>NC_142000.1:15672332-15975457 GCF_049901715.1 Pseudonaja textilis
GCAATCATTCAGAGAGGCATCAGAGGAAGACTTGTCCAGGCAGTCTCCAAGAATCAGACACAATGGAAAGGGTTATTTCTTTCTTTCTTTTTCTTTCTTTCTTCTATCTCTTTCTTTTTCTTTCTTTCTTTCTCTTTCTTTCTTTCTTTCTTTCTTTCTTTCTTTCTTTCTTTCTTTCTTTCTCTTTCTTTCTTTTTCTGATTTCACACATGGCAATCACAAGACTTCAGGATGCTATGAATGACATACGTGTAAGCTGGTTTGTCCAGCATCTGGATTGCAATTCTGTGACACAATCACAATGCGGCTGCTGTGATGCGAGGACCAGTCATAAGCCCCTTGTTTTGTATTAGTCATTTTCTTAGGGTATTATTAGCACTGTCATAATTCCAAACGATCGCTAAACAAACGGTCGTTAAATGAGGGAAAGAGAGAAAGTGTTTCCTTTCTCAGTTCTTCTCGCTTGATCTGCAATGCAGCCAACCGACGGTTACCCCTTTTCCTGCCCGACACATTCAGTCATTGCAAGCAGGCTGCGAGGGGCAATTTAGCAACCCAGGCCCTAGCCTAGACCTAATTCCATGTTAATGCGCTACCTTTCATGCTCCCAGGCTTAAAATAATAATAATAATAATAATAATAATAATAATAATAATAATAATAATAATAATAATAATAATAATAATAATAAATAATTCCTTCTGCAGGACTTACAAACGCAGACGAGGTTCCACGCATCGGACAAAGTAGTCGAAGTCGTCATCATCTTCTTCATCCCAGCTCCGCCAAATGTGCTTATAGAAAAACCTGCCAATCCCACAAGAAAAAGGTGAGCTAAGAGACTTCGTGATTTGCAGTTGCAAACTATGGATCTGGTTCATTTAGCACTTAGATTTATAACGTTTCATAGTGCTTTAGAGCATTCCCTAAGTGGTTTACAGACTCAGCATCCGCCCTGCCCGCCATTTTACCGACCTCGGAAGGAGGGAAGGCTGAGTCAACCTTGAGCCAGTCAGGATCGAACTGCTGGCGGTGGGCAGAGTTAGCCTACAGCACTGCATTCTCACGGAGTCACCATGTCTCTTTAGCAATAGCACTTAGACTTATATACCGCTTCACAATGCTTTACATCTCTCTCTGAGCAGTTTATTGAGTCAGCCTATTGTCCCCAACAATCTGGATCCGCATTGACTGACCTCAGAAGGATGGAAGGCTGAGTCAACCTTGAGCCAATCAGGATTGAGCTGCTGGCAGTCGGTAGAGTCAGCCTGCAGTACTGCATTCTAACCACTGCACCACAACTCTGTTACATGTTTACATTAAGCCCTGGCTTGCCTTAATCATTGGTCAATGAGTATGTTGCAACCGACAGGTGTTCACAGAATGCCCTAAGTCCAGCTCTAAACTACTTTTGGTGTCCTACAATGTGTAAATCTTTACTAATTGAGTACCCATCAAGTCCTAATCAGAACAATTTTGGTTTCAGAATTTAAATTAATTTTTAAAGTTCTCTATGTGGATAGGAAGTTTGATCTAGTGGCTAAGGTAGCAGGCTACAAACCAGGAAATGGTGAATTCTAGTCCTTCCTTAGGCATGAAAGCTGGCTGGGTGATTTTGGGTCAGTCACTTTCAGCCCAACCTCACACGGTTGTTGTTGTGGGGAAAAGAGGAGGAGGGAGGAGTATCATATAAATAACCTTGAGTTATTTATTAAATAATAAAGGCAGAATAAAACAAATCTAATAAGGATGAGATAAAACACCAAATAAAAATATCTACATCGATCCAATATTTGTCTTGCTTTCACACAAGCCCACCCACTCATGTTAAAACGTCGCTTCAGGATTTTCACATTTCCGACACAAATGAGAAGCACCTTTACACGTCTTAGACAATTTCCCCTGCTGATGTGTACCAATGGTGTGTCGTTTTACAAAAATTCCCTTTTAGCATCACAAGATGGTGCAAATTTCAAAGCTTTTGAAGGTCTAATCCTAACCCTGGTAGCTCATCCTGACTTCTGGCTGGGGCAGCTCTCTGCATTTCTTCCTTTTCCCTTTCATTCCTTCGCTGGTGTTATCGCCAGCTTTCACACTTTCACCCTGCAGCCAAAGTGGAAAATCGCCATTGTAAAAGGCTCATTATCTTGTTTCAATATTACTTCCTGTCACTCTCAGGGGGTCCCTCACAACTTGGCAAAGAAGTGCGATCAGCTCACAGTTCTATTTAAACTACGAAGGGAAGGGAAGAGTTTGAAATTTTGGCATGGAAAGTTTCCTTCTATGCAAGCCACCAAGCCCAACTGAGAAAGGACCAGCTGTGTTTACACAACATGCTGAACCCGAAACTCACCGATCCCCTTTTGGTTTAGCAACTTGGTGGCGCAGTGGTTAGAAATGCAGTATTGCAGGATGACTCTGCCAACTGCCAGCAGTTCGATCCTGACCGGCTCAAGCTTGACTCAGCCTTCCATTCTTCAGAGGTCAGTTAAATGAGGACCCAGATTGCTGGGGACAGTGTGCTGCCATTGTAAACCGCTTAAAACACCATGAAGTGGTGGATAGGATAGGATAGGATAGGATAGGATAGGATAGGATAGGATAGGATAGGATAGGATAGGATAGGATAGAATAGAATAGAAATAATGGAGTGGAGTGGAATAGAAATAATGGAATAGAAATAATGGAGTGGAGGGGAGTGGAATAGAAATAATGGAATGGAATGGAATAAAAATAATGGAGTAGAATAGAATGGAATGGAATAGAAATAATGGAATGGAATGGAATATAATGGAGTGGAGTGGAACAGAAATAACGGAGTGGAGTGGAATAGAAATAATGGAATGGAATGGAATGGAATAGAATAGAAAGAGTGGAGTGGAGTGGAGTGGAGTGGAGTGGAGTGGAGTGGAGTGGAGTGGAGTGGAATAGAATAGAATAGAATAGAATAGAATAGAATAGAATAGAATAGAATAGAATAGAATAGAATAGAATAGAATAGAAGTTAAAGACTTCTATTCTATTCAGCCGAAGGTAACCTGGACATCGGGGGAAAAGTTGGAGAAAATAAAGGGACCCTTATTGCTTATTTGGCTGTGTTGCCTCTGTGCCACGCCCCTTTGGGTCATCACAATGACCTGTAGTCAGAAATATGAAACGTAGCATCTCCCTGAGACCTATGCCAGTGCAGTCTACCTGACATGTTCTATTGCAAGGGCGGTCTGGTCGAATTCTCCCGAGTCATCAAACACGACCGACAATTCCTGCAGCGGCAGCTGGTGTTCCTTCAGTTCCAACAGCGCGCACACCTGCTCCGAGGTGAAGCCTCCCTCTTGCACCCTGCACCGAAAAGGCTGGGAAAGGCGCACCACAGCTCTCAGGGAGGCGTAGTCCACATCAGCAACCTGGCCGGTTAGGGAAACAAGAAAGAGGAAGGGGATTCATTTCTTTCCCTCCTCCACCACCCCCTCCTCCTCCTCTGGGAAAGAAACTCGCCCTAAAAGAATGCAAAACCTCGCTTGCAACAGCTTTTGTCTGTACGTTGGCAGGGCAGATTTGAGCAGAAGAGAAGGAGAGACTTGAGGCGACACTGAAGCGCTCCGGATGTGGTGAAAAGTACAATTCCTGGCCATCCCAGGCAAAGTTATGGGGTGATGGGAATTGCAGCTCGGCAATAATCAGATAAAACAGGGCAAATGAGAGCAGGTTCAGCCTAGTGGGTTAAGGCACGACTAAGACTCCTGTTAGAAAGCAGGAGACAGCGAGTTCGAGTCCCGCCTTAGGGGTGAAAAAATGGCTAGGTGACTTTAGGCCGATCACCAGGAGACAGTGAGTTCTAGTCCCACCTTAGGGGTGAAAAGGCAGCTGGGTGACTTTGGGCCGATCACCAGAAGACAGTAAGTTCTAGTCCCATCTTAGGCGTTAAAGACAGCTGGGTGACTTTAGGCCGATCACCAGGAGACAGTGAGTTCTAGTCCCACCTTAGGGGTGAAAAGGCAGCTGGGTGACTTTGGGCCGATCACCAGAAGACAGTGAGTTCTAGTCCCATCTTAGGCGTTAAAGACAGCTGGGTGACTTTGGGCCGATCACCAGAAGACAGTGCGTTCTAGTCCCATCTTAGGCGTTAAAGACAGCTGGGTGACTTTAGGCCAATCACCAGGAGACAGTGAGTTCTAGTCCCACCTTAGGTGTGAAAAGGCAGCTGGGTGACTTTGGGCCAATTACTAGGAGACAGTGAGACCCAGTCCCATCAAACTGGATACATGAGTTTGGGCCAATCACCAGAGGACAGTGAGTTCTAGTCCTGCCTTAGGTATGAAAGCCAGCTGAGTGACACACACACACACACACCCCTCTAAAGCACAGGCTAATTGTTGTGGGGCAAAGAGGAACAGGAAGGTGTGCTGGGTATGTCCACCAGCCTGAGTTATTTGTAAAAATAATAAAGGCAAGGATAAAAATAAACCAATAAAAATAGGCCCAAGCTGCATAATGACTGGAGAAAGAGGGTCAATAGGGCGACACACCCCTAAGTGTAAAGGAGGAGCTGGGAGAATTGTTTGCTTCCGACGTGCATGATTGTGTGAATGTAGCCTTGCAATGACTTAACTCACCTCATTGTGTTTCGTTCCCGGCCTATCTAGGAAGGATGATCATCTAGCAATTCAAAACTTCATTGATTTCAAAAATTAGGTCTTTTCCTAGTACCGAAATTCATCTCTCCAACATGGGTTGGAAAAAGGGCCAAATATGTGCAAGGAAAGATTTAAGCACATGCATGCACACAATGTTTTATCTTCGGCTGCACACGAACATGTTACCTTCGGTGCACTGGAGGTCTTTCAGCACCAACTTGCTCTTCAGATGGGATCCCATCTATCTATTAAAGGGTTTTTTGTGTGTGTTTTATTTCTAAATCGCCCATTAGCTGCTTGAAAGCCTGCAAATAAATAGCCTGGCTGTGTTATGCTTACCTCGACTAAGACTTCGAACGCATTAGTGCGCCAGATTGCCTGCCATCCGGAAGGTTCAAGGACCTTTTCCAAATATTCCGCTGTAAATTCTTTCACCTCTGAGGCTTTGCAGTCAGCTAAAAAATTAAACCAGGGACAAAAACATGTTTTTGCTGGGCTTTTTTTTTTGCCTGCGCTGCTCCTGTTACCATCATCATCATAATCGTCACCAGACTATAAATGTCATGACACTGTAGCGACTATAATCTGTCACTCTCTGTTGTGCAACCAGTTTTAATTTCAAAGTTTCCCAAATGTGCTTTAACCTCAACACGGAAAAACTAGTTGTAAATGATTGTTCTAAAAAGTTATGGGAACCTAACCACTTTTCTGTAAAAGAGACGGCAGATTTATCGTTGCAGACTTGCAAGATTCTATCATTTGAGACTTATAAAATAAAATAGAATTAGCCTGTCCGGATTACCTGGGCAGCTGATACTTCTACAAAAATGGCATACGAATAAATAGAATAACAAAATACCAAGGGGTTCAATTCTGCAAGGATATAAGATTCCGGTGAGCAACTTTGCATTTCCTGCGTCGGATGAGGAGAGCACAGCTTTCTCCTTCTGTCCTGGCCACTTTTTACAGAGGCACGATGGAGAGCGTTTTGACAAACTGCATCCCTGTTTGGTTTGGTGGCCGCAGTGCCTCAGATAGAAAGTCCATAGAGAGAGTGGTAAGGACAACCGAGAAGATTATAGGAAGCTCGCTTTCTGTTATTCAGGATACTGCTTATAAGCGCTATGCACTTAGAGCTCAAAGCATTGTTAGAGACCCCACTCACCCACTCCACGGTCTGTTTCTGTTGCTCCCCTTTGGGAGGAGGTTTCAAAGTATTTCTAGCAGGACTACTAGATTCTGGAACAGCTTTGTTCCTTAGGATGGCATTTGTAAACTCATAGGATTCTTTTTTCTTCACTAAGCATATGTATATATTCAAACTAGACTGTGGTATAGTATAGTATAGTATAGTATAGTATAGTATAGTATAGTATAGTATAGTATAGTATAGTATAGTATAGTATAGTATAGTATAGAAAATGGAATAAGAATAGGATGGGATGGGATGGGATGGAAGAGGAGAGGAGAGGAGAGGAGAGGAGAGGAGAGGAGAAGAGAGGAGAAGAGAAGAGAAGAGAAGAGAAGAGAAGAGAAGAGAAGAGAAGAGAAGAGAAGAGAAGAGTATAGAATAAAATAGAAGAGAAGAGAATAGGAAAAAATAGAATAGAATATGGACATAAGAATAGAATTAGAATAGAATAGAATAGAATAGAATAGAATAGAATAGAATAGAATAGAATATGGACATTAGAATAGAATAGAATTAGAATTAGAATTAGAATTAGAAGAGAAGAGAAGAGAAGTTGGAAGGGACCTTGGAGGTCTTCTAGTCCAACCCTCTGCTTAGGCAGAAAAACCCTACACCATTTCAGACAAATGGTTATCCAATCCAAGATATTTTGGGGCACAACTGTGATCATAAGAGATGTAAGAGATAGGTGAATCCAGACCACCAGAAGTTTAAAATCACTCACCTAACATATAGTCCTGGTAGGTCTTGAATCTCTCATAGAAGAGGAGGTTGTGGGTCTGGAAGGTGTCTGGAATTAGAGCTTTCGCATCTGACACAAGCCTCTGCAAAGTTGTTCCAGGCCTGTCGTGACTCCCATAGTCACTGCAGCTGCTGTCCTCGCTGCCCTCACTCTCGTTATCTTCGTCTAGTAGCAAAGGGAAAAGACATTCACCCCCTCTTAGCAAGGGTTCACATATGCATGCAGAATACTTACCTTTGACTGTGGCTAGTATTCTCGTTTAGTAACTGCCTTGTTTAGTTACTTTATTGTCATTGCACCTCGTACAATGAAATTAAATACCATCTTCAGTGTACATTATGACTATGAAAATAAACACAAATCCACACATCCTTCGCATTCTATACACTGAATGGAAAACCCTGATGTTTCATTAATATTGCATTGTACAACAGAATTCAACAGAGCTACTGCCCTGGGATAGAAGCTGTTTTTCAGCCTATTTGTCCTTGTTTTTTATTATCCTGTACCGTCTGCCAGATGTTAATAGTTCCAAAAAAGGATGCCCAGGATGAGATGGATCTTTGAGAATGTTTTGAACTTTCTTAAGGCAGCGGGAGCCTTATGAGCATGATGCCATTTAGTGCTATAACAGTGATGAAAAAGTAACTTTGCAACCAATCTTCACAATTTGAACCTTTGCGAGTCCGTAGAGCAAAGGAAAACCATAAGCCACAGTCACAGTTTCACTTAGCAACAGATTTGATTCACCACCCGGCTGTCAATCCCAATTGTGGTCACTAAAGGTGAACTATCTGAATTATTATGGTCAGTTTGTTGTAGTGGTCAAGGTACCGGGCTAGAAATCAGGGGATAAAAAGTTCCAGTCCCACTTTAGACACGAAGCCACCTGGGTAACCTTGGGCCAGTCATTCTTTCTCAGCCCTGGGAAGGAGGCAATGGCACACTTTGCCAAGAAAACTGCAGTAACCTGTCTAGGCAGTTACCAAGAATCAACATTGAGTTGAAGACAGCCCCAAAATTATTTGTAATATATAAAAGGTAAAGGTTCCCCTCGCACATCCGCGCTAGTCGTTTCCGGCTCTAGGGGGCGGTGTTCATCTCCGTTACAAAGCCAAAGAGCCAGCGCTGACCAAAGACGTCTCCGTGGTCATGTGGCCGGCATGACTAAACGCCTTCGAAGGCGAATGGAAGGCTCTGACCTTCCCACCAAAGGGGTCCTTATTTTTCTACTTGCATTTTTTACCTGCTTTTGAACTGCTGGGTTGGCAGAAGCTGGGACAAGTCACGGGAGCTCACTCAGTGACACGGTGCTAAGGATTCGGACCGCCAAACTGCCGACCATTCTGATCGACAAGCTCAGCGTCTTAGCTACTGAGCCACCACGTCCCTTTTGTAATATATCCTGTTTTTGTACTATATCCTGTCGTGTTGTTCTATTATATACACATGAAATCACAACCACCAGTTCATTAGCTATGTTGGCAGTACGCATCAAATTCTTACCCACAATCAAGCCTAACGTAATGTATCCTTGTAAGGTATGTGTGGATCCAAACAGTGTGGCCTTTTGTAATTGATGATGGAAATTGTGTCAATGCCCAGCTTTCAAATTGCTCCCTAAGATTTTTGGGTATAGCACCCAATGTGCCAGTAATTCAGTGGCGGGATTCAAAAAAAATTACTACTGGTTCTGTGGGCGTGGCTTGATGGGCGTGGCAGGAGAAGGTTGCTGTAAAATCCCCATTCACTCCCCACCCCACTAACCTGCTTTCCAGCTCTGTTCTCCTGTGCAGGGCAACCAAAGAAATCCAGCCAATCAGCTGGGACTCGGGAGGCAGAGGATAGATGGGGTTTGCGGGGCCAGTCAGAGGTGGTATTGGCTGCTTCTCCAAACTACTCAAAATTTCCACTACTGGTTCTCCAGAACTGGTCAGAACCTTCTGAATACCACCTATGCAGTAATTTCTGAGACCACCGCACCCAATTTATGCCACAATTTTTCAACTTTGATTTTTGTTAATTATATTCTCTTCATAACATTGTGAAATCACAGTTGCCACTTCTTTTAACTGGTGCTGGCCTTCATATCCACCGAGGCCTTCCCAACCCATTACTAAAGTTAGAGTTGGTGGCACCGACAGTCAGATGTTTCACCTGCATTTAGAATTTATTTCTGACCGAAAGTTGGCTCAGCCTTCCATCCTTCCGAAGTCGGTAAAATGTTGGGGGCAATATGTAATTAATGCTTCTACATTTCAATTTCAATTCTATTTATTACAGTCCTAGACCAGAGACCAGAACAAATAAAAACACTCAGTAAATCTACAATTGAAAATTCTAGAATAAAATAATAAATAACAGGATAAAAATCTATGACAAAATCCAGTCTGTCAATTCCACATGGACTAAAATTACAAACCATAAACGGTGTGGCCGCATGGTAATTGACAGCCTGGATTTTATCATAGATTTTTAATGTTATTATTTTATTCTAAAATTAATTGTAGATTTACTGAGTGTTTTTACTTGTTCTGGTCTAAGACTGCAATACGCTGGATTGAAACTGCTTTTAAGTTGTAAACCACCCAGAAAATCATTGGGCCAATATACAAGCCTAAATGCTATTGCTATTCTCCAGTTTGCTGTAGGGCAGTAAACCACTTCCGAATTTTTAAACGAAACGCCAAAACTGCCAGGAGCCGAACCGACAGAACAACTGAAAATTGGAATTAAAGTGGAATTTAGCTGCGGGGTTAGAGAGGCTCGAGCGAGGCTTGGAAGAAGAGAGTCTGGCAGCGAAGAGGGAGGACAAATAACCCTTACCTGAATTAAGATCTTTCGCGATTTCCTGGCTGCTGCCGGCGGCCGGTACGGGCGTCAAGGCGGCTTCTGTGAACCGGTTGTTGTCCTCTGGCTCCGGCTCCGGCTCCGGCTCCGGCTCCGGCTCTACCTCGGGCCGGGCTTCCCTTGCCTCTTCCCCGGTGGTTTCTGCTGCCCCTGCCGCTTCTTCCACCACGGCCATCCGCGATTCAGCCTCCCCGGCTGCCTCCCCTCCGCTCGGCTCTTCCATCGCGCCGCTGCCGCCGCCCAGGGCCCTTCGCTGTAAATTTCAAACTTCGCGCCCTGACGTCACTCTCAGGGCATCTGCGATTGGCCCGAACGAGGGAAACTCCGGAAGCGGCGGAACCAATCGGCAGGCAGGTAAAAGGAGGCGCGGTTAGAACGTCCGTGGGGGGACGGGGGGGGGCGGGGAAACGTTGAGAGGGGTTGCCCCGTTCCATAGGGGCGGAGCTTGAAGGGAGATCAAAGGCGGCAACTTTGAAATTGAAATGGAGGTGCCGGAGGGAAACTGAGGAAGGAAAAGATTAGCAGGGTGAAAATATGAACTGGGAAGGAGGGGAAATGCTGCCCGCCGGCGCCGGGGAAGAGGCTTCCTTCTTCTTCCAACGCGCTGGAGGATTTCCTGTATTCTTACTCATGTTTATACTTACACCTGTTAGCTTTGTAAGCGATTGACAAATCAAATAAATAAAAATAGATAAAAATAAAATAAATGATGGGAATTGTAGTCCAGGAATTGTGGAGGAAGCCCGGTTGCAAAAGTCCCATTTTTCTAAGTTGCAGGTCAGGATTTTGACTGGGTTTATTTATTTATTTTTATTTTATTTATTCTGTCAAGCATGCATTTGATAGAATAGAATAGAACAGGAAAGAATAGAATAGAATAGAATAGAATAGAATAGAATAGAATAGAATAGAATAGAATAGAATAGAATAGAATAGAATATGGACATAAGAATAGAATAGAATAGAATAGAATAGAATAGAATAGAATAGAATAGAATAGAATAGAATAGAATAGAACAGGAAAAAACAGAATGGAATAGAACAGGAAAGAACAGAATAGAATAGAACAGAACAGGAAAGAACAGAATAGAATAGAATAGAATAGAACAGAACAGAACAGAACAGAACAGAATAGAATAGAATAGAATAGAATAGAATAGAATTCTTTTATTGGCCAAGTGTGATTGGACACACAAGGAATTTGTCTTGGTGCAAATGCTCTCAGTGTACATAAAAGAAAAGATACATTCATCAAGAATCATAAGGTTGAATATATATGTATGTATGTACGTATGTATATATAAACATGATTATGAACACATGAAATAGATATGAATAAAAGAGAACATTAAGACAGGGACGGTAGGCACGTTGGCACACTTATGCATGCCCAGTGGTGGAATTCAATTGTTTTTACTACCGGTCATGTGGGCATGGCTTGCTAGGCATGGTGTTGCTTGGTGGGCATGGCAGGGGAAGCATACTGCAAAATCTCCATTCCCTCCCCACTCCACTAACCTGCTTTCCAGCTTGGTTCTCCTGTGCAGGGCAACAAAAGAAGACCCAGCCGATCAGACAATTTTGTGTACTAAGCTTAGGTCAGACCAAAGGCGGTGTTAGTTCTAGCTTGTCCAAGCCCAAAATTTCATTATATCTTGTGTTATTTTTTTTGTAGTTGTTTTCTTTTAGGATGTTTTGGAATTTTTTAAAATGCTAATTAAAAAGTTTTGAAAATTATCAAGGTATTCTTCCGAAGTCAGACTGAGCTGTTTTGTGTCCTGGTTAAAAAGAAAGCCACCGTGTTTGCTCATGTTAGCTAATCCATGGTTAACTGAAGCTGAACTAAGTAAACTATCCAGGTTTGTACAACTAATGAAATCGGGCAACACACAATTTAGCTGCATTGAATTGTGTGCACCCAGCCCATATATACTCCTTGACTTTCCAGGAATGAAGGAATGGAGAGAAAAAAAAAAATGTTATTGTGCAATCAAATTATTCCAGCCACAAGGGGGCCATGTAACATTTCAAACTAAAGACTACCGGAACTTTCTGCACTTTGGTTTGAGATGGGGATAACACAGGCTTATCCCCAACAGCCTGCACCCGGGTTCAACAGTGAAGAGACACAGGGCAGAAAACATCCTGCAGAAAACACAGCTCCCCATCACAGCCCTTTCAGCCATTCCAAGAAGGCTCCATTTGCGCTACTCCGGTAACCCTGAGGACGCAGACAAACCTCCAAGTGGCCTCAACGGCTCTCTAAAAAGGATGCAAACGACCAGCGGCCTGCAAGGAATATAAATCCTTCCATTCCCCACCAATCCGGTTAGAGCTGAAGAGGCTTCTTGGATGAGAAGTGAAACGTCTTCAAAGAAAAAGTCATTTGCCTCTTGAAAAAGCACCTTTGTCTCCTGCCTGAGCAGGAGGTTGAACTAGAACAGTGGTGACTAACCTTTTGGGGCTGCTGTGCCAAAAACTGTGCACGCGCTTGCATGCTCGTGCTCACGTGCCAGCACCCAGAAGGCAATGCGCAATTCCCCCCACCGCCCTTATTTATTTATTTATTTATTTATTTTTGTCAATTGCTTACAAGATAATAGGTATAAACATAGTTATGAATACATGGATACATATAAGAAAAATAAAAGAAACAATAGGACAGGGACGGTAGGCACGTTGGTGCGCTTATGCACGCCCCCTTACCTGCACTGCGCCTCACAGCTAATTTTCGGCTGGTTTGAGGCCTTTTTTCGGCCTCCCAAAGGTTTGAGGAAGGCTTCTGCAGGCTTCTACAGGCTTTGCAGGCCGAAATCTAGCGCTGTTTCGTCACTTCCGGTATTTTTGGAAAAAACAGGAAGCGACAAAACAGGGCTAGTTTTCGGCCTGCAAAGCCTGCAGAAGCCTCCCTCAAGCCTTTGGGAGGCTGAAAAAGGCGCACGCATGCCCAGTGAGGTAAGTTTGCCTGCAGCTTGCGTGCTGACACAAATGGCTCTGCGTGCCACCTGTGGCATGTGTGCCGTAAGTTCACCATCACGGGGCTAGACGATCTCCAAGGTCCTTTTCAACTCTGTCATTCTGTAAATGGAAAAAAAAGTGACATACTTAAAACCTTTGCAAGCATCCCTACAGTTACATAATCAAAATCTGGGCACATAGCAACAGGCATGTGTTTATTGAGGGTTAAATCATCAATGTGATTACCATTTGCTTCCAATAAGCAAAGTCAGCAGGGAAACCAGATTTGCTTAACAATCATATGTTCTCTTAATCACAGCAACAACAAAAAAAAGGGGTCACAAAATTTGGCACAACTGATTTAACAATTGCCTCACTCAGCAACAGAAGTTCCAGGTCAGTTGTGATTATAAATTGAGGGTTACCTTTCAAAATAAGGAGAAAGCCCATGTCCTCCCATTCACACTTTGGAAGGTAAATCCCAAAACACAAGAACCAGGCATTGGTTGGGTGTTTTTCGGACTTAATACGTTGCATGCATAAATCCAGCTCTTGTAAACTAGTGTTAACCCTTCAATGCATGAAAGTACCCACTGTGGCTTGTTCAATAAACCATGGTTTAGCCAATGTATCCACCCAACTGTTTGCTCTGAATTAGTCCAGAGAGCAAATAATCAGAAGAGAAGGCATTTATTCATTTATATATGTATAAAACCTGCAAGTCGTTCAACATGCTTTGAGGCAGATTAAAAAAAAACCCAATTTATTCACTATGTTATTCCTGTCTTAGAAACAGCTGACTTATTTAGACAGTTCAATTTTTGCCAGCTAATATGGTTTTCATTGAGCAAGACTGATCACCAGAAAATCACTCTCTAATTGTCAGAATAGACCGACCCGCCTCATTAAACAAATCCAAAACTCATTGTCTTTAAACCATTAAGGCATAAATTCCTTCCTGATGTGGAATAATGTGATAATTTTGTTGGTTTCCAATCAATCTTGATTTCCTCTATAGAAATTTTGTTTTCTCTTCATTTTATTTCCCTTGGTAACCATTTATACAAAGCAAGGTTCTCCAACTTGATGTTGGACTTTATCTCCAGAACAGCCAGGCAACATACCGTTGGCCATGCTTGCAAGGAATTCTGGGAGCTGAAATCCAACACGTCTATAGAGCATAAAGTTCAAGAGAGACTCAACATACATGAATGGCCGGGCTTTAGCTGTATGGTTATGGCCATCATCTTGACTATAAAGTTCAGGGAGAGTTTCCCCAAAATTTACTTGTTAAAATTATTATTTAAAGTTATTTGCTGTCCGACTCCCAGCAACTTGCTAAACTTTTATGTGTTCTTGAATCTGGTCCTATGCCTTTGTTTGGGATGAGTGTTTGTTCTCAGAAATGTTTGTTTACAAGAGTGAGCTGTCCCCACTCTCTATGCAGCTTGAAGATTTAACACTCAGGCGGGAAGCAACCTCTTCTCAATATGTCTGGAATAAACTTTTCAATGATGAAACACCTACCAACAAATCAGGCTCCTGGTGGTTCCTTTTTCTTTCTTTCTTTTTTGCAATATTTTATTTTTATCTTTTAAAAATCATCTCTATAGGTGAACAACATGGTTCCAGGTTTTTACATTTCAATACAAACATGGCAATTATTACATATGCAATATTCATATTCAATTTCATATCATATTATTACTTGTTCCACTTTTCTTTAAATATTCTCCCACATTGTTATATTCATTGCATTCCATTTATCCAATTTCATTTCATATTGTAGCTTATTTTCATTTTTCTTTTAAGTATTCTCTTGCCTAATTTTACAATATCATATAAGTTCTTATTCAATTTCTATACTCGTTACGTACATTTTCTTATATCCATCACATTTGCAATTTTTTTAACATATTATTATTCCATTCATTGTTTCTTAGGATTCATCTTAAATCTTATTATACAAAAGTGGCTTTCTTTTTATACCACCATCTTACTAAACAGGCAATGGTCTCTGGCATCACCGTAGGAGAGAAGAAGGAAGCAGGTAGATTCCAAAGGAATGATATTTCACACACCACTGGTGGTCCATGAGAAAATGTTGGTGGTCTGCAGAAAAATTATTTGCATTTTTTATATTGCACTAAATCAGGGGTCCTTAAACTAGAGCCCCATGGGCCGGATACGTGCAATGAACATTGGTGTTGCTGCAGAGAGTCTCCCCCTTTGGGGTCTTTGTGCAGGTCAGAGGGGGGCAGAATTTCTGACTTGGGGTCTGCTTCAGCCTCCTGGTGCAGGGCTTTGGGCGAAGGCTGGAGGGAAGTGTCGCTGGTGGCAAAGAGGTGGATGGCCTTGTTCCAGTGGGACAACATCATGGCCTGGAACTGGCTGACCATCTCAGCCCGCTGAGACCTGGCCTTGCACTCCGTCAGGTCTTTCCTCTACTTGGAAAGCCTATGCTCGTAGTCCTCAGTGAGGTGCTTCTGCTGAGCCTCCTTCTTGGTCAGATCCAATTTGAACGGAGCCAGCTGATTTGCCAACTCTTTCTCATGGTGGTCGCTTAGCTCCAACAACTTCCTGTTGGGGCCCTAAGGAGCCCAGGTGGGCAGGGGAGGGGTGGCCGGAAGGGGAGGGGTGAGGAGGAGCCAGTGAGGCGCCCCTCGCCGTGAGCGATGTTGAGTTGGCCATGCCCACCCAGTCACATGACAACCTAGCCACACCCAACCCGGCGGTCGTTAGGCAGATTATATTCGTGGTCCACGGGATTTAAAATTACGATTTTAGTGGTCCCTGAA
This sequence comes from Pseudonaja textilis, assembly GCF_049901715.1. Classification (NCBI taxonomy): domain Eukaryota; kingdom Metazoa; phylum Chordata; class Lepidosauria; order Squamata; family Elapidae; genus Pseudonaja; species Pseudonaja textilis. The sequence continues at coordinate 15,687,507 of NC_142000.1, forward strand.
GTCCAAAAGGTTGGTGACCCCTGCTCCGGAGTACCAGAGATCAAAGCCTATGCATCCCTGGGAAAAGCCTGTACAACGCACAACTCTATCTTCACTTGCAAGCATCTTGTCTTACAAATCAGCAACATTATCCTTATTTTTATTTATTTTTAAGCTGGATGTTAAATCAGTGTCTGAGAATTTAGAAGCATCTAGGAACATCCGTTGCCAGCTCTCTTGGTGTGTCAGCTTTGTTTTGTTCTCATCATTCTGGCACAACGTTGAATGCACTGAATAATTAAGGAGTCTCAAAAGCGATGGTTGCCAAATTGAACAGATGGGCTCCAGAAAGAAACAATCCCGTTGAAGGCAGCTTGAGACACTTCTACCAATCATTTGCATGATGCAAGTGTTTGAGGTGTTGAGGCCTGCTAGTTTAGATACATTAAAGGGGGGAAGGAAGCGTGGCAATTCGTGGAAGGGGAGACGTTTATTAACAACAACAATAGCACTTAGACTTATATACCGCTTTATAGTGCTTTACACAGTGGTGGGATTCGACCGATGTAACAACTGGTTCAGTGAGCATATGGAAATAAAGGACAGACTAGGGCAGGGCCAACTGGTCACTGGAACTACCGGTTCTCCCGAACTGGTCCGAACTGGCAGAATCCCACCCCTGGCTTTCCGGCCCTCTCCAAGCGGTTTACAGAGTCAGCCTCCTGCCCCCAACAATCTGGGTCTTCATTTGACCCACCTCGGAAGGATGGAAGGCCGAGTCAACCTTGAGCTTGGTGGGATTTGGACTGCCAAATAGCAGGCAGCCAGCAGGCAGCAGAAGTAGCCTGCAGTACTGTGATCTAGCCACCGTGCCACGAGGCTCTTATTAGGTTGAGCATCCTGTGTTCCTGAGTCATGATTTAGGCCCATTGAGGTTGTCAAAGAAACCCAAATAAAAACGTTAAACCCATAAGTTAGCCGTATCCTTGCCTGTGAATATTCTGCAGGGGAGAATGGATCCCTCCTGAACGTACCTATGAATTCCCAAAACAAGAAAACACTTTGCCGTCCAGCTCTGAATATATGCAAATAATAAGCACTTCTCAAACGGAGGCGATGGAAAGAGCTCCTGGCATCTAAACCACACCAAAGACAATCCCCTGTTTCTCTCTCTTTCTTCCCACTCCAAAATTCATTTGGCAAAAGAGCCCGGTGACTCAGCCTCTCTCTTTCCCACCATGGCCCTGTTGTGATGAAGCTAGCCTTCCCCAGAAAAGTGTGTGTGCCGCGTAAATGTTACACTTCCCACACAGTGGCTCGGGTGAGTAAATTTCCAGCTGGCAGCTCAGGAAGGCCTTGTGGAAAAAGTCCCCAGACCAGGGGTGGGCTTCAAAATTTTTAGCAGTGGGTTTTCTGCCCAGTTGCTGCCTGGGTGTGGCCATGGTGGGTGTGGCCTAGTTGGCCTCCTGCACCATGATGGGAGGAGCTGTTTTCCTCCTCCCCCAGCTCTGGACACTTTCCTCGAGCTTCCGGGAGGGTGAAAACAGTCTCCCCGGGCTCCGGAGGCTCTTTGGAAGCCGGAAATGGGCCAGTTTCTGCCCTTCCCAAACTTCCAGAAGGCCCATTTTTCACCATCCCTGAGCCTCCATGTGCACCCTGCACTTATCGCATGGGGACTCCTGGGAGGGACGGGGCGGGGTGGGTGGGGCCAGCCAGGAGTGGGATTTGGGGGTTCTCAGAACTGTGCAGAATCTTAGCTAGAGGATCCCCTGAACCCCTGCAAAGCCCCAACAGCCCACTCCTGAACCCAGACTCAACGACAACAAGGCACATGCTAACAATGATAAAATGGAACTTAGACTGAAACAAGACAAGGGTGAAAGATTTTCAGGAGGAGGGTGATCGTATCTCAGGATGAGATTTTGTGGCAAAGGTGCAAGTTGCAGAGAGTCTGAGAGGAGGAACAATCTCAAAAGGTAAACACCAATTCTGTTTTGCCATCCAAAGGTCCTCTGGAGGAGTGACGTGGTGGAGCTCTTGCCTCACAATCAATAGGCTGTAAGTTCAACCCTAAGTAGAAGCAGATATTTCTCTCTCAGCCCCCCAAATATTGGAACACTGCTAACACTGCTATCATGTCACCCTTGGGTCTTCTCCTCGTTAGACTAGACCCGTCTAGTCTAGACAGGTGGCATACAGAGCGATTTATGCCAGCACGTGAGCTGCAGGCAAACTTATCTCACTGCATATCTGCACGCCTCACAGCTGGTTTGAGGCCTTTTTGACCTCCCAGAGGCTTGAAAAAAGCCTCTGCAGGCTTTGCAGGATGAATAATAGGCTCATTTCTTCACTTCCTGTAATACCGGAAGTGATGAAACAGGCCTATTATTCGGCCTGCAAAGCTTGCAGAGGCTTTTTTCAAGCCTTTGGGAGGCGGAAAAAGGCCTCACACTGGCCGAAAATCAGCTGTGAGGCGCAGTACAGGTAAGGGGGCATAGGGGGTTTGTGCGTGCATGTGCAGGGGGCGTGGGGGAGCACGTGCATTGTCTTCTGGGTGATGGCATGTGAGCACATGTGCACAAGCATGCGTACAATTTTTGGCACAGGAGCCCAAAAAGGTTATAGCCACCACTGGAATAGACAAACCCAGCTCCCTCAATTGTTCATCATATGGTTTTGCCTTCAGCTACCAAATCATCTTTGTTGCTCTTCTCTGAAGTCTTTCTAGGACCTCAACATCTTTTTTCTATTGTGGTGACTAACATTTTGAACTTTCATCGTTGACTCCTTCCTTGAGAGTAAGCCCCATAGCAATGATAGGACCTATTTCAAACCAGACACATATAGGGTGGTGTGTACGTGTGTCCCAGATGAATAGGACGAGTTAGCCATGTCTAACACCTCATGCTTTCAGCAGGGTTTCAGCAGGCCTGGTTCCACATGGACGCAGATCCAGTTTAGAGTCTAATAATGTATAAATCTGTGGGATAGGAAGCAAATATACGATACATCTGTCTAATTGGCAGAGCTGTAAGAAAAGAAAGCAGACGAAACAGGACATGTGAATCAGGCTCCAGGCCCAATTATGTCAATTGTTCGTTGCCCATGAAGCAGGAAATGAAGGGTCGCGTTACCATGGAGACTCAAATATTGTGGGCCACAAGGAGACAAACAGGGCCATTTTCATCCAAAGCCATTGCAACCATTCAGAACAAAATGTATGTAAAGCAGCACTAATACATGCACATTCTATACAGCATTTAACTACCAAGAAATTGTGAAGGACGGAAGCCTTCAAGGTCAAAAGCATAAGACGGGTGATAAATGACATCTGTACGCAAATATTCTGGGCAGTCAACAACAGTGAAACAAATGAAGTGAGAGTCCCTGAATATGGATGAGACTAGACTAGACTAGACTAGACTAGACTAGACTAGACTAGACTAGACTAGACTAGAATAGAATAGAATAGAATAGAATAGAATAGAATAGAATAGAATAGAATAGAATAGAATAGAATAGAATAGAATAAGAACAGAGAATAGAGAATAGAGAATAGAGAGTGGAGTGGAGTGGAGTGGAGTGGAGTGGAGTGGAGTAGAGTAGAGTAGAGTAGAGTAGAGTAGAGTAGAGTAGAGTAGAGTAGAGTAGATTATAGAGAATAGAGAATAGAGAATAGAGAACAGAGAACAGAGAATAGAGACTAGACTAGACTAGACTAGACTAGACTAGACTAGACTAGAATAGAATAGAATAGAATAGAATAGAATAGAATAGAATAGAATAGAATAGAATAGAATAGGAACAGAGAATAGAGAATAGAGAATAGAGCGTGGAGTAGAGTAGAGAAGAGAAGAGAAGAGTAGAATAGATTATAGATTATAGATTATAGATTATAGATTATAGATTATAGATTATAGAGAATAGAGAATAGAGAATAGAGAATAGAGATAGAACAAAACACAGGAATGGAATGGAATGGAATGGATAGGGAGCGGAGGAGAGAATAGAATGGAGGGGAGAGGTGGGGAGGGAAATGGAATAAAATAGAATAAGTAGAATAGAACTTTATTGTCATTTAATTGTACACTAATCAGCATACTTCAAAATGAAATGTTGTATACGCATGTATGCCAGTGGTGGGATTCAAACATTTTTACTACCAGTTCTGTGGGCATGGCTTCATGGGCGAGGTGTGGCTTGGTGGGCGTGGCTTGGTGGGCATGGCAGGGGAAGGATTCTGTAAAATCTCCATTCCCACCTCACTCCTGGGGGAACGTTACCACCAGTTCTCTGAACTACTCAAAATTTCCTCTACCCATTCTCCAGAACTGCTCAGAACCTGCTGAATACCACCTCTGATGTTCGCACCCCTCACCCACCACTTCCATGGCATCCTTCTGACCCGGCTGCAGCCTGGACCATCGGCTGGGGGTTGGGTCCCCTGGTATAGGTAACCCAGAGGGACATAGAACCATTTTAAGTTCCAAAGGGAAGATGAACATTGTTTAGTTCTATCATGCTGCCCAAAAAAGCTCAATACATTTGCATCCATGTAATCCTAGAAAGATGAAGAGAGAAGCACTACCTAACAATAAAAATGGATATTAGATAATGTTGCATTTGCATTCTATTGTTTCAGTTAATAATTAACTTGCCCCGCTCTCTCATTTCAGTTCAGTAGCTCCCACCAGTTGATAGCCATGTTCCCAACAAAGCACTCTCAGATTCAGTCAATTTTCCATCCCACCATTATACACACACACACACACAAAAAAATAACAGGTTGCGTCTTTCTATTGTGGGTTCTTGTGAGGCAGCAGTGTGTACTTAGGTCAACCAAAATGGAGACCTCCCTTGGATACTTATTGAAAGCTTTTGGGACAAAGGATCATGTCTCGCAATGATCATATTTTAAATCTGCTCTTTAAACGAAGCAATCAGTGGAATAAAGGAGCTCAAGTAGAAAACAGAAAATGGAAAAGTTACCCAGATGAAATTATTCCATTATCGTCACTGAAACTCTTTCGCTGTTTTTCAAACACAATAAAAAGGTTCATTGAACACCATTCACACATAATGTGTGTGCCACAAAACGGTCTGCTTGTTTCTGGATGCTGTGAATCCGGCCACTTTTATTTTGCAAACCGCCATTAATAGTTCTGTGTGAGACGAAAACATAGACAATTGTGATTGCTTAATAAACAAGGTATGCGGAGCTGGTGTGAATTTCCTAACAGGTTTTGGGAACGATAACCCACATGTTTTAGAAATAAAAATGGAATCGATCTATATCCTGAATATATTCTGGTTGTGCTTGGGAGCCCATCTCCCAGATCATTTTCATTTTTCTACATTATCGTTTTGTTTTCCTGCTTCCTTCCTTCCTTCAATTCTCCCAATTACTAGTTAGGTTTGGATTTTACTTCTACCGTGGGTTGCATCAAATATATATGGGAGGTTATATTTTATTCAGCAAAATAGTTTCTTTAAATTTTTTATCCAGTCATTTCTTTTCATGCTTTATTCATTCTCTCTGCTCACCTACACTTTGAATATATGCCTATATTTCTCTTTTCCTTGCTTTTTTGTAAAAAAAAATAAAAAATGGACAGATATATGGATGTGAGATGAAAGCTTTCAATATATTTTTTGCTCAGGATAATCTGCTCAACAAAGAAGTGAGTCATTTCTCAAGGAGAGCCTTAATTATTCATTTTAATTTGATCACGAACGTTGCCCCAATTTTATACAGGTAAGTCTCAACTAGTGGCCACAATGGCTAAGTAAAATAAGCGAGTTGTGCTCAAATTTAAGAACCATTGTGCTACAGTTGTCGAGCAAATAGCAAAAGCGCTTAGACTTATATACCGCTTCACAGTGCTTTACAGCCTTCTCTAAGTGGTTTACAGAGTCAGCATATTGTCCCAACCATCTGGGTCCTCATTTTACTGACCTCGGAAGGATGGAAGGCTGAGTCAATCTTGAGCCGGTCAGGATCGAACTGCTGACAGTGAGCAGAGTTAGCCTGCAATAGCAATAGCCCTTAGACTTATATACCACTTCAAAGAGCTTTACAGGCCCCTCTAAGCAGTTTAGGATGTCAGCATATTGCCCCCAACAATCTGGGTTCTCATTTGACTCATCTCAGAAGGATGGAAGGTTGAGTTAATTACTGTGATTAAGTGAATTATGTTGTTCTTAAGCAAATCTGGCTACCCACATTGACTTTCTTTGTTGGAGACCAGCTGGATGACCATTGGCCAGTCCCTTTCTCTCAGCCCTAGGATTCACTTAACAACTGTCTCGCTTAGCAACATGGGCTCAATTGTGGTCGTAGGTTGAGACTCCCTGTACTCTCGTATCCAAGCATCAGCCCGGTTCTTACCCTGCTTAGCCTTTTGATGATCAACCAAGATCTCAACCGCAGGTTTGCTGAAAGCTATCGGCTCAAAATAACACTATAGATCACACACGCACTGCAGCAGAATTCCTAAACCGAGACTCTGATGTGAAATGCTTGAAATATTTATATGTATAAAAAAAAGAATAAAGCAGAAGCTGTCTTGTTCTAGGGAACATTTAAATGCATCTTTGAAAAGTGCTCCTTACATTTCCAATTCCTTTCATAATTTGACAAATAGGAATTCATCCATGTCAATATATTTTGTTCTGCTAGCAAACTAGTAATTAATCCCAAGGGTTCAAGAAAAATTAGAACGCACATCATTCGTGCTTGAAATGTGTGTGCGTGTGTGTATTCAGGCTGTTGATTTCAAGCAGTTAGATGTTTTAAGAAAATGAAATGTTCAAGAGCGGAGAGGTTAAGTTTCTCTAGGCAGAAATGTGATTCATGTGAAGTTTAGGAGATTCAGTCAAAATCTCTTTTAGCGACAACCAATTTTGTAATTATCTCTGTCTTATATATAGAAACAATGATCCCCTTAACCCTTTCCCTCTCTGTAAGAAACCTCATCTGAAGAAGAAAAAACATTTGGGAAATGCTGCCAAAGTAAGGAGCGTAATATGGAGAGGGGAGGAGGGAATCACATTTATTGCAGTGATTTATTGCAGCCTAGACGTGGAGCTCTCGCCTCACAATCAGGAGGCTGTGAATTCAATCTTAAGTAGGGGCAGAGATTTCTCTCTCTGGGCACTAAGATAAAATATCTGCTGTGAACTCCACATAGGTGTCAGGAAGGGCATCTGGCCAGTAAACTCTCAAGCCTCGTTCAGAATTCCAATTTTCTTATCAGGTTAATATATGGGGTCCTAGGTGCTCTCTGAGCTTGGTTGTTTTCTTGCAGACATTTCATTACCCAACTAGGTAACATCATCAGGGCTAGAAGGCAGTGAGGTTTGTTCTCTTTTTATATACAAGGGGCTTGCCCTGTTAGGGTTGGTGGATGTGTTCTTGGTGATACTTTGATTAGGTTAATTGTTTGTCTGAGCTGACAGTTTCTTGATTGGAAGGTTGTTTACTGTTTGATTGTTGGCCTAGTATTAATCTTGGTTTTAATCTGTGCTTGTCTGGTGGTAACTTTCAGGATTTTTTTTCCTAGAAAGGGAGGGCTCAATGACTTGATTGAATAAAATATCCAGGCTATAATTAATTCCACTTGCCAACATTTCTCATTCCCAAGGCATTTGTTTGCATTCTTTATTTTTTTTTAGGTATGCAATTCGGTTATCTGTCACTCAGGTTTACACTTTACTGGTGGGGGAGTAGAAGAAATTTCCTCCCTTCCAGTCAACGAATTTTCAAGAAATGAGAGGAGCAGCCGAGATGCTATCACTACAATAAATAAATCCACTTGGGAGCAAAAGATTAATTTGTCATGCGTCATCCAAAGAAGGCAGATAGGAGATGCGTGTGATCGATTTTCTCCAGCCATTTAATTAAATGTAGACGTGACTAATAAAAGTGTGTTATTTCTCCAGTTGATAAAGCCTTGGATACAATCCTTTCACGAACCTGAAACAAAGCTCCTTACAAAGGTAGTAGTCTATGGGCCTTCTTTGTTCTTGGGAATATTTATATGGCTAGTAGGGTGGAATGTTCCAGAAAGACTTCTACAGAGGATCACTTGCTTTAGAAAAGACGCTGCAGAAATCATTGCGTTTTGCAAGGTGATGGGTGAACATCATTTGTATTCCGTGTGAGATGAGTCAGTATAACTTTATTTTATAAATAAAGCACTGAAGCTGAAAGAAAGAAAACAACAGGATGTTATTCCATTCAAGAAAGCACTCACCAACTGGCTACGTAAACTGCTGATGATTTATATAACTTAAATTGTTTCAGAGAATGAATGTGAAGGAAAGGGGGATTTAGCTTCTTTTTTTATCCATAATTTCTTCATTCTGCAGATTCACTCCAATTGCTTTTGTCCGCAATAAATACAAGACTTAAGAATCTACCTTAGAAACACATATACACACATACCACAAAGAGGCTGAGAGTACTTTGATAGCTGGGATCAAACTAATACTCCATTTAGTGTCCTTCAGATGAGATGGACTACAACTTCCTTCATTCCCAGGCAGAAGAGTGGCTTCAGGTGAAATAAGCTGTAGTCTATCCTCTTTTGGAAAACACCACCTTAGGGGCTGAGTCTCACTCAAGCAAGAAATGTCACAGAATAAAGATATTAACACCAACACTTCATATCCCTCTTTTCTTCAGACCATAGAACCAAACCACTATACAACTTCAACTGGGCAACTTGAGAATGGAATGGAATGGAATGGAATGGAATGGAATGGAATGGAATGGAATGGAATGGAATAGAATAGAATAGAATAGAATAGAATAGAATAGAATAGAATAGAATAGAATAGAATTCTTTATTGGCCAACTATGATTGGACACACAAGGAATTTGTCTGATGTATAAGCTCTCAGTGTACATACAAGCCACAAGTGATAAATCATGATCATAATCATAAAATACCATCATGCTGCCGAGCTTAAAATGATAGAATAGCCTACTAAACAACATTATTTCAGAAATCTATCTGAACATTTTTTTAATGAAGTATGCGGACTTGAACCTAATCGGGGAACAAAACTAAGTCCCTGTTTAAAAAGGCACTTGGACCCAGAAGCCTCCAAATCTACTGGTAATTTAGCCAGATGGATTAATCTGAAATGAACTGTTTTGAAATGCATGTGGTTTTCATGCAGTTCACATTGGCAGCCCTTTCCTCCCTCCTTCCCCCCTCCCCTCCGTAACACATGCGCTGCGCATGCACGCTCATGCACACACACACACACACAAGCTCGCGCGCACACACTCATACCCAAACTTGTTTGAAACAGAAAAGGAATACAACTGGCAGTGCTTTAGCGGAATCCAGGAAGTTGATTCTCCTGCTTTGCAAAATCTTTGTCCAAAAGACAGCTATGGGGACTGCAGAAAAGGACAGAAAACTCTGAAAAATGATATCCGCTTCAGCGCCCAAAGAATGGAATCCCAAACTGGTAATTTGGTCTCCCCTTTGCTCCCTCTCCCTCTCTCTCTCTCTCTCTCTCTTTCTCTCTTGACCTGGAAATGTTTCCTGGGACAAACAATGGTTATTATCTGCCCTGCCTTTGTATGCGTTTCTTTCTTCCTCCCTGATGCTCCCTTTTATTCTATCCTTTGTCCCTTCTGATGAATTTCTGTCCTCTGCTTCTAGGGACCAATCCGATTTGTATGCTGCGGCAGCCTACAGCTTTCCCTTTTCTCCAGCGGTTGATATCCCATGCTTAGGAATGAATCTATCCACGAATAACCAGAGTAATAACAACTATCAGACTTTCCAGCCTATTGTTTATAGTCACAGTAGTACAACAACACTAATCCGTTTTGTCTCTTCACCCCTGCAGCTTTGTCTGAGGGAACTCAAGTGGGACTGAATTTGTCTACCTGGGAATATATCTGCATGGGCAACAGATGTGTGACTGCTACGGAACATCGTTTTCAGCGCCACGGACAGTTCTCAGCACCTGTCACTGTCCTGCTGGCCATACTCATGGGATTCCTAGTGTTGGTCACTGTCTTGGGCAATGCGTTGGTCATCCTGGCATTTGTGGTGGACAAAAGCCTACGGACTCAAGGGAACTTCTTCTTCCTGAACTTGGCCCTGGCAGATTTTTTAGTGGGTGAGTGAAGCCTCTGGGAAACGAGCCAAGCCAGGGGAAAGTAAAAGATGGGAGGGGGTCCAGTCCAGGGTAGGGTGGAGGGTTTGTTGGTTTCTCTCTGAGTGCTCAAAACACCACTAAGGGCAAAGAAAGGGGTCTTCCTTCACTGTATCCCATGAGCAACCCCTGTGTGGTTGAACAGAGTAATAAGCAGAGTTCACACTTCTTGATGTTTATTTAACCAGTTGGTTGTTGACTAAGCTATAATACCAATAGAAATAAGCATTTAGGTTTATATGCCATCCCATAGCACTTTACAACACTCTGGGGAGTTTACAAGGTCAAAGGATTATTTGCATATCACCCCCAACGAACCGGGTCCTCATTTTATCAACCTCGGAAGGAGATAAGGTTGAGTCCACTTTGAGCCCTGTCAGGATTGAACTCCAGGCTGTGGTCAGATTTTGCCTGCAGTACTGCTTTTTAACCACTGGGCCATCAGTGTGCAGTGGTTGGGCTGGGCAGGGCTGAGTTTACATAGGACTCCGAATCAAACCGGAAGTTGTGATGGGTTTTTGAAATTAGCAGAACTCATTTCTGCTAGAGAACATGATCCAAAGTCTCAATGGCAACGATAAAGTTAACGTAGGTTTGTTGTGATGACAGTTTGCATTGATCTAATACGTTTAACCTGGTTGTTGAATTGACCCATTTGTGGATTCACATGATACAATGAACTGTAAACCAAGGAAAAAGTTAACTGGTTTTACTCAGCATTTTAAGTCACAAAATAATTAGCCAAGCTTCTCACTACAACAAACTTAACAAGCTGTGTGGATATAGCCCCTGGGTTTGTGATTTGGTCAAATGTGTTGTGTACACAAAGTCCCTGTGGAAGAAGTCAGATCCGTGCAAGTTACCTTGTGTTCTTCAGAGGAAAGCCTCAGTATGTGTAAAAAAACATGCTGTGTAAAAAATGAATAAACGTGGCACAGAAGGCAAAAGCAAAGACTGAAATCACATGGGCTTGGAATACAAAGAACAACTGCAGTGAACACAATGTGTGGTTCTAATGACATGGCAACTGCGGAGTTTAATCATTTTTTGGCTCAGTTTGTATTCATTTAAAAAAAGAAATTTACTTCACAGGGATAGCATGTGCACAAAGAAAAGAGAAAAGCATTGTCGCTCGTGGGCTATAAATGAGAATTTAGTTAATATCACAGTGGCAAACTCCTGGCTTAGAGGTACAATGGCATTAATTTTTTTTTCCTTTCAGTAACAGCTGAAAAGTAACTTTTCATGTGGAATCTAAAGTGGAGAAGGGAGCAGCCACAATTCCCAACTGCTCTCTGGCATCCCTTTAAACCCAGAGTCCCCAAACTAAGACGGAACTTATTTACATTTACTTATTTACATTTGAAAGAAAGCAGAATTTGCTCATTAAACCTAAGACTGAAAATATCCATTGCATCTCTTGAAATCCTGGATTGTTTGCTTTTGACTGGGAGGTTTCATTGTATTCTTCTTAACATTTAAAATCAGGAAGGAAGGAAGGACAGAAGGAAGGAAGGAATAGGAGGGCCAGGAGAAGGGAAGGGAAGATAGGGAGGAAGAGGGAGGAAGGAAAAGAAGGAAGGGAAGGAAAGGAAGGAGGGAGGGAGAAAAGGAAGGAAGGAATAGGGGCGATGTTGCTAAGGTTCAGAAAAAGTGCCCTAATGAGATTGAGTGCTCCATCTCTTGAGTTTTTTTAAGAAGACACTGTACAGCCAACTCTAGTTGGTTTTCCTGCAGGAGCTTTGAATGGGGCAATCTCTGCCTTCCTTTTCAAGTCTTCCTTTCTATGAACTCATGCCTGATTTCCACGTGACTGTGTCATTTCAAATGTCCAGTGTGTGAACGGTTGAGGTGTGACTCACTGCTTGAGGCTAAAGTTGCCTACAATTTGGCCTCAGCTTTATGGTTGTCTCATCAACCTTGTGTCCTTTATTCCCAGGTGGATTTTGTATTCCCCTTTACATCCCATATATCCTGACCGATGAATGGAAATTTGGAAAAGGCGTGTGTAAGCTCTGGCTGGTGGTTGATTACCTAGTCTGCACCGCTTCCGGATTCAACATTGTCTTGATCAGTTTTGACCGATTTGTCTCCGTAACGAGGGCGGTAAGAAACGTTGCTTTCCCTGGGCTTCTGTTTATCTCCAGCCACTGGCAACTTCTCAGAATTCAAGTGCCACCTGCGTGAACTCTAGGCAGGTGACATAACGCCACACTTTCTGCTGGGCAACCAATCAACTGCAACTAAATAAGCCAAACTGCTATGAAATTTAAGGCACACCCAAGTGATTGTAGCTGCACAGAGCCTCGGTTAGCTAATGGATGCCTTGTAGATGTTTAGATTAGAAAACACTGCCGCGAATTACAAGCTAGACACCCCTATTTCTGCCTTAGCAGGTTGAATTCTCCCAACGTTTTCTGACTCATGTTCTTTCTGACATCATCACAGTTCTTCTCCTGTATGCGACCAAGGACATGGCAACCACCATCTTTTCCTTCTTTGAAGCAGAAAAAAAATATTCTGAAACCTCAATACCAACTTTAGGCGGTCCAATCCATGCTGGCTGGGAAATTTTGGGATCTGAAGTCCACAAGTCTTAAAGTTGACTTGGACATCCCTAGCCAAAACTTTCCTCAACATCACACTAAAAGGAAACATCGAAGCTGTCCACATGTGAAGCCATATAGTATCTACTTAACCATGGCTTTTTGAATCCACTCCCAACTCCATAGATACATGCAACACATTCAGAATAAGACGCGTAGCATGGTCTCAAAAAGTGCCGATAAGGTGTCAACAGGCAAACCACGTGCAGTTGGTATTCACACATCACACTAAAGGCATTGTGTGGATTTCTTGGCTCGGTTTCCTAAATTGTGGAGGACTACAGCTATGTAAACCTTGGTTTTAGGATAGCATGTGGTGGAAACAATGGCAATTGTGCTTTATTCAACAAGTGTACTAAAGCAAAGCATAGCTTGGCATGTAGTATGTGAACCAGGTCTACAACTTAGCATTATGATCCAGGTCAATAGGAGGTTTACTTGTGAAAGTCCCTGTGGATGGCCATCAAACATGGAAATAGTTGTTCCTTACAGTTTTCCATCTGATATACAAGCTTTTCATACTAATGAGATTTACAGCTGTTATAGATCACCAATCTGAGCCCTAGGGAGGGATCAAACATGTCATAAGTCTTGAGTCCCTTCATGCCCACAAGAGATCAAAGTCCAACCTGCCTTGAATTCTGTTGACTCTTTATCTACCACCCGTTTGACTTGACTGTTAGTAGTTCAGATACTCGTAGAGAGCATTAGCATACAATAAACTGATGCATTCATTTGAATTGCCCGGACTCCTGTTTTCCTGGGTTTGACATCTACTTTTTCTTCTAGGTGAGCTACAGAGTTCAGAAAGGAATAACCAAAACCACAGTGGCGAAGATGGTTACGGTGTGGATTGCAGCATTTCTCCTTTATGGTCCAGCCATTATCAGCTGGGAGTACATAGCCCAACAAAGCATCATCCCTGAGAACAAGTGTTATGCCGAGTTCCACTACAACTGGTACTTCCTCATGATTGCCTCCACCATTGAGTTCTTCACACCCTTCATCAGTGTCACCTACTTCAACTTAAGCATCTATTTCAACATTCGCAAGCGGACACCGGTCAGAAGGGAGAGCTCCTCACCAGCTCAAAAGGGCTGTGAACTGTTTTGCTGCAGGAAGAAACGAGAGCACGTCAGCGTTTTCACGAAAAGAGGGGACGAGAAGGACGAAAAGGTGAGCAGCTTCACCCTGAGCAAGCCTGCGGTGGGGAGGCTTGGCACCCATAACCTCCAGGCTCACTCAGTAGACTTTAACATCAATCAAGACTTTCCACCTTGGCAGGTAGACATTCAAACCAAATCACCGTGGGACGGTGTCTACAAGGCTCTAGAGAACATATCTGGCACAACACAGAAAGCAGAGGTGGCCAACACTGCAGCTAGCCGGTTTAGGCTTTCCAGAGATAAGAAAATAGCCAAATCTTTAGCCATCGTCGTCTGCATCTTTGCTGTATGTTGGGCACCCTACACTCTTTTAATGATCATCAGAGCTGGTTGTCACGGGAGATGCATCCACCATGATCTCTATGAAGTATCCTTTTGGCTACTGTGGTTGAATTCAGCTATAAATCCCGTATTATATCCTTTGTGCCACATCAGTTTCCGAAAAGCCTTTTTGAAATTATTCTGCCCAGCCAAGGCAAAAATCCACCCTAATGTTTTTACGTGAGAGAGAACACTGAAGAGATGTTTTCTGCATGGATACCTCTGATGTAGGACCACTGAGCGGGAACTTATCCTCCGAGTAGGAAAGACAAATTCAAATGTTCTATCGTGAGAGATTTCTAGACAACTACATCATCTTTTGGGCAAAAATTAAAGAATGGAAAAACTCAATCTAGATTTCAGAAAATGCAAGACATTTACAGTACTTTGCAGTGCTTATGTATGCAAATGAGGACTAATTTATTCTCCAGTACCTAAGCTCAGCATGCTTTGTAAATTCCCGAGTCCTCCTTCTTAAGAAATAATGTAATTCTGATAAAGCAATTTAACCAGATATTGTACACTTGTGTTGAAGTAATTGCAATTTTAAAAAGGCAATTTCTTTTTGCATGTAAGGGTTTTGCACTGATTTTTTTTTTTAAAAAAAGAATTACTTGTCCATATTGCAGAAAACACAGTGCAATGGGACATCTCTCATTGGATGTTCTAGTTTGTGGCTGGACTTTGTCCATGTGCAGTGGTGCTTTCCCAAGGATTACTCAGTTTTCTAAGGAATTATTCCAATTCCACTTGGCAAAATGCCACTCATAAACGAAGGTAAAAGGTAGAGGAATCCCTGTGGACTTTACTCATTGCCAACTCTAGGAAGTGATGTTCATTTCCATTTTAAGGCCATTAAGTCAGAACTGTCCTAAGACATTTCCACGGTCATGTGGCCAGCATGGCATCACAGAACACTGACACCTTCCCACTTAAGTGGTACCTATTTATCTACTTGCATTTGCATGCAAATGCTAGCTTGGCAGGAGCTGAGGCAAGGATGGGAACTCATCCCGTCTCCTGGTGCTTGAGTCTCGAACGTGGGCTGCTGGCTTTCCAGTTCACAAGCCCAGCGTCTTACCTGCTGAGCCACCACAATGTCCTACCCATAAGCAAACCTGCTACAACACAGTAGGTCAAAAAGTAAGACGGGCTTCATCAGGCAATTTCCAGTCAACAACACAAGCCGTAACTTATTGAATGCATAGCTTCATCCATGTGAAAACAGCCGTGGTAGCTATGCCAGCACTCTTTAATACAGTCCTCAATTGCAGTGTCTTCTTTAAAAAAGAGCTAGAATGATCATTAAATGCAACTGGAGATAGTTGAAGCCATATCCATTAATAGCAACTTTATTGTTATACTGGCACAAATTAAGGATACAGATTGCATTTCCCCCTAATTTGACAGTACTGAAGGTTATATACTCTATAGACCACTGTCTGATTTGAATTATCTTACTATTATCTTGATAAATATGCCCTGTGTACTATACTGAACCCTCACTGTATGTCACTTGAGTCCCCATATGCAAAATATAACTTTCTTGGTTTAATTTCTTTCCTTTTTTTAAAAGAATGGTGCTTTATAACTCCAAATACATGTATGAAGATATTCGGGGTTGGGGGGAATCTGACAGAACTCTGACAAATATGAAAAAAAAGGAGAAAGTGAAATCTGACAGACAAGAAAATGAAACGTTATTTTTTTAAAAAAAATAGCCACAGCCTTAGTAACACTTGCAGATGAAAAAGTGGATTAGAGATTATATGGCTTTTGGGCAGAAATGTGGGACAGAAGAGCAGGAGGAAAAAAAATCAGAAGACAAGGGAGGAGAAGGGGGAGAGATGTACAACCACGTGGAATTTTAGAAGAACGGATTCAGTCATGCTAATTTTCTCTTGCTAGTCCATACCTTGGAAATTCTGACAGGAATACTTAAATCCAAAATGCTTGGAAGGAGCAGCCTGGAACATACTCGCACATTCTCACACACACACACACACACACACACACAAAAGGAAGAGTGAACCGAAAGCCTATTGTTGGCACTCCCAAAAGGCACAAAAGTCTATGATCTCTAATGCAAGAAGAATGATGATTAACAAAAATGCCGTGTGTGTTGTACATGGAGAGACAGAGGACATGCGCCCACAGAATGGAACCGGGATGGGTGGTTGGGGGTCGTCTCTTTGATTAAATGACCAGCCCTTCGTAAATTGGGCCCTCAGATTCAGGGGATTCCCTCCTCAAGCGCAAATGCTCCAGCGTGTTCTGAAAATGTTTGTTGATCTGTTCTGTCTCCTCGGTCGATTCGAGATTAGGAAGGTCTTCCCGGATTTTTTGAATGAGCTGATTCAACACCTGAATTGTCACCTATGTTTAAAAAAAAGAGAGAGAGAGAAGCGTGTCAAAAACAGACATTTACACAATGCGCAATCTGGTTTGTTGCCAAGGCCACCGTGACGCTGCCGAACAACATCTCCCATCATCCCTCATTCTTCTCCACACTGACTGGAGCTGCCGGGAGTTGTTGCTGAGCAACAACCGAAAAAGAGGCTCTCATGTCAGAGTTTAGCAATTAAATTGAGGAAAGCGGAGAAGACCTCACGATGGTCAAGAAGATTCCATGAAATAATGCGCCCGAGGTCATAATGATGGTCCACCACTTTGTAACTTGCCTAACCTCTTTCACATTCGCTAACCTATACTCTCTTTTTTTCTCGTTCAACTTCAGTTATGCATTGCATGTCCAGAGCGCTCCAATGGCAGAGAATTCAGCATCCCTCCCTGCTATTTCCTGCAGTTCTGCTGAGAAGTAAAAGACCACAGACTGAGTGTAACATGTAGTCTGCCCTCTTAAGACAAGGTTGTGCAGGGCAAAACAACTGCACTTCTCGGGAAACAACAACTGAATGAAAAACTGCTGGTGACCTTCTACTGTTGCACCATAGAGAGTGTCTTAACTTACTGCACCTCTCTATGGTTTGCCAGTTGCACAGGGGCAGATAGGACAGCACTCCAGAGGGTTAATGTCATTGCCCAGAGGATCATAGGTTGCCCTCTCCCCTCTTTGGAAGAGCTTTATAGCTCCTGCTGCCTTAAGAAAGTTCAAAACATCCCCAAAGATCCATCTCATCCTGGGCACCCCCTTTTTTTGAACTATTACCATCTGGCAGATGGTACAGAATAATAAAAACAAGGACAAATAGGCTGAAAAACAGCTTCTATCCCAGGGCAGTAGCTCCATTGAATTCTGCTGTATAGTGCAGTGTTGGGGGGTTTTGGTTCAAAGTGTGGAGTGTGAAGCATGTGCCTTTGTGTTTATTTTCATGGTCATGATGTGCACTGAAGATGCTGTTTGATTTCTTTGTACGAGGTGCAATGACAATAAACTAAAGAAGGGAGAGTGGCAAAGGCAGCTCCAAATCTGAATTTAGCATCTGTCGAGCACTCTTACGTTGTAAGAGACCATTAGAAATTTAATTATAGGCAGTCTTTGACTTACAACCATTATTGAGCCCACAATGTTTGTTGCTGAGACATTTGTTAGTTTTGCCTTATTTTATGACATTTCATGCCATAGTTAAGTGAATCACTGCAGTTGTTAATAACACGGTTGTTAAGTGAACCTGGCTCCCCCATTGACTCTGCTTCTCAGAAGGTTCCCAAAATGTGATCACATGATCCCTGGGACAGTGCAACCTTCATAAATATGAGTCTGTTGCCAAGCATCTGAATTTTGATCACGACCATGAGGAGGCCGCAACAGTTTTTAGTGTGACGAAAGGTCACAAGTCACTTTTTTCAGTGCTGTCGTAGCTTTGAATGGTCACTAAATAAACCGTTCTTGAGGGCTACCAGTAATTTTAATGCGAGTCAAAAGATCGCCTCCTTTTGTTGTTGGATGGAGGAGGAGAACGTTCCTTCTTTTGGTGTCATTAAAGTACTCGTTTTGATGGAAATTTTGGAGAGCTAGTGAGGATGATGGAAGGGGAGGGGCAGATTTTGCACATCTGCACAAAACACAAAGCCCTGCTCCTTACCGCCTCATTCTCTTTTTCATAAAAGTAGATGTATCTGTTTAAAATTTCTATGAAGAGCTGAACTTGCAGAGAGGGGTCCATGCATTGGTTGGCGATCTTCAGCGCCTTCTTCAAGCATTCCATGACCCTCTTGGCTCCATGGAGCTAAACAACAAGACAAGGAAAGAGAGGGGATTAGCACTCCCCACATCAACACATTTACCCAATGGTTTCTCCCCAGTGTACGCTGCATGACTAACATGGTTTTTTTTAGCAGGTTTGGGGAAGACGAAGGAATTCACAAAATCTCCAAAGAAAAGGCAATCAACTTGCACCCCGATAGATTCAGAATCTGTATTCCTTCCAGGGATGGAAGGAATGTCGTTTGCAATGTCATTTGCATTAATATGAAAAAAAGATGTCAAAGGGGTTATGTCTGCTGTGCAGGTAGCACTATCCACCTCTAGCAATCATCTCTATTGTTCTGTGATGTATTTCCTGCCTCTCTAAGGTTTACCTCTATCTGCTCCTGTGGGGCATTTTCTGCTTCCTGTTATGTGTATGTGTGTGTGTGTGTGTGTGTGTGTGTGTGTGTGTGCGTGTGTAGATATAGATATATACTCCCAATGATGGCTTATGGCTTTTAACTGCATTTTGATTAAACTTCTTGAAACAAACCCTGCCAAGATATGCCAAGGCTGAATTTCTCCTTAACCCTGACATTAATCCCATTAAACAGTGTTTCCCAAATTTACCAATGTTAAGGCATGTGGACATTAAATTCCGGAATTTCCCAGCCAGCTTCCCCTCCAAAGTAGTCCAGACCAAGAATCGAATTCTACCTTTATTGTGAGAATACAGCAACAGCATGTTTCCAGCCTGAAAGCATTTCCTCCCTCCCCTGCCTTTCTTTTCCAAAGAACTTAGGAGGATCCATCCTGAGATACTTTTTTCTACCCCAATGCCTTCTGTGGACTAAGATAGCTCTCATCTCTTGTCCGCTTCCTCCGTCTCTCAAGGTTATTCCCACAGCCCATTACAGAGAACCCACAAGTCTTGGACCGGCCTTACCTCTTCCCCATTCTTGTCTGTGTTCCGGCCAGACCAGAAGAGATGGGCGCAGGTGCTCACGGCTCGGCACTGATCTGGCTTCTTCAGCAACTTTGAAGCTGCCAGCACGCACTGAGTTCTCAAGGGATCGTGGTTCTCCTCGCCAAAGCACTTCATCCGCTCGAACGTCCCAATTATCAACGTGATTGCAGCCAGCTGTGCTTTTGAATCACTGATTTCATCTTCATAGAGAGAAAATGCCTGATTCAGACAAGAAATATGGGTGGAGGAAATAAGAGAGAGAGAGAGAGACAAACAGAGAGACAGAAGAAGTGTTATGCACTGTATTTTTTATTCTTCTGAAAGTTAAAAAAAACCCAAGTATTTCAGGAACTAGCAGAAATCATCTTGATTGTTGTAATGTTTGTATTTTTGCTGTTCTCTCGATGGCGACCAGAAATATTTCAAGGAAGAAGAAAGGAGGGTAGAGTGCCTCAAGAAAGAAAAAGGTCTTCTGGACCTCACCTGAGACATGAATTCATAGGCCACCGTTTCGTGGTTCTCAAAGCCAATTTCTCCAGCGGCTAACGCTCCCTGAAGGAAGAGACGGAGAGGAAGTTCCGCCAGCTCGGCTTTAATCAAAGCGCTGATGGTCTGGTGAGCAAAAGTGAAGATCTTCTGGCATTTCTTTTCCCATTTGTCATCCTGGGGGAGGGAGGGAACAAATCAGAAGGAGTCATCAGAAGAACAAAATCTGCATTTTTCTATTTAGAATTCCATATCAAATTCTCCCTAGATCTAAAAAATAAGTGTCCATGCAAAACCAAACATGTCATTTAACAAATAATCTCTTTTTTCCCCAACATATTATCCAGTCCAGCCAGATCCAAATAAATGTTTGCCAATCCTGGTAACTTTAAGATGGGTGGACTTCAACTCCTAGTATTTCCTAGGCAACAAGGTTGGCTGGAGAATTCTGAAGTCCACACAGTTTGAAGTTGAGAAGATTGGAAAACAATGGCTTAGATTATTTTTAGCCAATTTATTGCACCAAATTTAGGGACCTGGACTTAATTTAATCCCCTTCTCATTGGTCCCAGACTCATACAACTTGCCATTTTTTTTCTATTCTGCAATTTCCAAACGATCCCTTTTATCTTAAGTAGCCATCGAAGCAAAACGTATCACATGCAGATGCACTCACCACTTTCTCATTCTCCTTATAGCGAAACGCAAGCTGATATGCAGCAAACACCAACGGCGGCAACGTGTAGCGGATGCGCTGGTTCCCTCCGGCACCAAAGTGCTTCCGCGCGGTATTTAAAATCTAAAATGTGCGAAGGTCCCCATGTTTATATATGCTCTGAATATCACGAGACAGTATCACAAAGGAACAGCCTAACTTACAAATTAGAAAATTGTCTTTTAAAAGGGGGGTGGGGGATTGTGTACAAAGCTCCAGAAAAGGGAAGTCAAATGTCTGATTTCCTACCTTCAACATTTTTTTTCTGTATGTATAAACCAACAAGGTAACAGAAGCTGTGAACCAAATTATCCAAGTTACCCTGTGGTAAGATGGGTAGCCAATAAATTGGATGGATGGATGGATGGATGGATGGATGGATGGATGAGATAGATAGATAAATAGATAAATAGATAGATGATAGATAGATAGATAGATAGATAGATAGATAGATAGATAGATAGATAGATAGATAGATAGATAGATAGATAGATAGATAGATAGACAGACAGATAGATAGATAGATAGATAGATAGATAGATAGATAGATAGATAGATAGATAGATAGATAGATAGATAGATAGATAGATTGATAGATAGATATAGACAGACACAGACAGACAGACAAGATAGAATAAGAAATACCAACCTACCTACACATACAAAACAAATGATAATTCAAGATTTGTAATGTACACTGTTATAAAAACTCAGCTAGGGCTGGGCCTACAAATTGTGGTTAAAACAAATAATGACTTAGTATGAAAGATGAGTGCAGGCCTACAATTGCATATGGTCACTCAATGTACTGAATTTCATTCTGGCTACCTCAAACTTGTTTCCTTTTGTTTTGCTGGATTCCCAACTCCCTTGGCTAACCTAAAGACTAGAGATGAAGGAAAACGAATTCTAGCCCCTTTGGGGACCGTTCAGTTATGGAAGGAAGACCCAAACGCCTCGGAAGGCCTCCATACCAGATACTGCTGATTGGGATCTTCTGAACGAAGCAGGTGGATAAATCTGCCTACAAGACCCTGCTCATCAGCCATGTCTTCAGGGTCTGGATCTTCGGCCGGCTGGTCTGGCTGATCCTGAATTAGCGTTGAAACCAGGTTCATGATGGCATCTACCTACAGAAGGCAAAGCACATTCAGGTCAAGGAGGACTCCTAAAGAAAAGGAACTCACGCCGGTTTGGCTTCAAACTGCTAGCAGGACTCCTTGGACGCATTCCATTTCCTCCCTGCTGGACCAACGTAAGATGGAGATGAAAGGCTCCAGTGGAAGGAGAGTCTCTGCACACGGAGCCTTTTGCAGAAGGGAAAATGACTTCCTGTCATGTCAACCACTCCAGGGATTGCAGCTGCAATGAATTCTGGGCAATAGGCTTGGAAAGGCAATTTTCAGGGGTCAGGACAACTTCAACCCTATTTCAATGAATTCTATTCTGAACTATTGTTTTACAGCAATTTTTGTAAGGAGCAATGGTTAGAATGCAGCATTGCAGGCAAACTCTGCCCACAGCAATGAGTTCGATCCTGACAGGACTCAAGGTTGACTTAGCCTTCCAACCTTCCAAGGTTGGTAAAATGAGGACCCAGAGTGTTGGGGGCATAAAGTACTGTGGACCAGTATATAAATCTGTTATTGCTAATGCTAATTTGTTTTATTGATGACCGTTTTTCGGCAAGATGTTGCATTTCCTTCTAGCTTCCTTCAACTTGTAAAACATTCCTATGCCTGTTTTCAAGTTGCCATAAATAGGTGTGGGGGGGAATCTGAAGGAGCAGTATGGCAGGAAAACCAGAAGTACATTCCACCATTATCTTAAAAAGATTGTAGCTAGGCTACCGGATCTTCTGGCCGCCTTCATTGGAGAAAATGATTGATGACACCTAGCCCACGAACGTGCTTCACTGGAGAATCTGATTTATGATACACCCAGGGGGGAAGAGGAGAAACAGGGTCATAGGTGACTGTGAATTACGTATGCCAGAGTTGTCTTCACTTAGGTTAATCCCGGCATGTTACTCCTAATAAATCTTTTTTTGAAGCTTGGATCGCGGCTCATGATTTAATTAGGGCTATCTCCGGAACCCTGACATCAAGAGCAGCAGTCCAAGCACAACCATCCCCATCCCTTTTCCTTTTCACTTAAATACAAATGAACACTTGTTCCTGTGCTTTCCCTACCTGGTCTTGGGAGATAATTTCGGTGTTGTAATCCAGCACGTTGCTAAGCACATAGCAACTCATGGTCTTTCTGGATTCATAGTCGAAGTACTCGAACAAAGGGTGGAAATGCTTCAGTTTCAGGACAGTGAGGACGTTGTTGTAGGTATCAACAGGGATCTTCAAGAGCCTCATCAGCTCCTTTGAAACTGCACTACTGGTTGCAATGCTGCAACGACAAGAGCAGGTAATCCATCTGGCTTCTTAATTTACAGGAAAAAGATCTTTAGAAAAAGACAGAACTGGCAGAAATCAATCTCCATCACCCCAAAAGCCAAGCTCTTCAATCTTGTCACCAACCAGGTAAAGGCATTTCATTTGAAGCATCAGACGGTGCAGGAATTTATTTTGTTTCCCCAACAGGAGAGATTTATATTTTTTACGCACAAGGCCAAGAAGTTTGCATCAACTTACTGCTCCAGGTTAAGCTTGTTAAAAATCTCCACTGTTGTCTCCAGCACTTTGTCCACGTAGTCTACGCGATCTGGATAGCACTTCATCGCCAGGTTAATGAGTGAGACTTGTAATGACACTACATCCTCCGAAGGCATATCTTGTCTTGACTGATGGTCAACAATGGAAGCAAAAGAAGTGCATTTGGGCATTAGAGGTAACAGAAAGGATATTTCTAGTTAGTAACACAGTTATTAAGTGAATGTGGTTTATCTATTGACTTTTGCTTGTCAGAAAGGTCACAAAATGGGATCGCATGATCCCAGGACACACTACAAAGGCCATAAATGTGAGACAGTTTTGTCAACAGTCTGAATTTTGATCACATGATCATGGGGATGGTACAACAGTTGTAAGTGTAAAAATGGTCATAAGACACTTTTTTTTCAGTAATGTTGTAACTTTGAACAGTCACTAAATGAACTGTTGTAAGTCAAGGACTACCTGTAGTCACTTATCCAGACCTGAACCAGTCAAAGAAGCACTTAATTTTAGCTAGACTGGGTTTCTAGGAGATTCACCTTTGCTCTTATTTTACAGTGGGAGAAAACGTTTCCTTTGCATACAAAAGATCTCACATTCGAACTTCAACATTTACAGGCATGACTGGGAAAAACTCCAGCCTAAAATCCTGAAATTGCCAATCTGCAATGCTCACAGTATTGAGATAAACCAATTTCCGATGGGTCAAGGCTTTAGCAGCACGCTAACTTTGCCAGAGAAGATATACTCAATTAAAATTCAAATCCCAGGCAAGTTGAAATTTCTCTACTTCTCGAGAACCTGTTGATTGCAGAGGCGATGAACATAATAAGCAGTTTGCAGAAGGCAGTTCTCTGACAGCATACAAATTTGCAGCTAAGAATTGAATATGTATGTGCCTTTCTAATAGATTCTTAAAGCAATCAAATCACCCTGGCCTTCCTATAAATGTATAAGCCAGAACTAGAAAAAGCACCAAGAGAAAATATTCAATACATTAAGTAACCAAGATAGTTAAAGACTTTCATTGCAAAGATATGTCCCTTTTAATAACCCTGTACTTCTGATTGGGGAAAAAAATGAAATGTATTGTTACAACCTACACTTCCCTGTTTTTCTCGAGGTTAAGGCAACATGAAAGGTTTTTTTTAAAAAAAAATTTTTGCTACTCTATGCCAGCCAGCCTTTTTTACTACTTCCCATGGCCTCTTAACAGATAATTAAACAATAGTTTTTGTCTTTGATTGCCAGGTGATCCGATTCAAGGATATTAAGTCAAAGCCAGCAAACACATATATTTTAAACAACACAAGAGAAACTGCAGTCATTTTCCAGTTACCTGTATGACTGTAGCCACCTGCTGGGAGAAAATGTCAAAGAGTTTAATATCTGCTGGGATCCCTGGTCCATCCTCTCGATGGGCAAAGAGGGCGAGTCTAAAGACAGAACAAGACATATGAGATGCAGCTTGCAAACTTGTCTAACAGGCAATTGCACTGTCCAAATCAAGATGTCTGCAGTTGTAGCCTTCAATCTCTCTTGGAGAAAAATGGGACATGTCCTCAATCTCCTTACCTGTCAGAGCCACACCCCTCTCTTCTCCTATCGTGGAATTCAGGCTGGCATGCATGAAATCCCTCCTTGGCTAAACACCAGATCACTCCATCACACTCACATCCCCTCAACCACAGAGTGTATCAAGAAGCCAGACGGAGTAATCATGTGAAGGCAACCTTCCTCCGAGAAACGATTCTTTGATCCCAATTGGCTTCTATTAACACGACGGTTAATTCCACCCTTCCCTTACGATTCCCTACTCAGGGGCTCCCAAATCTCTTCCAAAAGTCAGGAAAGTAATTAGGAAAGGCAAACTAGTAAGGATTTTTTTTTTCTGGAAATCACAAACAGATGGAACAGCTTTTCACCAGCAGATGGTTACCACCAGGTAAGAATTAAACATGAGCTAGGCAGGAGAGGAGGAGGAGGAGAAGGGAGTTTCTAATCATCATAAGAGTTGGACAAATTTCTAATTAAAGGATTCTGTTTGAAGACAATTTGACTGAATTTCCAAACAGAATCCTTTGCAAATGACACTTTGGATCAAATCATCAAACGCCCTTTGAATCGATAGGACAATTCAGGAAAGATTTCAGATACATCTCTGAAATGATTTCATGGTCCAAACTGAGGGAACCAGTTGTCAATCATATGCATGCCCACCATATTTTGCCCATAGTACAAAATAGTTAAACAAGGGGCGGGGGAGAGAACTCTATCAGCACCCACATCTTTCACTATTTAGTGCATGAAAAGTATGTTAAAATAACAGTGGGGAGATTTTTTTTAAAAAAAGCTTGCTCCACATGATATAACAAGCTTTGAAAACTACCTAAAACTACATTTCAGAGAAATCTTTTATTCACAGCTCCCTGCTAAAACAAAAAAAGGGACTTTAAGCTCATTACAGGAAGCTGATTTACATACATCTCTCATACAGACAGCAAACAACTAATTTCTGCAAATGTTTATTTTAAAATGTACATTTATAAACATACGTATACCAAGTATATCCAAACATTGTAGTTTTCCGAACATATGCCGGCATAAATTGCCATTTGCAGGGAAAAAAATATCACAAGGAAGGTGGGAGGGAGGAAAAACGGTAGAGAGAGAGAACACTTGTTCCTTGTCTGTTCGATTTTGTTTGGCAATTAGCTGCTTCCAATTTTAAATTCTCAAATTTCCCCCCCAAAATGCAGCTTTTGCTTCTTTGCAATAAGGTACTATGAAACATACTGAATTTGAAACTGGTCAATAGTAGTTTGAAGTCTGTTTCAAGCAAGGGACATTTCAGGATGTAACACTTTTCAAATTTACATTTTGTATGTTTACTAATTCATCTTTTCCTCCTATCTATCCCTATTAACACTATCACTTCTTCTGTTCAACCTCTATTAATTGCATTTTTCAATTTTTGAAAACTCTTCTAAACTTTCTGGATGAGGCCCAAAGATTACCCCTCTCCTTTGCTCCAGCACAGACTTTATAATGTTTGTTTCATTACATACCTATCAATTAATGCAATTATAATATTTTTGACATTCACATTCTGGTGTAATTCTGCACACGCTCGAAGGAAAGGATTCAAAGTCTGGAGGTGAAATTCATCGGGGAAAACCTAAGACACGGGAGGACATGATGGAGCAATAGGTCAATTATTATTCTAGGTTGTTTAATAAACAGACATTTGATCATTGTGCTAAAGCATGACAGAATATTTGTTCCATTTCAACTTACTAACTTGTATAAACTCCGCCAAGTTCTGCATATTAGTTATTTATATATTTCCCCAGCTGTCAAGATTGCAGGAAGGTTAAAATAATAAAAATTAAACTTAAAACAACAGATTCCGTGTCTCTAAAATCAAATAACCAACTGACCTAAAATATGGTGGCCCACTCATCATGACACTTATCTAAACAACATCCAAAACCATACACCATATTGTTGAACACAATCCATATGCAAAGGTTTTTGGAAGCCAAGAATGTCCATTCTTGATGCTGATTCTGCTAGCTCAAAAATGGCACTGTGGCCTTCTCATGATTGGCTTTCTTTTCCAGCCTATCAGATCCTCCGTACCAACCTGCCAATTAACCTTCCCTTAAGCCACGTTACCTGTATGATGCATTCCATTAGGTATTCTTGAGCTAGTGCATCCCTGCAGTTAACTACTTGCTCCAATATGCCAGGTAAGACAATCTGGAAAACAGAAAACAAAAATTAGACTTAAGACCACAATTGAGACCAACATTTCTTTTGTTAAGAAGTGAGGCGTTTGTTAAGTGAGTTTTGCCTCATTTTATGATTTTTCTTGCTAGAGCTGTTTAGCGAGACACTGCAGTTGAATAGTTAGTAACCTGGTTGTTAAATGAGTCTGGCTTCCCCATTGATGTTGCTTGTCTGAAGGTCTCAAAAGGTGATCACAATACCTTTGGGACACAGTAACAGTCATAAGTATGAACCAACTGCCAAGCATCTGAATTTTGATCACACAATCATAGAGATGCTACAAAGGCCATGTGAAAAATGGTCATAAGTCATATGTAGCTTTGAACAGTCACTAAATGAAGCCTTTAAGTCAAGCACTATTATTTGCGTGCTTTCTACAGCCATTAACTGCCTAAACATGCTTTTTTCTAGAGAAGTGATAAGCTAAATTGGGATGCAATTATTGAGTAATTAATTTAGCAATTAAACTAACTGAGGTGCAGTAAAGTAAGAGGCGCTAATTGAGAACAGAGGAGTTCACTTCACCTGTTTGTATCTCTCTACGTTGACACCTTCCAGCTGGCTGAGCCGGACCAAGTTGGTTCCCACCAGGATCCTCAGCTCTTGCCTCTCACGCTCCCTCTTCTCCCGATCTCGACTGTGCCCTTGGTGCTGCATTCGCACCCAGAGCTTGTTCATCTCAGCAAAGTTCAACAGCACAAAGTCCATGGAGTCGCTGATGTCCCCAGTGGTTTCTTCGCTGTGGGCCAACAAAGGGAGTCATGTCAAGATGGATTGGATGTCTTTGAAGCAAGAGACACCATGCGTTTGTGACCGTAGAGAGAAAGGATCATGAAGATAATTATCTTGGGGGAGGTGGGGGGGAGATTTGAACCTCAGATTTAATATCATCTCGGAATTAATCCAGCCCGACACCAGTTCTGCATTAGGAAGAAAAGAATGTAGTATATATTTTCTGACTGAAGGGTTCTTCATCCTTTTCCATGGAAGCAAAACTGCAACCTGAGCTGAGCCACCACAACTTTTTCACCAGTGCAAAGCTACAATTATCTACACCTCAATCCGTTATGAAAGTTAAATCCATTTCTACTGTCTCATGTTACTTAAATTCTGCACAGCACTGATCACCTAATTTGCTCCTGTTTTATTTTAGTGTTCATATTAATCCTACTCACAACTCACACATTTATGATCTACTCATAATTCCATTTAGATTCTTAGAACTATTGTTTTCTTTCAATTGGTTTCACGTTTTCCAAACACTTTGCTTCAAGCTCAAAAGATTCCAGAAAGCCCTGTTTCAAATTCAAAATAGGCTGTTTCAAGTTCAAGATGGTTTGGCTTTGAAATATCTTGTAATGCTCAAATTCCAAAGCCGCTCCTCTTGCAGACACTGAGCTCCTAACTCTTCAGCAGGTGACTTTGTCCCGTGCCTTCAAACTGGGCTGCCAGTTTGTCATATCTATCCATCACCCAATACAAACGTGTTTCTCACAGATGAAAAGATAACAACACATTCAATCTTTCAGAGCTCTTACTCTGCTTGCTCTCCATCATCAGGCAAAATGTTCCGGGTGCATTGGAGAAGATAGTTGCGAAGGAACAGGCCTCTTAAAGGATGCTGGACCCCACGACACATCTCCACCAAGTCTTTTAAGATGTCCTTCCGAGATTGAGGGAAAGACTTCACGTAGACCACCCCGACAGTTATTAGTAAATAGCTGAGAAATAAGGGAGATAGTATTACGAGACTCGCTTACCACAGCTGGGCTAGTGTAAAAGCAGGCTGCTAATTACCATTCCAACACTCAGTTCGATTAGGAGTTTTCTTATTTATTTTATTTTATAGTATTATCATCTCCCCACCATTCAAAGAAGGCTCTTGGCAGTTTACATAAAGAATGTAAAAAGGTTCAAATATACAGAGGGCAATCTAAAAACCCAACAGTCCTGAGTTGGGCAACATTAAGGGAAATCCGGATATCATAAAACCAGAAAATTAAAAAAAGATGGCAATATCAAATCATGGAAAAGCTTCACAGAACAGCTCAGATTTTAGAAGTTTTTGGAAAATGTGTGAAGTGGAGGCCAGTCTCATCTCCAAAGGAAGGCTATTTCACAACGCTGGCCAATTCCTTTAATTCCAGTCTCCATTTTCCCCCTTTTTGAAGCATTAGTCATCTAGAATTTGCTAAGAAGAAAGCATATGTGTATTAAATATAGTAATATACTGTTACTTTCCTATACTTTTTCTAATTTCATTTTTCATGCATATTGCCATCGCTGCTACAAAGAAGTTGATCTTTTACAGCAAAAGCCCATCTTAAGGTACTCTTTTTAAAATTGTCTGAAGGACCGAATGATCATTTAAAGGTCATCTGATCTTTTCCTCAAGGATTACAAAGTAGTCTACAAGTAGTCCTTGACTTAGGACCACAATGGAGTCTGCTCATCATAGTTATAAATTGCAACAGTTGTAAAATGGGTCACCCACGTGACCAACCTGATTTCACAACCATTTTTGCGAAGGTCGTTAAACAAAAAAGGCTCACCGTGGGCTGGTTTTGCAAAACTGTCATTAAATGCGGTCACGTAGCTGTGGGACACTGCAAATGGCTGTAAAGTTAGGGAGGGGGGCTTAACTTTGGAACTGGCTTGCAAGTACTCCTGGGGAAGTCCATCACTGCTCTGCACAGTTAAGTGACCAGTCATAAGTCAAGGATTACCTATAATCAGGGGTGGGCTGCTGGGGGTTTGTGAGAGCCCCTAGCTAAGATTCTGCACAGTTCGTAGAACCCCCAAATCTCACTCTAGGCCGACCCCACCCCTCCCAGGAGTCCCCATGCGGCCCGTTTTGGATGCAGGTAAATGCAGGTTATGCGTGGAGGCTCGGAGGTGGTGAAAAATGGGCCTCACGGAAGCTCGGGAAGACCAGAAATGGGCCCGTTTCCAGGTTCTGGGGAGCTTCTGGTGCCTGAGGAGCCCATTTTCGCCCTCCTGGCAGCTCGAGGAAAGCCTCTGGAGCCCAGGGAGGGCAAAAATGCCTCCCCTCCACCATGGTACAGGAGGCCGACTAGGCCACGCCCACCCAGCAACCGGACAGAGAACTCTTTCCTAAAATTTTTGAAGCCCACCCCTGCCTATAAAACCTTGTGGGTTGCTGCCAAAAGGCAGAAGTAGACAGGAACACACGTTTGGGAGCATTTTGTTCAATTCAATAAAGCATTAAAATAAAACAACCCACCAACCAAAACCAATCATCAGAACCGAATGTGTGACCAGGAGATTCTTAATTGACTTACAGCCGTGGGATGATGTTTCCAGCATACTGAACCAGCTCATAGAGATCAGCCACCTTCCTTCCCTTAGCAAACTCATCCGTCAAGTAAACCTCTAGATAGTGGAGCTCGTCAGAGATCGCCATGTCTTTTCCTTGCAATTAAGGAATCATAGACTAACGCAACACAACTTTGTTCATTTCCGTTCAGTACCAAGAACAAACCCATCTCTTAGGAACTAAAGGAGTAGATGTGGAGGACACCATGGAGCTAACATCCAGCCTAATAGGAGAACATGAAAATCAGGTTGGACAAGGCTGCAGTTTGGATCAGCGGCTGCAAATGGAGAAACATGAGCAAGTCACAGATCAAAAAAAAAAAAAAAAGAAGATGATTGCTGGTCTTGACATGTGCATGAAACTCCCTTCACAACTTTCCCACAACCACAGAGATATCCACAGATACTAAGAAGCATCATTTATCAGCTAAATGAGTCCCAGCCCAATTAAAGAGGATACACAATTCATAATAACTCTTTGGAGACAACATTGAAGTCCTCAGCTCACCAAGCATGTTCGAGGCATGTTTCAGGGCATCCATTAGCTTGTTTTTGTCCTATCAAAACAATAACATGTTATTTTCTGTCATACCTTATGCATATTCACTTTATCAATTAGTTCATTTGCCAAACAAACCCCAGAGGCCAGGATTATAGCCCTTTAAGGAACAATTGAAAAAGATATTCTGGATTATCATTGTTACTAAAGCTGCAAACCACTTGAAATATTTAAGATATTAAAACAAAGCTGGAAATAGGTTTGTGAATTTATACAATTTCTATCCCAAATTTTGGGGGGATAAAGAGATTGGATTCTTGCTATAGCCAATTTTTACTTAAAATAAGCATTATTGAACATTTTACATTTAAAAGGTTTTGAAAGCAGCACAAGTTTTTAAGTAATAGTAATTATACAATTAGCATATTTATGAAACATCAATGGATGCTTGCTGAGAAGAAAAAAACTTCTTCATTCAATGCAGCTTATGCTCAGAGAAGTACACACAAGACTACAAAACTATGGTTGCTGCTTTATCAGATTCAGAGTTAACATTGGAAGGAGAAAGAAAAGAAGAAATCAAGCCGACCAGTTCTTACCAAGCAGCGTTTCATTTGGAAAGACTGCACCTTAACAGCCTGTATGGCCTCATCCAGAAGCTTCTCTTGCTCATCTTGCGGAGACTGCTGTGTAGTTGGCTAGAAAACAAAGAAAGGAATGTTTTCTGATAAGACTATCAGGGCCAGCCTGTGCAAAAGACACCAAGGAGCCATGTAGCCCACACCATGTTCCTCACTAGTTGCATTAAAAACACAACTAACTTGTTCTGTCAGGGACACAACTGGGGAAGATACATAAAATATACTGAACATGAACAGGCCTTCAGTTTTCTCCCCGGTTTAGGAATATTAAACTGTTTTTTTTGGTTTAAAGTTGCTGTAACTTATTAATTCTGTATATTTATTACTGAATCATTAAACAGGCCTATATACCAGTTCTCATTTTAAAAATCCTAAATTTGTTCTCAACAATACTGCTTAAAACTTTATGGTCAAAGACCAGAAATTTAGTAGCAAAAATAAAGGCTGCTGCTTTGATGTTTTTAAAATCTTTATTCTGGTTGTATGCCAGTCAGAGCAGCTTTGGAGAGGAACAATATATAAATGCCAGTAAGAACAAAAAACAACACATGATTATTCTGTGTTGGAGAAGACTTCTGGGAATATCATGGACAGCCAAGAAAACAAATGAATGAATCACATAGATCAACCCAGCGTTTTCACTCAAGCACAAATGATCAGGCTCATATTATCCTCCTTTGGACACATATTATGTGAAGACCTAGCTTTTTGGAGAAGGCTGTAATGCTGGGAAAGGGGAAAGAAAAAGGATGACTAGCAGCCAGGTGGATGGATCCACTTAGAACAATGATGGGCACATCACTGGAAGACCAGATTAGAGGCAGTTCATCATGGGGAATATTGATTTATGCAGTTGTTAAGAGCTTGAAGGCACATCAATCAAATTTAATTCTAAAGCATAGGTCAGTAAGCGCTATGATCTTCACACGGATGACCATTGCAACGTCCCCGTGATCATGTGATCAAAATTTGGGCACTTGGCAACCAGGATATATTTATGATTGCAGTATCTCGGGGACATGTGATCAACATTTGTGATCTTCTCAGCCCATTTCCAACAAGCAAAGCCAATGAGGGAAGCTGGGTTTGCTTAACAATCTCAGGGCTCATTTAACAACTTCAGTGGTCTGCTTAATAACCGTAGCTAAAAAAAAAGGCCGTAAATTGGGTGCAATTGACTTAACTGCCTTGTTTAACAACAGAAATTGTGGGAAGGTCACAAAATGGGGCAAAACTCCCTTAACCAATGTCTCACTTAACCACAGAAACATCGCTCTCACTTGTGGTTGTAAGTGGAGGACTACCCATACAGGTAGTCCTCGACTTACAACATTTCATTTAGTGACTGTTCCAGGTGACAAAGGCACTGAAAAAAAGTGACTTATGACTGTTTTCTAGAGTCACAACCTTTGCAGCATCGCTACCATCAAAACTCAGAAAACGTGGCAACGGGTTCCTATTTATGACCGTTGCAACATCCCGGGGCTCACATGGCCTCTTTTTTTATGGCCTTCCAACCAGCGAAGTCGATGAGGAAGCCATATTCGCTTAGCCCACCAGGTTAGTCATTTATCCCCTGTGGTGATTCCCTTAACAACTGTGGGCAAGGTGGTCGCAAAAATGGGGGAAACCTCCCTTAACCAACGTCTTGATGAGTGACAGAATCTTTGGGGCTCCATTGTGGTCGGCCCGTATTTGCATATGCCAATAGAGGCAGAGCCTCACGACCAGGAGATTGTGAGTTCGATCCTAGGTAGAGGCGGATATTTCTCTCTCCGGGCACACTGAGAATATGTCTGCTGAACAAAACTCCTCATTGGCGACAGGAAGGGCATCCGGCCATTCAACACTCAACTCCATTCAGTTCCCCAAACTCCACCCCGCAAGGGATTATGGGGTCGTTAAATGAAGATGGAGGTGGGACTTGTGGACCCTCCTTACAACGATCAACTCATAATGACCTCAGCCTAAGTGACAAATTGGCGATCTTGCAAAGTTTAGAAAGGCAGAAGCCAAGTTAGAAAGGACACTGGGACAGAATCAGCATTTGGGGTGAACGGAGAAGGATCCAATCCCCCTTGGTAGTTTACTCCTCGAAACTCAAGAACTGAAAGAACTAGTAGGAACAAACTCGCTAAGCGACAGAAACGTGGGGGCTCCATTGTGGTCTGCCTGTATTTGCACATCCCAGTAGAGGTAGAGCCTCACAATCAGGAGGCCGTGAGTTCGATCCTAGGTAGAGGGCCAATTTCTCTCTCTCTCTCTCTCTCTCTCTCTCTCTCTGGGCACAATGAGAATATGTCTGCTGAACAAAACTCCTCATTGGCGACAGGAAAGGCACCCGGCCATTCAAACACTCAGCTCCATTCAGTTGCCCAGACTCCACCCCGACGCAAGGGATTATGGGGTCATTAAAAGGAGATGATGAGTAAGTAGTCCAGCTTTTACCTTCACTCATGGATAGGTAAAAAGGTTCGCCTTATCACAACCCCTTATATTACATTGTCATCTAGGGAGATAAAGGTTTCCTTACAAGAGGGCTCAGTTGTGGTCGTAAGTCGAGGACTCTCTCTCTCTCTCTCTCTCTCTCTCTCTCTCTCTCTCTTCACACACACACAAACACACACACAAGACCAGATCCTTTTGCTCCCCACACCAAAGAAGGGATCCACCCAACATAATATCTCCTTAAAACCCCCTCACCCCCCCCCCCTCACAGAAACCCCTATAAAAGACACCTCCCCCCACAAGGGCCTCTGCCCAGCCTTGTTATTCCCCCTCAGCCGGGGCCCAGCCAGGCCCCACCATCCATCCATCCACGCCATCCTCCCCGTTCCCCAATTTTACACACGCGTGTAGGCTCTCCGCACGTGCACGTGACTCGGCTTTCCTTCCGTCTGTCAGGAAATCCCGGCCCGGCCCTTCCCCATCCCTGCTGGGCTGAGGAAGGATGGGAGCCGTAAGTCCCACCCGTCTATAGAGGCGTGGGGGGGTGCGGGGTGGAGAGAGAGTGGAATGGCCTCCCGTGCGGCGTTAAGGGAGCCGTTCCTGAGGGGAAATTTTCTCCCTCTCACGAGGAGCCGCACCGGGCAGGCCCGTCAGCCTTCCCCGCTCGGGAGGCGAGGCGCCCGACTCCCCCATCCTATCCCGGTCGGACAAAGGGGGCTTTTTCTTGCCGAGAGAAGCCTGACAACCCCCCACCACCACACACACCCACCGGTCGCTCCCCTTCTTCCCCCACTCACCATGGTGGCACCTCCTTCGCCCGGCCTCACCGCCCGCACGCCCTGCGCCTCGGTTTTTTTTTTCCCCTCCACCTTCCCCCTCAGAGTCATGTGATTGCCCCAAGCGCCCTCCCCTCTTCCTTCCTAGGCGCGCCTCCGACTGCCACTCTTCCCTCTCGCCTTCCCCATTGGTTCGGCGGACAGCGGAACGGCTTGAGGTGTTTGGGCGCGACGGGCCAATCGGAAGCCAAGCCCTGCTTCCCTTTTTTTTTGGACTTCGAGTCCTCCTCCTCCTCCTCCTCCTCCTTCTCCTCCCTCCCCCGCCCTTCCTTTTTTTGCGCGCGCGCGTCATAGAAAAAGGAAAGTGGGTGGGGCGAGAACGACGTTCGAAAGGGGCGTGGCCAAGGGAGGGGTTCTTTGAATGGAGCTTCCGCCAGCGCGGGAAAAAAAAAAAAGGGGGACAGAGAGAACGGCCGGGGAGGATGGAGCGGGAGGTGCTGCAGCGCTGGGCGGCCCAGTTGGGGGTCTCCACGCCCGGAGTTATCAGGTGAACAGGGGGTGGGGGGCCGGATGAGGAGGGGTTACAATTGGGTGCAGCTGGACCTTAATCTTCCCTCCCCCCCCCCCCCCGCTCCAGGAGTAGCCCCATTTATTTATTTAATATGTTGCTGGCCGGGGATGATGGGTCCTGTAATCCATCGCCCCTGGAAGGCTTTGCATATGGGGGGGAGAGGTTTGTAATGCGCCCTTTAACTTCACCTCTGGTGGTCCCAGCACGACCTTTTTGAAAGATAATCAGAGTTGGAAGGGACCTCAGAGGTCATCTAGTCCAACACCCCCCCTAGCCGAAGCTGGAGACCCTACACCTTTGGGACAACCATGGCCTGGATGACTGAGAATCCCTACAGGCTTCTATGTAGGGAGGATTAACTAATTGCAAAATATCAAGTGTAATATTAATTTCACAGCTGTGAAGGTAAGAGCTAGGACGTTAATGTCATCTCTTCTGTTGCCTTTCATACTGATGAGTAGCCTTTTTTTTGTGGTTCTGCAGAAAAGCCGAGGAATACCTCCGACTTTCTCACGTTAAGTGTGCCCCCCTGCTAGCCCAGATGAGCCCCACAAGCAGTGCGGTGATCTGCCTGGACTTGGCTGCTACCTTCACAAGGAATCCAGTGGACAAAGTAAAATACCTCTTTATTCTCTTGCCATTTCCTTTTCAAATGTTTTCCTTTGCCTTGCTACACGTTCCTCTCTATTCACGACCGTAACTGAGCCCATATTTTTTCTGTTTTTGTTCAAAATATTGCAGCATAAATTCAGTGCCAGAAAAGTAAACACAGATGGCTGAGGCCTATTGTAAAATTGACTTTATCTGTTTATAAAGAAGTTAAATAACTTCTTTATAAACAGATAAAGTCAATTTTACAATACCAGTTGTAGATTTCTCCAACATGGAGCAAACCCTAACAGAAGTAGACATGTTACGGGTTCGAGCAGAACACCAACTCGGGAGCTCAGAAGCAGACCTTGCCTGCTGAACAAGACACACAGCAGAGGAGAGGAGTTTCATTTTCAATAGACAGACTCAGGGCTCAACATAGCTGCAGAGCTTAATATAGAGCCATGCCTAGGCTACTTCTAGTTTCAGTTTCCAAACAGTCCTCATTGGCTGACTTAGTTGCTATGCCTATTCATTGGCTGACCTTGTTACCGTGCTCTGTTTCAGTTCATGAATATACTCTTGACAGTTTTAAAGACAGTTGTTCAGTGAGTGTTGTCCCGTTTTTTATGACCTTTCGTTGCCCCAGTTGTTAAGTGAATCATTGCAGTTGTTCAGTTAGTTACTGGGTGGTTTAGTCAATCTGGCTTCCCTGTTGACTTTTGTTGTTGGAACAACACAAAAAGGGATCGGGTGTCCCTGGGACACTTAACTGTTATAAGTGCATGCCAGTTGCCAAGCACCCCAATTTTGATCACATGACCATGGGAATCCTGCAGTGGTTTGTAAGTGTGAAAAACTTTTTTCAATGCGGTGGTAACTTTGATCGAACACGAAATAAATGGTGCTAAGTCAAAGGCTACCTGTATTTTTATGCCGAATTCTTGAGAATTAGACAGTAGCATTTCCCTAGAAGTTTTAACTGCTAGTACATAGGATAGGAATAACATGCTGTTTTGGGGTTGGTGCTAGGAATCTCTCACATTGGAATAGAATAGAATTAGATTAGATTAGATTAGATTAGAATAGAATAGAATAGAATAGAATAGAATAGAATAGAATAGAATAGAATAGAATAGAATAGAATAGAATAGAATAGAATAGAATCTTTTATTGGCCAAGTATGATTGGACACACAAGGAATTTGTCTTGGTGCAAATGCTCTCTGTACATAAAATATTTTTTTTTTTGTTAAGGGTCAAGAATCATAAAGTACAACAATAATAGTCATAGGGGACAATAATTTAGTTTTGGGGGTTTGGGAAAACAGGAGATGCTGTAGCCTTGTATGCAAAGAAAGCGATATATGTGGGGTTTGTTTGATATTGTATCCCATTCGCTATCGGACAAAAGTTGCAGGAACTTTTACCCTCCCTGACCCAAGAGTTTACTAGACAGGGCTATCATTTTATCAATTTATCAGAACCTTTGGGAGGCCACCAGCCTTTTAAACCTAATTTAATAAAAATCAGACTGCCCACAGTCCTGTTCATAAATATAAACAGGCCGGAGTACCAATAAGGACAAAAATGGTTTGATGCCCATAGGTAAAGTTTCCCCTCGCACATACGTGCTAGTCGTTTCCGGCTCTAGGGGTTGGTGCTCATCTCCATTACAAAGCCAAAGAAAAGCCAGCGATGTCCGAAGACGTCTCTGTGGTCATGTGGCCGGCATGACTAAATGCTCGAAGGCGCACGGAACGCTGTTCCCTTCCCACCAAAGGGGTCCCTATTTTTTCTACTGGCATTTTTACCTGCTTTCGAACTGCTAGGTTGGCAGAAGCTGGGACAAGTCACGGGAGCTCCTTCCCTGACAGGGCGCTAGGGATTCGAACCGCCGAACTACCGACCTTTCTGATCGACAAGCTCAGCGTCTTAGCCGCTGTGTCCGTTTCGATACCCATAAGCAGTATTGAATAACCTTTTGTTAAATGGTGGCACGTGAATGTCTAGTATAGGTTTGGGAGAGAGAGAAAAAAACCTTTATTGTTTCGTTGTTGTTTTTCCTTTAAAGAGTTATTTTGTGAAGCTCTCTGGCTTGAACAGAGCCACTTACCAGCGCTACCTGAGATCCTTTGAAAGCCTGCTTGCTCTGCAATCCAACTTGGGCATCAGAGAGGTGGCCATTCAGTTCTCCTGTTTGGATGCTGCAAACCTGGCCTCCAAAATCCTGCAGAGGTAGGAAAGTATCATTTCTGCTTCTGGTTGAAAAAAAATATATATTATTGGAATATGCCTGTTGCTGTTTCTCCAAAACCCTCAGGCCGGAGTTTCTCAACCTTAGCCACTTTTAAGATGTTTTACAGAATATATTTGACTAAATCCTTCCTCGTCTTTGGTGCAAACAAGATCGGGAACAGCTCTTTGGCTGTTTTTCGGGCTGTTTAGAAGCTGGTTTTGGGGTGGGGCTGGTTTTAGGCGGTTTTCAGACCATTTTCCGTTGCCTGCGAAGACCAGCCGGCCAGTGCACACATCGGAGGTGGTATTCGGCAGGTTCTGGAGAACCGATAGCAGAAATTTTGAGTAGTTCGGAGAACCGGCAAATCCCACCTTTGACTGGCCCTGCCCCCATCTCTTCTCTGCCTCCCAAGTCCCAGCTTCTTTGGTTGCCCTGCACAGGAGAACCGAGCTGGAAAGCAGGTTAGTGGGGTGAGGAGGGAAGGGGGATTTTGCAATATCCCCCCCCCCCGCCATGCCCACCAAGCCACACCCACAGAACCGGAAGTACAAAAATTTGAATCCCACCGCTGATGCACATGCGCACCGGAAGCCGGAAAAGCAGCTGGCGACAGCACACGTACCCACAAAAAGGGCTCTGCCAAGCGTGCCATAGGTTTGCCATCATGGATCTAAACTGTAATATTAAAAATATGAAGCTGCTTGGATAGTTTGTTCCATCTGCCGTATCTAAAATTAGGAAAGAATAAGCAACAATCATTAAAAGGATTTTCCTGAATATTTTAATGGTGTAAGAGTTTACACGTAGCAAGTTTTCATCGCTAAAGATGAATCTCAGATTGAATTCAGATTTTGGGGACTTCAGTGACCGGTTTTCCCTTTCAGGTACGAATCCAGCCTGCCAGAAGTTCAAAAAGTGGCTCTCGATTTGTCGAAACCCTTGTTCACCACCGTGGCCTTGTTTACTGCTTGCAAGTAAGATTGGAGGAAATTACCCATTAATTTCCCTTGGGTTGATTGTAGGGTGGGAAGGGTTGACATTTGCAGTTGGAAGAAAATTGTTTATATTCCAGATTCTTGATTTATGGTGTGTTCCACAGAGAGGGAATGAACAGATTGCGATGAAGATCAAGGACAAATTATGGAACCTGATAAGACTATTGTTGCCATGAATCAATTTTCTTCTAAAAAAAAATATACTGTAGGAAATGACCAGGCTGAAACCCGAGGGAGGGGTTAAACGTGTCATAAGTCACGAGTCCCTGCGCACCCACAAGAGATCTAAGTCCAGTCCACCTTGGATGCCTTTCTTATCTCCTGCTTATTTCCCTCGACTGCTAGTTGTCCAGATTCTTGTAGACAGCTTCAGCTCGCCATAAAATCTTTATACTCACTTGAACTGCCTGAATCTCCTCATTTCCCCAGCACTTGACACATACCAGTTAAGAGGATACTTCTCATGGTCTCTGATTTTGATGCCATTGCTGAAAGATAACTACCCTATTTTTTTAATATTTAAAAAACTTTATTAAACAAATTCTACAATTAAAAAACAATAAAAACGTATTTCCACTCATTGCAGCATATTTGTAGTAATGTTCACTCACAGACATATTCTTAAGTATATAGAATATTACTAAATATTATTACAATTATTTTACATTTGATTTGTTATATTTTCACATATTTATGTACTTATTTACATATTTATACATAAGTATGCATAGTTGTGCCTATTCATACCAAATTATTTCATCACACCGTAACTTGTCATTTCATCTCTCTATTTTGTGTCTCCCTTGCAGCTAATTATATCATAAAAATGCCAAATTTCGTAGTGCTCTGTTTCTTCTCTCTCCTTCATTTCCATTGAAAGCCTATTTATTTCTGCACACTCTAAAGCCTTTTTTTAATCACTGTAATTAATTTAGAAGCAAAACGCATGAGAACCGTGGAATTGAGTTAGTGGTACTCTGTAATGTTCAAATAGTCCACTGAAAATGTCTTGAAGACGGTAGGTTTGAAACAGTCCAGATTATAGGATTTCGGTTCTCTTGTCCAGCCAAAGAGTCGATTAACATGATTGATGGGGATTGTAGTGTTGCTGTAGCACTCCTGAGATGTTTGGTCCTGCTGAGGTCTTTCCACAGGGAGGAGCCCTTCCCCAAATATCACATCCCAGGAATAGTTAGGGAGGCAATGGAAGGGGTCAGGTATGTTTTGAACATGTGGTTGGTTTTAAAATACTTTCTGTGTATTGTATTTAGTTTTAAACTATAAGGATTGTCGATTCATGGTCTGCTCTTGTTTGACGGAAAAGCAGACTCTTGAGAAAAAAAAGTAGAACATTCATAGAACAATGCAAAAAAAAAAAACCCAACGAT
Source organism: Pseudonaja textilis (assembly GCF_049901715.1). Taxonomy (NCBI): domain Eukaryota; kingdom Metazoa; phylum Chordata; class Lepidosauria; order Squamata; family Elapidae; genus Pseudonaja; species Pseudonaja textilis. The sequence continues at coordinate 15,728,020 of NC_142000.1, forward strand.
TAAAAAATACCTTAAATCTTTTAAAAATGTATAACAGACATGCTTTTCACAAGAAGCATCTCTAGCTGTTTTTTTTTTTAAATGTTTGCTTGCTTTAGTGATGAGATGCTGATGGGATGTAAATTCGAACTGGGAGCTTCTAATTGAGAGATTTGATAGCAGCAGCAACTGTTTACGGTGTAAGTTTAAATCGTTGGGCAAAGAAGGTCTTTTCACGAATCCAATCTTTCTTATTGCAGATCCTTGAAACTTAAAGTGGATAAAACCAAAATGGTGACCGTATCAGGGGTGAAGAAAACCATATTTGACCGGCTCCACACCCAGTTAGAGAAGATTAGCCAACAAATCAACCGTATGATTTTCTTTATGCTTTTTTGTCTTGTTTTCGCTTCTTGCAACTTGTTTTTTTTTTAAAAAAAATCACCTCCACATTTTTTTGTAAGCCTTTTATTGGAAAACTAAAGGTGAAGTGCCTGAATACAGCTGGTCCCCGCCCTGTGATCCAAATTGAGCCCAAAATGTCTGTTGTTCGCTGAGACTGTTGTTAAGTGAGTTTTGTCCCTGTTTTTGTAACCTTTCTTGCCAGTCTTAATTATTTTGAGGTGTTTCTTCATCTTTCCAATATTGTACAAAGATAGTCCTCGCTGCTGTTAAAACATGTAATGCTAAATTCATACTTCTCTTATCGAGTTTTTCTGATATCATCTCCAGTAAAAAAACGGTTCAGGTTTAAAATCTACGTGTTTCCCTATTATCTTTTCTAGCCAGCTATGTATTTTAAGTGAATCTGGATTCCCCATTGACTTTGCTTGTCAGGAGGTCCCAAAAGGGGATATGACCTTGGGATACAGCAACGGTCATAAGTATGAGTCAGTTGCCAAGCATCAGAATTTGGTTCATGTGGCCACAGAGATGCTGCAATGGCCGTCAGTGTGAAAAGCAATCCTAAGCCACTTTTTTTCAGGTCTGTAGTGACTCCAATCGGTCACTAAACGAGTGATTGTACATCAAGGATGACGTATATCAAGCTAAAAATATCAAGCTAAGCTAGGAAGCTTTTCATAGCGGGGTGGGGGCAAACATAGCTACTGCAATTTGTAAAGCCATGGCTTATTAGAAGTGTGACCAAATTCAATGGTAGCTTACTAGCAAACCTTGTTTGAACACGTGAGAACTCAACAGTTTGTTTGACTCAAAGCTGTTCCTCCAGAGTTTGAATCAACTATTTATGGCTAGTTTCAGTTGTAGACAGAAAGAGCAAATACCTGGATAAGTGACTTTGTGCCAGTCCCTCTTTGTCATCCCAACTCACCTCATAAGATCACTGTGAGGAAAATAGGTGGCACCTATTATTAGGTAGGCTCACCACCTTAAGTTGACAACATTCTGGACTTGGGTTGTCCTGTTTCCTACAAAGTACAACCAGTTTCTTCATTCAGTTTATTTCTTGTGGCTTATTCAACTGAATGTAGCCATTGTTGTGCATTCAAATGTTGCCCAAACTTGATAATAATTTCTTCTTCTTTTCAAGGAGAAGGTGATTCATTGAAGTTTGAAGAACCTCAAAAGTCCTTCCTTGAAGATCTTGCAAAGGAAGAAGGTAAGATAGACCTATTTATGGGCAGGTTCCTCAGCTAGGAAACATCCTTATCCTACTGCCCTCAAATAATTCACAGCTTTTATAGCCCAAACACGGCATTCCATCCTGGTTTGGAATTCTATAAACCAAACTCCAGAATTGCAGAAGTCTCATAACAACCAAGGTGGCTGAATGCCCAAGTTGTTCATCTGAATCTATTCCAAAACGCATATTTAAATGCCAGCTAGAAGTTCCACAAGCGATTTCTTAACAAGCAAGAGGGCTTCACTAATTCTGATGACCTAGAAAACTGATTCTTCGAACTGTGTGTTTGTGCACAGACAAATATATCTTATTTTTTCCTCATTAGTTCTGGAAGCAAAAGTCTCTCGCAAGCATCCAAGAAGTGAAATTGAGCCTAAAGAAGATTATGAAGAATGGAAACGAAGAATCTTAGAAAATGCTGCAAAATCACAAAGAAACAGTGTGTGAGTGGAGTTGTTTCTCCAGTGAATGCAGATGTCAGTCTAGTTGGTTCGCCATTGTCAGGCTGGAGAACTAGTCTGTTGGGAGAAAAATAAACCTGAATAAAACTTGAATTCCTTGAACAGGCCGCCATGAAGCCTAGATAGACCTGCTTTTAAATGAGTTTAGCTCATTGATACTTCAGCAAAATGTGAGTTTTGTTTTTTGCATTGATACAACTGTAGTTCAGATAATTTCATGATTTGGCTCTGGTTTTGGGCAGCAAGATAGTTCCATGTCAGTTATAGCACACACTTAATGCAGCAGTAACTCTTCTGTAAGAGGCATGGATTAAGAATATATGTTAATGCAAGATGCCTGGCTTTTGTCTTCCCTTGTGTAACTAGTGGGAATCACAAAATCATACAGAATAATTAATGTCCCATTAACTCTTTTTAAGATTGGTCCTCTCAGCTTTGATTATTTAATTTTTTTTAACGATGACTTGTGTTAATTCCTCTCTGGCAGCCTCAATAAAGTTTTATTTGTGCTATAGTCTTCTGTTTTGGGGTTTCACTCTAAATCCAGATAACAGCTTCTGAATTATAGCTTTGTCACCTCCGTAATGATGCCCTAATCATAAATGAGCAGAGCAACGAATTGGTTAATCATTTAAGTAGGACTGGCTGGGGAATTCTGGGAGTCGAAGTCCACATCTTAAAAAGGCCACGGTTGAGAAATATGGATTGAGAGGGTGAAAGAAAAATGACCATGGCAGCAGGACCTCAAACTGAATTTAAGACAAAAGATGCTCAGTATCTCAGTGCGCCTTAAATTGTCCACCTGGATCCAAGCATTTCCAAATCAAGTTGCAAGGATCTGACTTGAATGTTTGAATCAATTCAGAAATTCAGCTCCAAGGAATATTTCTGTGACTGAGGATTTTAACAGTTTTAAATTCTGTTCTTAATCTTTCCCCCACTTACATTGTCAGCAAATTAAGTTATTTTTAATTTTTATCTCCCCATTTCCCACCAAACCCCAAGCTGATATCTTGATGTCCAAAACAGTGGCAAATAATTATACAGATCATCATTTAAGAAAAAAAAAAGTTTAGGAAAGTTAAGCAAAAGAGAAGCCATAAGTGAGTGTATAAAAGGTAACTAATTTTATTTACTTTTCACATTTCTGCCCAGCTTAACTCCCTCCAAAGAGGGACTCTAATCACAATACAATGTCTTGGCAAGTGTTCTTAAAGCTATTGATCACTACCCAAAGTTCTACTTTAAAAGCAAAAATACTGAATTCAGAAAATAACTACCACAATCTCTGCAGAAGCTACATTTTCTGCTTGAAGAAGTTCAACCTTCCAATCATGGCTTGACATTCTCGAAACCCTAACCTCCTTAAAAAGAAGACAACCAGTCCCCAGCAGAAAAAGCCATTCCTAACCATTAAAATGTGCAATTACGGAAATGAAAGTCTAAGAGGTATCATTCAAACTGTTTTCTTCCTCTTGCAAGCAATAGGTTGTAAGACAACCCATTCAGTCAGACTTCTCTGGTGTAGGGAAGTCCCAAGGTGTCTTCTTGGGCTTGAAGGCTCCTAAAAGCAGACGACTGGCTGTAACAATTGAGGAAGAGGAGGAAAGGAAACGTGAAACTGGTGGAAATGGATGGGTCCCTAAAAAAATATCACCCAATCTCAGTTTTCTTCAGCAGTTGGAGACTCAGCAGGGTTAGGGAATCTTCTCAATCTGTTGGCAGCTGTGACCACATGGAAGTGCTTCTGTAAAAGAAACAAAAAAAAACCATGTTGGAAAACCAAGACTCTTGCAAGATTCCTCCAGGGTTGGATTGTACCTTCACCAGAACGGATTTCATCGTTGTTCTGACCCACGCCCTTTCCCAACAAATCAAACACAACCCAAAAGGAACAGAAACCTTGTAGTGCTTTTACAAAATAATTAGCTGGGATAAACACAAGCCTTGCCAGACTGTGCGAGACTTGCCAAAAGATCACAGACGACAAATAATTTGCAAAATAAGAATCAAACTCAGGATACTGGAATGTCCACGAGGCAGGAGTTTCAAAACGACTTTGCCTTCTGCAAAGAATGTTCATTTCACAGCTGGCTTTTATCTTTTTGAAGGAGGGGCCATTATCTTGCAACCTTACTCCCAAGTCGCCCGTGCTGTTACAGCTGCTCTTTCCTACGAGAAATCCTGCATGCACGCACACTTAGCACAGGCTCCTCGGGAACCTCCTCATTGGTGCTGCCAGCCCCCACAATCTCTGGAGGCAGCAGTCTATCCCTAATGGTCCTGGCTCCTCATCTGAGTCCTCGCTCTCCTCAGCCGTCCGCACCTGCTACTGGCTAACCACAACAATCATACAGACTTTTGAGATCTCTGCCCATATGGTTTTGTTTTTACATAATATTACCTAAGACTTTATACCAGTTGTCTACTCATCATATTCAGTATCTATGGAGACTCTCAGTCCTTCAGGTCATGGTTGTCCCAAAGGTGCTGTTTTCAGGAGGCAACTGGACTTTCTGGTTTTTCTTTGAAGACATTTTGCTTCTCATCCAAGAAGCTTCAGCTCTGACTGGATGATGGGGGAATGGAGAGCTGAAGAAGCTTCTTGGATGAGAAGCGAAACATCTTCAAAGAAAAACCAGAAAGTCCAGTTGCCTCTTGAAAAAGCATTTTTGGAACAATCATATTCAGTATGTATCTTCTGCTAGATCAAACTTATCCGTTGCTTAAAACAAGCTTGCTACAGTAGCAGATAAAATGTTTGGATATATAACATATTGATGTAATTAAGAGAAAAAGAGGCATAATTGTGTTCAGATCTGGCTTCTCCTGTACAGAAATATTGTCACCAATGAAGGTAAACATACGTGTCCGGGGATAATGTTGCAGGATCCAATCTGAGTCGGTCACCGGGACCAAAGTTTTGTTTTTTCCAAGTTTCTGGTGACCGGCTTGGATTGAATCCCACAAAAATATTGTCATCCGTAGTAAACACAACTGTTCTGACCCAGCTCCTCAAACACGACAATCCCTCTGTAGTTGAAGCAATGATGCCAGCAGCCCCAGCAAAAAGTGTCTCTCTCACCGCCGGCTGACAAGTCTGTCCGGCAGGGAGAGGAATAGTTGTTTGCCACATCTATTCATCTCCACCCGCTGCCTTTTATCCCCAGAGCTAAGGTGGGGCTTCGCTAGCAGTGGTGACTCTTCAGTCCCAAGGACCAGCTCATAGATTTCCACTGCTCTCCTCTCCTCTGCCTTCTGTGCATCTGCCTGTCAGGCACCGGACCCAGCTATTCCTCCTCTTCCTCATCAACCACTTCCAGACTTGGGGGCTAATGTCTCTCCATCTGAGGGTTGACAGGTGGCCCAGGCTCTGCCTGCATCTCTCTCTCTGACAGCTCCATTCCCTCTTCCACCTTGGAGCTCCCAGATTGCCTGACTCCCACACCACCACCTCCTCCTCCTCTGCCTGCTGGAGGGGCCGACAGGCCACCACAGCAACATGGAGCTCAGAAAACGAAGAGGAGCGGCGTGGCATTTACCTTCCACTTCTTCTGGGCCATGTATTTCTGTAGAAGCATCTGAGACTTCAAGCGAACTTTCGATCTCTTCGCCTTGGTGGACAGGTTGGTCAGCCACTCGTGTTTCAAACAGTTGGCTGCGCTTATTCTGCCACTGGGATATCAGGACCAGAGAAAGGAGAAAAAAAGAATTTGTGAAGGGACAGGTTGCAATGCAGGACATGCTGTCAGACCTACAGGTAGTTCCCTCGACTTAACAATGTTTCATTTAGTGACCAAGGTTATAATGGCAGTGAAAAATGCTTGACTTGTGGCTGTTTCTCACACAAAAATTGCAATATCCCTGTGGCCATGGGATTGACATTCAGATGCTTGGCAACTGACATGTATTTATTTTTTTTAAAGTTTTTTATTTTAACAACAAACAAAACAACTATAAGACATACAACATAAAAACATAAAAACATCATCCTTCTTCATAAATTTATCGGTTGGTTTACCACTTTTTTTGTGATCCATTTCTAAACGCTAACACAATTATATTATAATAACTCATATTATCAATCAATAATTGGTTTACCACTTTTTTATCTTAATAAAGTTTTATAAAAATGTCTAAATGTTCTATTATTATGTTTTATTATCTAACCATTGATAAAAGATCCCAAACTAAAAAATGCTTGACTTGCAGCTGTTTCTCACACAAAAATTGCAATATCCCTGTGGCCATGGGATTGACATTCAGATGCTTGGCAACTGCCATGTATTTATGAGGGTTGTAGTGTTGTAGGGTCACCTTTTGCAACCTTCTGACAAGCAAAGTCAACAGGCAAGCCAAGTTCGCTTAACAACCATGATACTAACTTAACAATTGCAAATGCACTTAGTAACTGTGGTAAGAAATATTGTAAAATGGGGCAAAACTCAGTTAACAACTGTCTTGTTTAGCGACAAATATGTTGGGCTCAGCTGGGATCCTAAGCAGACGACTTCCTGTACATGCGCACCTTAGTCTGACCTGTACATCTTAAGCCATGATGGATAGAATAAGCACGATGGATTTTGGGTGCAGGCAACTCAATCCATTAAATCAGTGGTCGCCAACCAGTAGGCCGGGGACCACTGGTGGTCCACGAGAAAATTTTGGCGGTCTGCAGAGAAATGTCACCCCTAAAACATCCCCCAAAGCAATTAATCCAGGCTGCACAACACGAACACAAGGCTGCAACTCCCACATGGCCCGCGGGAACACAAGGCTTGCATTGCGAACAACATGAAGTAGTGAGAGGAAGGAGGGAAAGGGCAGAGGGGGGGAACTTGCCCCACTCGCCCCACATGCCTCGCCTGGCCATCAGGATGCTGCTTCTGCTTTTGGCTGCACACCAGGAAAGCAGCAAAAATCTTTCTCTCCCCCAAACTCCACCAGAAATGAGTCTTTGGGACCCTGCAAGGCCTCCTGCTCCGAGAGGTTGCTGCAACAAATCTCACAAAGACTCATTTCTAGCGGAGTTTAGGGGAGAGAAAGAAAGGCTTCTGCTGCTTTCCTTGCATGAAGCCAAAAGTCTCTCTCTCTCTTTCTCTCTCTCTTTCTCTCTCTCTCTCTCCCCCCAAGAATGGAGCTGGAGACCCTATCCTGCGATCTCAAATAAATAAATGATCGATCGGTAGGAAGACGGGGTGGGGAATTTTCCTGCAGACTTTGGGAGGGATTTTCTCTGCCTTCTGCAGAGACCCTGGGAAAACGTCAGCAAGCCACCCTCATTCAAAATTCGTATTAGTGGTCCGCGGGATTTAAAAGTATGAGTTTGGTGGTCCCTGAGGTCCAAAAGGTTGGCGACCCCTGCATTAAATAACAAGGGTGGATATGTGGGTAGGGGGAGAGACTGAGAGGAGGGGAGGAGAGCTGGGATAAGACACCATAGCAAGTTAGCACCTTTTTTCCTTTATTAGAAGCCTGGAAACAAAGTCTTTGGCCTCTTCAGACACTTGTTCAAAAGCTTCTGCATCAAAATCCCAGTTGCAGTTGATTATGTAATTCATGGTCTCTGCGTCAGTCTCTCCAAGGAAAGGCGACAAACCACTGACCCTAAAAGAGAAAAGAGACGTTGCTTGGAGATGCTTGAGGGGTTGCAGCAGATAATCCACAGTTTGGAGGGCAGAGCTCCAACTGCTTGGGGAAAGGGGCCAAAATGCAAGAAAACGTCTTCAGGTGACGATGTCGTTGGGATGAGGTCATCGCTTGATGTCTACATAGTCTCAATCGGGCCATTATTATTATTTTTTTGTCAAAGATAGGGATGTTTGCCAGCTTTCAAGGCCAGACAAGATAAGCCAAGTGCTGCCACTGTTGAGACAAGGAACAATCTGTACAGCTGTAATCCTAAATAAAAACATACATGTTGACTGAAACAAGAACTATGATTTGCTACGAGTCACACACCCCCCCCCAAAAAATAAGTAGAACTGGACGTTCCACGCTGTATTGGCGTCCACAGAATTCAGGAGGAGTTAGGACTTACACCGTTTGTGGGACCGTAATGATTCTAGGCTGATGACTTGCTTAACGCAGCCCCTCCCCAGCTTTGCCTGCTCTTCTACAAACTTGGTCCATCGTGATCTGGTGGATCTTAAATACTCTACGCAAAACCTAGCCACAGGTGCTGCAATAAATGGCAATTCATGTAGAGGCAGCCTCTAGGCATAGGCCAAGTTTAAGCAATCATGAAAAAACACCAAGAGATTGTTCCCTTGATGTGGCTTATACTCATTCAGCCTTCTCCCAACTGCTGTATCTCATAAAGGGAACCAAAAGAACAACTACCTGAAAGATCTAGCCATCTTCTGCCATTCTGGCCCCCTCAAATGTTCTACCTGCTCTGACCTAGGTTTCCCCAACAGCACGAAGCGGACTCCTCATCCCGAAAACTCCTTTTATTTAGTTTACAGTGAATTCCTCTACAGCAAAGTCCCGGCCAACAGTCATTCAAGATATTTCCCAATTATAGACCTTTATTAGACTTGGAGAGGTGCCAGGCTGATATCTTTCAGACGCCACACTGTAGCAGACAATACTAGAGAAGAACGCAGGAACAGATCTTCAGATGAACTAATTGTCTCCTGCAAAACCCCACTCCCCTTTCGCTCCTCTTTTATTCCCTATGGGAGGGGCCATTCATCGTCCACCTGTTGCTTTGCTCCCAAGTCGACCCTTGTTCCTTAGCTATTCCCTTCTTTTGGCAGCTCTGTGCATGCGCACACTGGGAACAGGCTCCAGCTGTTCTTCTGCCCCACTGATCTCCGACTCCGAAGGCAGCTGATAACTGTCAGACGGCCCTGAGCCCGTCTCTGCCTCTGACACAGAACACTCGTCAGAGCCTTCCCCAGACTCCAGGACTGACCCATGTTCCTCCCCAACTTCCTCACTGTCTGAATCTGCTGCCAGTTCTGCTGGCCGCTGGTGGGCCACAACACTACCCTGGTCTTCCCTACTGAGCAGTTGTTGAGAATGCCCCCCTTCCCTTCCTTTGAAAAAAAACAACAGGGTTTACTCACAGCATGTACGCTATGATGCCTACGCTCCACATGTCCGTTGGGAAGGACACAAAATCATAGTTGACAACTTCGGGAGCCAAAAATTCAGGCGTGCCAAAATTGACTTTCAGCTTCTCACAAGGCTTGTACCTTGAGCAAAGATGAGAAAGGGAGACAGATGGTTGGTGAGCGTAGAGAGACAAAGATAGACAATGAGTTTATAGCGATAGAGGCATCGAGGCGCAAAGATAGTGTGATCACTGTCACGTTCTAGCAAGAAGGGCTTTTGAGTGAAAGCTCGGTCACCATGGCAATGGGTGGCATTTTAGTGAACTTCCAGACGAGAACACAAAATATTTGTAGAGTACAAGGGGAGATGCCGAAGGAATAAAGAAAACAAAGCGTAAAGAGGAGGAGACACTTACCGCCTTGCGAGCCCAAAATCAATTATTTTAATCTGGTTCCCACTGTGGCTCACACAGAGGATGTTTTCAGGCTGCAAAAGAAGACAGAGGACAAACTTAAAGCTTAATCTTTAGAATCCTTTTCCAGAATTCATGCATACCGGTAGCGGGTTCCACAACTTGCCTTCAGATCAAGATGAAGGATGTACTGCTGATGCAGGTAGTAGATGCCTTCACATATTTGTTTGGTAAACAAGATGGCGTCCAACTCAGTAAGATTGTAGTTTTCATCTATAATCCGGTCAAATAACTCTCCACCATCGACACTTGTGGAACAAGAAAAGGCAGCGTTGAACAAGGACAGTTGTCATGGAGGTGGACAACTACATATGCCCCCTTTTCTTGGAAGTGGCAACCTCTCCTCCCCATATCATACATAGGCACTGACTTCTGATTTTTAATTGCGATAGAAGGAGGACATCCATCCAAGCACAATGGACACCCATCACAGAGCTGTCAAAGCAAGCCATATTTAAGGTGGTCCAATTCTGTCTATCTCTTTAGCGTGATTCTAGCTTTTGTTTGAATGCATTTCCCTTGACCAGAAGAAACCAGCTTCTCAGTGCAGCTAATTTACCTCAGAGAATGCCATGTCCCAAATTTAGCAATCAGGTCCTGCAAGAATGTGAGGGGATCAACTGAGAGTTTTCACAGCTCAACCCAGAAAAAAAGGTCCTTTGAGTTCAGCAAGGCTCATTCCTTGGCCCATGTTCTCAAGATCGTACCTGATGGCCCACAACCCTCTCAACTCTTTCATGGGACAGTAAGATCTGGCTGTTTTCCACAGGCATTTGAGCCAGGAGGTCAGATGGGGTTTGCTACTATTGATGTGTTTTCTTTTTGTGACTGAGGTGTATTGTTAAAACCTCAGGCGCTATGAGTTTCATGTTCTGGCTGTTGTTCGCTGCCCAGAGTCCCTTTCGTGAGACAGAAGGCCACCTCAATTATCTAAATAAATCGATATCTTAAAGTTCACTAATCAACAAACATCTCTGAGGCTAAATTTTAACAGGGGAGGTTGAGATCAAGTTAAGATTGCTGAGTGTGGAGCAGGAGTCATCAGGGTACGCTTCTGAGGTTATATTCAGCCCACACAATACCTCATCTAGAGTTTCCTGCAATTGCACTATTGCTTTGGTGGCAAAATTAATGAATTTCAGCAGTGTGATTTTGGCCTGCTTTTGTGTTGCTTTGAAGGAAAAGGAAGCGGTGGCTCAGTGGCTAAGACGCTGTGCTTGTCGATAAGAAAGGTTGGCCGTTCGGCAGTTCAAATCCCGCGTTATGCACTGCATAATGGAGTGAGCTCCCGTGACTTGTCCCAGCTTCTGCCAACCTAGCAGTCTGAAAGCATGTAAAAAATGCAAATAGGAAAATAGGGACCCCTTTGGTGGGAAGGGAACAGCGTTCCTCCGTGTGCCTTCGGTGTTTAGTCATGCCAGCCACATGACCCCGGAGAGGTTTTCAGACAGCGCTGGCTCTGCGGCTTTGTAACAGAGATGAGCATTGCCCTCTAGAGCTGGAAACGACTAGCACAAATGTGCGAGGGGATCCTTTATCTTTTTAAAGGAAAAGAATTGGGGTGTTAATTACTCTTCTGAAGGTCCAGAACTGGCCAAAATATTTTTGGTTACTTCCTTTTCAGTGATATCATCAGGTTGCCTTCTGTAGATATTCAGAAGACTGAAGGATGAGTTGGAGAACCTGCCTATCAAACACTGTTATCCCTTTACAGTAGTCCTCGGCTTAACAACCATATAGTTAGTGGCCAGTGTTACAACAGCACTGAAAAAAAGTGACTTATGGTCGTTTTTTTTCACACTTATGACCATTGCAGCATCCCCATGGCCACATGATGAAAATTGGATGCTTGGCAACTGGCATGTACTTATAACGGTTGCAGGGATGCCGGAGTCACACACTCCCTTTTTACAACCTTCTGACCAGCAATGTTAATGGGGAAGCCAGATTCACTGAACAACTGGGCTATTAACTGAACAACTGCAGTGACTCACTTATCAACCATAGCAAGAAAGGTCATAAAATGGAGGGAAACTCAATTAACAAATGTCCCACTTTGCAACAGAAATTTGGGGCTCAACTGTGGTCATAAATCAAGAACTGTCTGTGTTAAACCTTCCAAATATGCTCAGACTACTTTTCCATAATTCCCTGCCATGCGATAAGTCATTTTCATTCTTTTTCTTTCTTGATGAAGGTCCCAAGATCCGTATTTTGAACTCACCTGAGTTGAATGGGTCTGTTAGTTCATTTTCTTAAAATTCCCTTTAAAAATCATAATACTTATTTTAATCTTAACACTCTTGTCACTTGTTAGGAAATGTTCTAGCTTCCCAGCTACTTCCGCCAAAATGGTTTACGAATCCCAGACCCTGAAAGATCTCAAAAATCGTTCAACTCACTATTCCATGATTAAGGTGAGGTTGTTCTTGCTCTCAAAAGCATCATAAAGTTGAATTAGGTTCACGTGGCTTAACTGGTTCATTATATTTATCTCATTCTTCACTTCTTCCTGAAATGTGAGTAGTGAAATATATTATTAGCAATACGCATAGCAAGAAAGTAGAAATCTTTGCTCAGGGGTGGGATTCTACCGATTCGGCCTGGTTCAGTCAAACCGGTAGCTCTGAAGATCAGCTGGGAGCGAACCAGTATGCTCTGAAAATCAAGGTATCTCCTTTTGTTTCCCCCACCGATCAGCTGTTTTCTGAAGATCAGCTGTTTTCTGAAGATCAGCTGTGCCACATGATTTAGATTAGCTAGAAAGCAGGAAATCGTGGAAATTGCACAGCACAGCTGATCCCCTCCCTCGCTGTTGTATTGGTTCACCCAGGAGGCTTACCTGAGGCCCAGGAGGCCAAAAAACAAAATAAAACATGCCCACCCAGTCACATAACCACCTGGCCACGCCCACCTAGCCATGCCCACAGAACCTGTAGTTGAAGAATTTTCATCCCACCTCTGTCTGTGCTCCTATTCCAACCCCCTTAACCCATGGACTACTACAAGATAATTTTTATATCGAGCTATCCGGTTGCGAAAGATCTTGTTTTGCAGAGAAAACATTGACCAGGGTGGATAAAGATCGATGGGTTTTTTTTTAATGGATTTTTAAAAAATTTAAATCAGATTTTTTTTATTTTGATCCAATTTATTTTAATAAAATGCTTTTGGAGTTAAAAAAAAAATCTGTCTAAAGATAGTTTTCTATCTAAGGTACCTTAATCGTTTAGTTTATTTAGCATGAAATGGAGTTTAGCTAGGTAGCGTGAGCCTCTATGTTCTGCAGCGTTTCCATTTTGGGGTAAACTCATTCAACGGATCCAAGCTCTGCAAGCTGAGAATAACATGAACTGCATTGATGCATTCACACAATTTCACCACAGAGGTGACAGTTTGCTCTTTAAAAATTATGATTTAATTCACCTCAATTTAAATCAACCCTTTTTTTAACTAGTGATTAAAATCATGATTGAAATCATGATTTAAATTGACTAGATTTAAATCAAATCCACCCGGACACTGACTGAAATAAGAGGTCTCTTTTAATCCCGGTCTTTTGCTTGTTTTCTTTTTACTTATATATATATATATATTTTAAGCGGCTCTCCTTACCCTTTCTTTTGCTAATTTCACTTTGATGATCTTGGCGGCCAGACAGAGTCCCGTGGATTTTTCTGTACACTTGTGCACTTGACCAAAACGCCCCCTGTTGAAAGATGGAGAATACAAAGCGATGAAACCCACAAGGAAAACAACCCCAGGGCCAAAGGGGGGGGGGCGACACGCCACCGACGCCTCCTGAGACCAACTATTCTTATCATCAATTAAAAATAACTTGGTACAAAGCGAATGGAATCAAAGAGGTCAGCAGCCCGAAAGCTCTTCTTTCTCCCAGCTTAAGAAGGATTAAGCTTGATCTTTCCAGAGACAGTTGTTCGATGCTTACGTTAAAATCTTACTCCCCCGGTTGTATTCTTTCATGGTGGGACAAAATATGACAACCTGGAGGCGGCCTGTGGCATATTCTGCAATTGTACATGCTTTGCCGGTTGAGCAACAAATAACCCAAAAGAGGGAATAATATTTTTTAATCAATTTTATTAATTTTCTACTGTGTTTCCCCCAAAATAAGACCCTGTCTTATATATATATATTTTTTTTTGCCACCAAAAAAAAAAAGGCACCAGGTCTTATTTTTGGGGATGTCATCCACTGACTAACCTCACTTCTGCACGTTGTCCCCAGCCTCCTTTTCACTGTCAGAGGCCTTCAGGAACTTCTGTGGCTGGCAAGGCTTTCCTGGAGGCCTCTGCAGCTTCTAAGCGAGCTCTGGATCGATCCTGAGCTTTGTAATCAGCTCCAGAGGCCTTCAGGAAAGCCTTGCCAGCCTTGCAGGCTACAGACAAAATGGGCCAGCAAGGAAGGTGTTGGGATGTGCGAGGCCTGGATACAACTGTCCAAAGGTAAGTAGTAGGGCAGCTCTATCCTCCTAGCCCCACCCTAGCTTAATTTTTACCCGTGTCCTCTGGAGTGGGCGCGATCTTAATTAGGGCTTATTTTTTTGGGGGGGGTAGGACAGATATTGGGTGTATGTGTAAAAATCAAGCTAGGACTTACTTTCAGGGTAGGTTGTATTTTTGGGGAAACAGGGTATTCGTTATTTTTCTTAGTGCTTAATAAACATCGTGTGGTTTGGGTATTAAATTTGCTTAGCAGTACAAATGCCATTCTTACTCTCTCTCCCTTTTTTCCAACCATTGGTAAAATAAATTCCAAGTTTAAAAATATTCTGTGTCTTCTTTCTGTTTAATTTAATTCAATGTAAGACTTACATTGAAAATTAAACAGAAAGAAGACACAGAATATTTCCTGTCTCATTTCTGCACAGTCTAATATCTTCTTAATTATCTCTTCATCTTGAGGTGTTCCTTCGTCTTTCCAATATTGTACAAAGATAATCCTCGCTGCTGTTAAAACATGTAATACTAAATTCGTACTTCTCATATTGAGTTTTTCTGATATCGTCCCTAGTTAAAAAAAACAACAACTCAGGTTTAAAATCTACATGTTTCCCTGTTATCTTTTCTAGCCATCTATGTATTTCTGCCCAGAATTTTTTTGTTTTAGCACCAGTCCACCACATATGATAAAATGTGCCCAATCTTTTGGTTACATTTCCAACATTTGCTAGACCTATTTTTAAACGTATTTAGCTAACCTCCCAAGTGGTAAATTACCATCTATAAAACAGTTGAAATAGATTTTGCTTTGTAAGAAGGGAATAATTTTGAGCTAGGCCGATCACTTTCTAAACGAGACCAAAGCCAACGAGCAGAATTAGCCAGTCTCTACCCCACATTACAACTTCTAAGGCATGGGGGGAAATCAGTATGGGTGGTCCTCAGTTTATGACCATGAGTGAGCCCAAAATTTCTGTTGTTAAGGGAAACATTTGTACCCCATTTTACAATCTTTCTTGCCACAGTTGTTAAGTGAATCACCACAGTTGATAAGTTAGTAACATGGTTGTTAAGTGAATCTGGCTTCCCCATTGACTTTGCTTGCCAAAAGGTTGCAAAAGGGGATAACATGACCTTGGGATACAGCAACGGTCATAAGTATGAACCAGTTGCCAAGCCTTTGAATTTTGATCACATGAGCATGGGATATACTGCAAAGGTCGTAACTGTGGAAAACAGCCCTGGGTCACCGTTTTTTCAGGGCTGTTGTGGTTTTGAATGGTCACCGAATGAACTGTTGTAAGTTGTAAGTAGAGGACCACCCTCTTTTAATGACCCCATAATCCCTTGTGGGGTGGATTCTGAGCAACTGAACGGAGCTGAGAGTTTACTGGCCGGATGCCCTTCCTGTCAGCAATATGGAGGTTTTTTCTTTCCAGCGGATATGTTTTCCTCGTGCCCACAGGATCGAACTGACAGCCTCCTGATTGTGAGGCGAGACCGCCACCTCTAGGCCACCGCACAACTATCTGTGCTATAATGACATTAAAAATTGTACAAGCGGCCCAGTGATTTTCTATAAATCCATTCGGAAGTGTCTGGTTGTTGGAAACAAATTCCTTTGCAACTGGGCAAGGCAGAATCAGCAAAATGTCTGGATTCGGGCAAAAATAAGGAAGAATTTTTGGGAGTCCTACAAACAGATCGGTTTACTGTTTGATCAGTTGCTGGGGAACTTCATCAGATATCCACGAATATAGCCCCGAAAAGAAATATTTAGGCCACCAATGTATACCAGTGGCCACTTTCCTAAAGTCAACAACGTACACCCAGTACCGGTAATGCTTTTTCTTAATAAAAAAAAAACAAGGAAGTGTGTGCTTAGATTGCCAAACAAGAAATTTGTGACATTAATCTTCCATCCCTTAGAAGAAAACTAAGGGACAAGGGAAATAAACTGGTCCTCCTGAACTTTCCTTCCAGCATCAGGTTTCCACCATCCTTCCAGTATACATTTGTCAGGTTGTTTTGCCAAGGAGGTTTCAACACACAGCAAGATCTCTTTGGGTGTGGAATGGACAACTGCCGAGGCTTCATCCCAACCTCTACCACTTCAGACCTCTGTTTCCAGTCTTCAGAATGAGCGAGGCTTTCCCCCAACCAATATGGGCTTTTGAGGGCTATATTCGTGGATATCTGATGGAAGTTCCCCAGCAACTTATCAAACGGTAAACCGATCTGTTTGTAGGACTCCCAAAAATTCTTCCTTATGCATCGTTCAGTGGTTGAAAAACCGATTTTCAGATTTTGCACGATACCTTGAGATTCCTACACTAACAAACAAACAAAAAATGGTGGATTTGCTATGCAACGGCCCCGTGTTAAGCCTAATCACAGCAAACCCTCAGTAGCCCGTGTTTAAAGGTTCCCCTCACACATATGTGCTAATCGTTTCCGGCTTTAGGGAGCGATGCTCATCTCCATTACAAAGCCAAAGAAAAGCCAGCGCTGTCCGAAGACGTCTCTGTGGTCATGTGGCCGGCAGGACTAAACACCGGAAGGTACACGGAATGTTGTTCCCTTCCCACCAAAGGGGTCCCCATTTTTCTACTTAAATTTTGTACCTGCTTTCGAACTGCTAGGTTGGCAGAAGCTGGGACAAGTCACGGGAGCTCACTCCGTGATGCGGCGCTAGGGATTTGAACCGCCGAACTGCCGACCTTTCTGATCGACAAGCTCAGCGTCTTAGCCACTGAGCCATCGCGTCCCCTTTAACTAAGTTCAGCATCTTACAATTGCTAGAAGTTGCACTGGCCTGGTTAAGTATATTATTCGAGCACTTCCTTTGAAATAATTCTTACCTTCTATGAATTTGGGTGCTGTGACCTTCGTTGAACTAGCTGAACATGTGCAAAAACGGTCCCTGAAAACTAATAGTGTGAGGACAATATTTGTGACGGTCTTACAGCAGGCTTTAAAAATATTTATATAACTGGAGGGTTGAGAAATTATTTACAAGGTAATTAAAATGATCACGCTATACTGAAACTTACCCTCCCAGCACTTCATCGTGGCTTACAGCATATAAAGTGGTTAACTCGGTTTGTTTGATGCTGACAATGCGATGCTCGAAAGGAGCTGGAGGAGGAGGGCTGTCATCTGAAGAAGAAACAGAGGAACATAGCTTTGTTTTTTCCTGCAACAGACCGATGGACATCATCCTGACATCTTTCATCTCTTTCACTAGCACTGATAATGTTACCTAGTTGGGTAATGAAATGTCTGCAAGAAAACAAGCCCAAAAGAGCCCAAGGACCCCTCATGTCAACCCTGAGCTACAAATATTCTCTCTCTCTCTCTCTCTCTCTTCTTCCCTCCCTCCCTGTATTCCTTCGTTCCTTCCTTCCTCTTTGGTACTAGCAACTGATGATGTTACCTAGTTTGGGTAATGAAATGTCTGCAAGAAAACAAGAAAGCTTGAAGATTACCAAAGATCCCTCATGTCAATCCTGAGTTACAAATATTATTTTTCTTTCTTTCTTTCTTTCTTTCTTTCTTCTTTCTTTCTTTCTTTCTTTCTTTCTTCTTCCTTCCTTCCTTCCTTCCTTCCTTCCTTCCTTCCTTCTCTTTCTCTTTCTTTTTTCTTCCTTCCTTCCTTCCTTCCTTCCTTCCTTCTTCTTCCTTCCTTCCTTCTTTTTTTTCTCTCTCTCTCTCTCTCCTTCCTCCCTCCTCCCTTTCCTCTTTGGTACTAGCAATGATGATGTTACCTAGTTAGGGTAACGAAACGTCTGCAAGAAAACCACCAAGCTCAGAGAGCACCAAGGACCCTTCATGTCAACCCTGAGCTATGAATATTTTCCTTTATTGGTGCTTCTTTCTTTCTCCAGATGGAGAGATATAAAATAAGTAGATCAGAGACTATCCACAGCTCAAGATGTTTGCAATGGTGTAGGTAGAAGGGAAGGAAATGATAAGTATAACTCTTTGGAGAGTCATACAAACTTATAGCCATGTGGTGCTTTTATATCTCATTTTGCAAATGTTGATAGCTTATTATTAATCTAACTATTTCAGGCACCTGGAGCAAGTACAAAAAGTTCTGAGTACTTCATTTACATAGACAATTGGTTTCAAACATCACAAGAAATTGTGATTTTTAAAAAAAGAAACTAGTTACTTGAATATTTGAAAATTTGGTTCACTCATAACAAACATACTATAAATTATAAGTCCACAATTCTCATTTGCAGATATGTACTTTGCATTAAACTAAACCATTAATCTACACTAAACCAAAATAAAACCATGTTATTATTTAATGCAAGGTTCTTCTTTGTCTTCTTGAGCCAAGGTCCGTTGGTGGATATGGCACAAGAAGAAAAAAAACTTTGCATTAAATAATAACATGGTTTTATTTTGGTTTAGTATATTGTACAAACATGGCAAGGGTGCTTATCAAACAAATCAAGGCTTACTATATATAAATTCAAGTCCCACATCAAGGACAAAAAAATTTAAGCTAGCTTTTGCCTCAGTGTGCTTTTTCTTTTCCGTTTTCTGGAGGACCATTCAATCATATTTATCGCGGTCTTCTCCAAACGCAACTTCACCCATTCAGCAGCTGTGATAATCTGCTCTGCAACTAAACATACCTTAAAATCAGGGGTCCCCAAACTTGGCAACTTTAAGACTTGTGGACTTCAACTCCCAGAATTCTATGCTGGCTGAGGAATTCTGGGAGTTGAAGTCCACAAGTCTTAAAGTTGCCAAGTTTGGAGACCTCTGCTTTAAAATCATAGGAGCTGCTCTCTATAGTATAGTATAGTCCGCTCCTGTTCTGTATACAAGATTTTGGATTTGTAAGTAGGTGCAACCCAAGAGAGAATGTGCAACCGATCGAGAAATGGTTACTTACCAATGACCATCTCTTCCGCTTTAGTAGCTCCCATGAATGCAGTAATCTCTGAAACTTTCTCTGGTCCCTGTCTGGATCTGCTTTCTCGTCTCACTAAAGAAACTCTCCGTGGTTCCACAATTTCGGGCTTGCCGTCTTTGAAGGTCTTTGCCATCTCCTTGGGACTTTTTCCTGAGGCCCCCAGATCTTCACCGAAGTCTTTTGGGGTGGAACTTGGACATGGGAGAGTCTTGCATTGACTTTCTCCTTTGTCTTCAGCCTTTGGAGGTGATGCTGGTGAAGGAGGACCTGACAGTTGAGGAATCTGCTGGCTCCTCTGATTGGGAGAATGGACTCCTTTCAGTTCTTGTGTGGGCTCAGTCTCGCTGTCCTTTGAGGGCTCCTTGGCTTTAGGAGGTTCCTGCAAATTCTTACTTCCTTCACCCGTTGGCCACAGAGACAGCAGAGCCAACCCTCCAGCGTGTCTACCTGCAGAGCTATCGACACCTCCTTCTTTGCTTCTCAAAGCCTTGTCAGCAGCATCGTTCGTCGGTGCAATGACTGAAGGCCTGCAAAGAAATCGGGGTTTAGATCTTTCCTTGTAGCGTTTGAATTTAATTTAATCAATATTTGACCCGGTTGCTTCAGGAAGGCCTGGACTCAGGAAGAGCTTTCCTGGAGTTGGCAGGCTTCAAAAGTGTCTACCCTGCACTCTACACTGCCCAAGGCTAGTTAGTGATTATGGATCTATGTTTTAACCTCTGGAGTACACTGGGAGGGGGGGTGCGGTAGCCTAGAGGTGGAGCTCTGGCCTCATAATCAGGAGGCTGTGAGTTCGATCCTAGGCAAGGGTGGGCTTCAAAAATTTTAGCAATGGGTTATCTGCCTGGTTGATGGGTGGGCGTGGCCATGGTGGACATAGCCTAGTTGGTCTCCTGCACCATGGGGGGGGGGGGCTTTTTGTCTTCCCTGGGCTCCGGAGGCTTTCCATGAGCTTCCGGGAGGGTGAAAATGGCTTCCCCAGGCTCCAGAGGCTCCCTGGAAGCCAGAAACAGGCCCATTTATGGTCTTCCCGAACTTCTGCGAGTCCCATTTTTCACCGCACACGCCCTGCACTTACCTGCATCTAAAATGGGCCTCATGGGGACTCCTGGGAGGGTTGGGCAGGTCCAGCCAAGAGTGGGATTTGGGGTTGTCCGAACTGCACAGAATCTTAGCTAGGGGCTCTCCTGAACCACTGTGAACTCCCAGCAACCCACCCCTGATCCTGGGTAGAGGCAGATATTTCTCTGGGAACAATAAGAATATATCCACTGAGTATAACTCTGCATCAGAGATAGGAAGGGCATCCGGCCAGTAAACACTCTGCTAGCTCCATTCAGTTGCCAAGACTTCAATGCAAGGGATTATGGGGATCATTAAAAAGAGATGATGATCTGGAGTACACCAGGTTGTGGAAGGCCAACAGAGATCCTATAATGAAATTTTGTCTTGCACCTCTTTCAGATGTGCTCATGGATATAGACATGATGATAAAATAGCTCCGTGGTCCTTTTCATCCCATACGACTATTCTAACTGCAGCAGCTCTCCAATCCCTTAAGCCAGGGGTCTCCAACCATGGCTACGTTCGACTTCAGTTCCTAGAATTCCCCAGCCAGGGGGCTGAAGAACCAATGAGTGGAACCACAAACAAATATGTGTGATACCCAGTGGTGAGATTCAATTTTTTTAACTAACGGTTCTGTGGGTGTGGCTTGGTGGGTGTGGCAGGGGAAGGATACTGTAAAATCTCCAGTCAGAGGTGGTATTTGCCAGTTCTCTGAACTACTCAAAATTTCCGCTACCGGTTCTCCAGAACTGGTCAGAACCTACTGAATACCACCTCTGAAGCAGGGCAATAAAGATTAGGCTAGAAACAACACCAGAATGTTTCCTTCCTGCCTTCCTTACAGAATTAGCCCTGTAAAGTGGAAAAAAAAACCAAAAGATTTCCTCCAACAACTGGTTCTCTGAACTGCTTAGAAAGTTAACAACCAGTTCTAGCGAATAGGTGGGAATTGGTTGAACCCCGCCACTGGTGATACCCTTTTTTCTTTTTACCACTGCTTCTTTACCAAGCAGCAGACTAATGGGAGGAAACCGCTTAGCAATCACCAAAGATCTGAAGTGATCTCTAATGTATAAATATTGAAATCAGAGTTGTTGCAAATTGCTAGCATCTCTTTCTCTCTTCCCTGGGAAGAGAATGTTAAGCAGACTTAACTGGATGGGGTGTTTCATAGTATCTGAGTCTGTTTAATTCTGTACTCTCTTCCCCTGGGGAAAAAAAATTGCAGCATTTGTAAAATAAAGATGGATTTTTGCAGGACATTCAATTCAAATGCATTGGGGTTTTTTGTTATCTGTTGATGCCCCCTAGTGGATTATCTCGGTATCAAAAGTAATCAGTTGAGCTAGTCTTTTATTAACAGATAACAGATAATCAGAGTTGGAAGGGACCTTCTAGGTCATCTAGTCCAGTGGTCGCCAACTGGTGGGCCGCGGCATGGGAAAATTTTGGTGGGCCACAGAGAAATCTCACATCCAGAGCACCCCCCAAAGCAATTAATCCAGGCTATGTGGAAACACCAGGCTGCGCCACCCACATGGCCCGTGGGAACCTTCCCCACCCACTCACTCCTTACCCGGCAAACTTGCGTGCTAAGTTGCTATTTTTCCTTTTTCCAACCATCATCTGTTCTGCTGTGCCTGGAGAT
Source organism: Pseudonaja textilis (assembly GCF_049901715.1). Lineage (NCBI taxonomy): Eukaryota > Metazoa > Chordata > Lepidosauria > Squamata > Elapidae > Pseudonaja > Pseudonaja textilis. Next base: position 15,749,754 of record NC_142000.1, read on the forward strand.
TTAGATTAGCTAGGAAGCAGGAAATGGTTGAATTTCTTGCTTTATAGTTAGTCTTTAGATCTTCCGCTCTGCTTTTAAGCACAGCCAAACTTCCCTTAGGACTGAAGGTTCTATTATTCAGTGCAGACTCGTGGCAAGCAAATTTGTGAGCTAGCTGATGGCAGATAGATAGATCTCTGAATGATTCTGTGAGCAACTCAATCTGCCTGCCTGCTTTGTCTGATTTTGGGTAAAAGTTGCTCTTTTTATTTAAAAAATCAATATTTATATCAATATTTATAATATTTACATACAAGCCATGCCCAGCCATTCACCACCAAGCCACACCCACAAATTAGGCCACGCCCACAGAACCGGTTAGTGGTCCCTGGGATTTAAAATTATGAGTTTGGTGGTCTCTGCAGTCCAAAAGGTTGGCAACCCCTGTTCTAGTCCCTTATTGAGTCAAGACAATCACATTTGGATCTATCCCCAAAGTCAATAATTTTTTCACCTTCTGCCACCTTTACACATTCACAAAGGATCGTCTGGACAATCCTCACCTCTAGCTTTAAACCAGCTTTCCTTCAAAGGAAAACTATCAATGGAGGTTGTACCTCTATAGACAGTGGATCACTGAATGCTGGTCATGACAAAGTACCCATAAAACCTACTGCTTTTAAGCTGTCCCTGTCACTTTGCCAGAAATATCATGGTGGGGATATAGGAAAGCATGAAGCTGGGTGAGATACACCTCTGTTCTATTGCAATCTTCTTTCTCAGAATCCAAGAGTTGAACATCAGGAATTACCAATTACCTTGTCCTTATAACTTCACCACCAGGCTTTGAGGTAGAAGACACAGCTTCCCCAGCAGGAGTGCCAAGTCCACTTGTTTCTCCTCCCTTCCATTTTGGGGTCACCTGTTTCTGGGGAGATTTTTCTTCATCCATATTTTGGGTCTCCATGGGATTGCAGAAAGGACCATCATTCTGGACAATGTCTTCTTTTTGTCTGGGGCAATCCTTGGAGCCATTCGCCCATCCCAAAGGCTCTGTTGGTTTAAGCTGGGCCATCTTCTCTGCAGCACATGGTCTGGAGACCTCCTTGGAAAGGACCACACCGGACAAGTTTACCTTTCCACGTGTTCCGTGTTGCTCATCCAACTTGGTTCCCGTTTTGTTTTCTACAAAAATATTTTCACAGGAATAAGATAACCACTGGGGAAACATTGACAAGAGTTCACATCGCAAAAACAAATGTAAGAACTTAACAACGCCTCTCTTTTTATCATTTCTTCACATTTCTGAAATGGGTGCCTCATTGGCCAGAGCCTATACTCTCTGAAAGAATGAATCTCTTACTTCTGGTTTCCCCCAAGAACCCAACTTTTACTTCCCATCACTGCCACCCAGCACAACTGCAGAGGCCAACCTGGATCTTGCACCGGCATCAACATTGTAATGTTCATTAGATGTTGACCAGTTGTTCTGCTCCTGCCATTGACATCTCTAGTTTTTGTCCCAAGGGCTCGACTCCTTCTCTTATTGGCAACACCGAAGCAGTGGGGGCAGCTGTTCAGAGGTCACAGTCCAAAGTAAAGAGTTTGGTGTCCTGGCTATCACCCTGTGCCTCTCAAATTAGACTTCAGGTTTAACCCTCTTGCCAAAAAAGAACTCAACAGTTGATCTCATTTTAATTTGGACTTAGAACCAAGGGAGCCAGCCACGTTCTGCAGCTTTCTTTTTATGGATGTTTTGGGCAGCAAAATATTGCAGTCAACTGGTGGCAGCAACTATATTCCCATTTCTCAAGGGCCAAGCAAGACCAAGCTCTGGAGGGCCACGGATGTTAGGTGTGCTGAATAAGCTCCTGTCCTACAAGACACAGGTTGTTTGGGATATGCCATTTCAGATATTTGTGCAGGGTGGGGAAAGAACTGCAAGGTGAAAAAAAGCCATTCCTTGAACAGATCAAAGTGAAACTCAGAAAAGCAACATACCTAAAGAGCAATTTTCATTTTAACAGTCAACATAGCACCTGAAGAGGGTCAGAATCAGACCTGGCTAAAGTATCTTCAGTTGCCAAATGAGTGTATCTTTTGGCAGGTCTAAGGCTTAGAGAATGGGGCCTCTATAATTGTAAATGGCATACCGTGTTGAACCAATTAATTGAGTCAAATATTTGCTTTCTCAAAATATAGAATTCATACCACTGACTAAGCTGGAATCACAAGGCTTTAAATGATTTTACAATTCAGTATATTGTAAAAATCTAGCTCTAAGAAGCAAGCTGTCACATTAAACCATACTGTGATTGAATATTGCTTGCTCTGTGAATCGAATAATTATATCAACATGGGTTTAGAATGTGGGCTTTTGGGTGAATCCAAATACATACAGTGTACAATTTTATGAAACAAATTTAAATCAAATATAGGCAACCTGGATTTTGCCAGGTGATTGGACATCAACTTCCATAATCCCCAACTAGTAGGGTCAATAAGAAATTAGGATGTTAGTAATCTTTTCAGCATTTGGAGGTCAGCAGGTTGCCTTCGCTGGCCTTAAACAGTCCTATTAACTTATTACCACACATTAAAGATTCTGCCTCAACATTATTTAACAGAAAGTATCTGTAAAATACCTTCCAAAGAATTGTTGCTTTCTGTTTGTATTCCTTTCTTGGGAGTCGCATGCTTTCCTTTTGAACCTTTGTCTTCTGGCTTATCTTTAGTCTAGAAAAGTTTAAAAAAAAAACCCACAAGGTCAATTATACCCATTTCTTGCGAAAGCTGAAACGCTGTTTATTGCTTCCAGCGTGGACAGCACAGGAAATCAAAGAAAATGAAAGTTAAGAGTATTCCATTACTTCCAGCGACTGTTTCTTCTTGCCTGTTTGCAGACATAGTAGGGGAGAGGTTGCTGGTTGAATAGGTAGATTGAATTATGGAAATCAAGAGGTGCTGAACACCTTTAACAATGTGAAAGAATTAACATCCATATCTCCAGTTTCCTCCATTTGTTGCCCTTGTTCACCCGGGATAATCTGTCCCAGACATACCAATTAATGGTTCCAATAAGGGCTGCATCCTGTATTGTGAGATATCCTGAATATCTATGACATGAAACTCATTTCAGAGCTCAACAAATCACAACATTGTCCCAACCTAATTGGTGGAACTCCCATTCCAGAAGCCCTTGTGATGATCTACCTTAGATTAGCAACATACTTGTCCTTAACCATGTCATTTTTGGGAAAAGTTAAGCCTTAGGTACTAGATCCACAATAAGAGATATCCCATCCTTGTGTTCAATAGCTTCTTCTGGAGAATTATTTTGCTAAGAATTAAGCTACTGGTCTATGGGACACCATGGCTGCATGCTTCATGAGTTTTGTTTGCTTGCTCCTGTTACTTACCACTCCTGCTACTATGAGTCGAACTTTGATGCTTACAATCCATAAAACTCATTGCTAATTACCATTAGCAAACCCCTCTATTCAACCATTCCACCAGTTATTTCATAGTCAGATGATTTCGATGTTTATTTGATGTTTATTTACTTCACTGGACTCACTTGAGCAAAAAGGGACATTCTCAAGAGACTCTGGGATTGTTTATGCATTTGAATTTGGAATCTTTGCTTATTTGGCTCCAGCTTATCTATGCCTTCCTGAGTGATGAGAGATCTATCACACCATGTGGCAGAAAGAGACATATCTCGTGGAACCTTTCTGAAGCTTTTCTTCATCAACTGATAAGAGCCCACATTCAAAACAAGGCCCCTTATGGCAAACCTAAGATTTGTAAGCGCATTAGTTACTTCCCTTGGATTTTTTTTTTTCTCTTTCAAAAAGTGAACAAGCTAATGCGAAATAATGCTCTGGCTGACTATAGTTTGTCTGAGGAATCTACAGAACCATCCCCAAAAGGAAATGATGGAATGAGGATGGACTATCCCTTCTATGGGAAGATATTATATTTTATTTACTTATTCAATTTCTGACGGGGTCCTTGGTGCTCTCTGAACTTGGTTGTTTTCCTGCAGACATTTCATTAACCAAACTAGGTAACATCATCAGTGTTGGGAGCAGTGCTGGGAACACTGACAGTGTTAACTGGATTGGTTAATGAAACACCCACAAGAAAACAAGCAAACTCAGAGGGGATCAAGGACCCCATGTTTCAACCCGGAGTTAAGAATTTTGTACAAATAGATTGGCCAGACAGACAGCAGATGAAATTTAAAAAAAATGGAATGTGATTCCTAAACATTTCTCACCCTATTTCACTATTATTTCACTATTTCAGAAGGAAAAATGATAAAATGTAGCCTGACAAACAGCATTTGTAATCACGTACTTTCATTTCACACTTATTTTTAATGCCTGTTTTGGAAAAATTGCAACACTTTTACTGAATTGAGTGCAACTTTAATTTAGAAAAGATATAGAAAAAAAAAAGTTCCCAAATACTGGAAGTTTAGAATAGTAACTTTCCTTATTCCCACCCTCCGAATCGAGTCTTAAATCTCCAGTTATGACTGACATTCCCAATTTAAATGTTATTTTAAATGCCTGTGTTTTCTTTTCTTGCACTCTTCAATCACTCGGTATACAAGTGGGAAAGAGCTCTTGATTTCTTTAAAACGGTTGACTTCGTGAGTGTGAGTTGCCCTGAACGGTTCAAATAATATTATGATAATTTGATCATAATGTTTATATCATTTAATTTTTTGGAAAGAGAAGTTTGGACCTTCGTTTCTTGTTGGTCTTTTTCGTGTCTACTCATTTTTGTTTAAAATACAGCAACACAAAAAGAACAGAAGCAGAGCGTGAATAATGATTTGACTACTGAATAGCAGTAGTCAAAAATACAAAACTATACCAAGAGAGTCTACACGGGATATAATTTCATCAAATATTCCTAGTGTGGGAAAATACAGCGAATGAGAAGGCGCTCACCTTCTCCAAGATTTCAAGCAAACTCCCTTTCCACCAAGGAACACCCCCTTTCAAAATGAAATCCACCATCTTTGAGTTTCTGAACATTTCTCCCAAACACTTCACCATCTTGTCAATAGCATCCATGGAGGTCTCCCATCTTCTCCATCTTTTCCTGGTACTTGGAAGCATCACGATGGTGTCATGCCCCTGTCGGAGTCTGAATCAGAGGAGGAAGCCGGACAGCTGACAGGGAGTGGGAGTGTGGCTCTGCTGGCTGTGGAGGAAACTGGGGAATGGCAAAGTCTGGCTGGGCAGAGCAGGAAGAGGTAGAACAAGGGAGAGATAGTTCAGAGGAAGAATCAGGCCCATCCCCTCTTCATCCTAGAGCACGCAGGGGGGGAATGGAGAAGAGAGCAACGTGGATTGCGTGGCTTACGAGGGAGGAAAGGGCCCTGATTCCCTTCATTAGCCACACCTGGGAAGACAGTTGATAAGAAAGGCAGGCTATATGTGGCAGGCTGCTGGGAGCATACGCGACTTTATCCTGTGTTATCATGGCTTATCTATGTTCCTGGCATCTTCCCAACTCTGTGAGTTTTGCTGTGCCTTCAAGTCTGAAATTCTTGCTTCTGTCCTGCCAAACTAATTACTTCAGTTTGGTTTGTTTGGACTTTAAGTTTGTGTTGCTCATGTTTTGGACTTCATTTTCTGCAGTCAAAGACTATTCCTGGGAGAGTTTTTCTCCAGCCAGAAGGTGGAGCTGGACATTTGGGGGCAAGGTTGGAGATAATAAAGGGATTCTTATTGCTTATCTGACTGTGTTGCCTTTGTGCCACGCCTGGGGTCATCACAGATGGCTTGCTTCCATCAGGTTCAAAAATCTCAGTGTACAAGTTTTGAGTTTCTACAGATGAATTCCACAGATTGGGTCAACACAAGGTCGTAATACGCTTGGCCGATGGAGGCCTTTTCCAAAGTCATCAATCCCTTCGTAAAATTTCTGGAGTTTTTCAGTCAAGCCTTCTTTGGAAATGCAACAGCTTATCTACCTTTTCATTGAGAAGGTTGAGTTTTCATCCATGGTGTTTACACAAGTGCCTTTCATAACCTGAGGCCTATTTATAAATGCTTCTTCAGACCTCGGGGTGCTTTCAGACATTCTGAGGAGAAGGGATTAAGTGGGCAGGCGCTTTACTTGCTGGAACTAAAGGGCAGTGCTTGGAAATTATATCGGTCTCTAGAAGGAAGCGAACATTCTAGAACCTGCCAAGAGCATGTCATCTATTAGCTGCTATGTAACCCGCTCGTTTCGTATTATCTGTTTTCTTCTTGCATGTATATGATGATGATGATGACAAGTTGGCAGTCGGTTTGAAGAGTCCCTCCCCAGCAGCCTTCCTGCCGTCACAGAACCATTTAAAATTCTTCCCTTGAGAGGCTGTTGATAACCAAGCATCTTAAGAATTGGCAGCAGCTGAATAGCTGAGATTCGTCTCGAGAAGAGGGAAGTTTGGAATTTTGTACCGGATTTTCTGATGGTGCAAAAAAAAAAAAAAACCCACTTTACAAAGTGATTTTTTTTTCCAAAGGAAGGAAGAAGGTGGGAAGGAAAAACTGAATGGGGAATTGAAGCAAGATTAAACTCTGACTCGATAAAAAAAAAAAAAACAGGGGATTGTTGTCGAATACAAAATGTACACATGTTGGCCGACATGCTTAAAATTGGCCAGCAGTCAGGGATGTTAAAAATAGGACGTTAACGACAATGATAGAAAACATGCATCTCTCGCCAGCGTGCCTTTCAAAGCAGAAACAACTCCAATCGAATTCTTTCGGCTGTGCCAAGAAAGCCTTCTGGCTTTTTTTTTTTTCTTTAAAAAAAAGAAGAAATGGCAGATCAAAATTGTTTTTTATGATTAATAGCAAAATCATTACTGTTACAGTCTACTTCTCACCACCCACCCCAAATTCTTCAGTTCAAGTTTGCATTTTTACACCAGGGATCTTTTAGTAGGGGGGTTTAACATGCATTACATTCCCTAAGAGGACACAAAGATTTGCCTGATTTTTCTATATTCACACAAATGAAGGTTATTGCAGGGGGTTGTTGGGAAGGGTATTTCGCCCTCCCCCGCTTTCAATGTCCAGATTTTTACAGAGTGTGAAGATTAAGGTAGATGGTCTCCACAAGCAAGGCCGACGGTTTGTTATTCTTTGGTCCGTTGAATGAAGAAATGACATCCAGAAGAGCCTCTTCCCTTCACCATCCAAAGCCTTTCACCCTTTCTCCTCCAATGAGATCCCGTTTCCAGAACCTGTATTTTAATCTCCAGGGAAGATAGTCCAGATTATAACTGAGGTCACAAATCTCACTCCAGCCTCTGAACCAACAGCCCAATCTGTATTGGATCTCTAGCAGTGGTGGGATTCAAATGTTTATACTGGTTCTGTGGGCATGGCTTGGTTTGGTGGGCGTGGCTATAAAATCTCCATTTCCTCCCCACTCCTGGGGGAAGGTTACTGCAAAATCTCATTCCCTCCGCACCCCACTGACCTGCTTTCCAGCTCCGTTCTCCTGGGCAGGGCAACAAAAGGCGACCCCACCCAATCAGCTGGGACTCAATGGGAGGCAGAGAAGAGATGGGGTTGGCGGGGCCAGTCAGAGGTGGGATTTGCCGGTTCTCTGAACTACTCAAAATTTTCACTACTGTTTCTTCAGAACTGGTCAGAACCTGCTGAATACCACCTCTGATCTCTAGCATCAAGTTTTATGGGAGATTGGCATTTTAGTAACTGTTATCTTGATTAATTCATGTGCCCCTCTGGACACCTTCAGGAACCAGAGTGGGATTAAATGAATACAGAGAGTGAAGCAGGTCCCCAACTTTGTGTCGTTGTCTCTGTGCGTAATGGTATGTGAGGATGGCCTTGGGAGACAGGAGGGAGAACCCCAGACTGGATAACCTGTATATTAAAGGTATCTCTTCCCACAGAAGGAGGGAGGATGGGGAAAAGATTTTAGAAGGAACCCTCCCAATGACAGGTACTGGGAGTTGTGATCCAACAAGTTTACAGATTACAGATTAACAGACTTGGAAGGCACCTTGTAGGTCATCTAGCCCAACCCCCTGCTCAAGCAGGAGACCCTATACATTTCTGACAGGTGGCAGTCCAGTCTCTTCTTGAAAGTCTCAAGTGCTGGCGCTCCCATAATTTCCGAAGGCAACTTCTGTTCCATTGGTTGATTGTTCTCACTGTCAGAAAGTTTCTCCTTATTCCCAGGTTAAATCTCTCCTTGTTCAGTTTCCATTCATTGTTCCTTGTCTGGCCTTTGGGTGCTTTAGAAAATAGCTTGACGCCCTCCTCCTCTCTGTGGCAGCCCCTCAAATATTGGAAGACTGCTATCCTGTCTCCACTGGTCCTTCTCTTCACTAGACTAGCCATGCCCAGTTCCTGCAACTATTCTTGATATGTTTTAGTCTCCAGTCCCCTAAGATGAGGAGAGCTATCTCAAAGGTGCCTTTTCCAAAAGGCAGCTGGACTGGGTTTTTTCCCCCTGAAAAGGAAGAAGAAAACGTTTTGCTTCTCATCCAAGAAGCTTCAATGTTTTAAAAGAAGACAAGAAGAAAGAAAAATATTATTTCTTCCTCTTCTTCTTCTTCTTCTTCTTCTTCTTCTTCTTCTTCTTCTTCTTCTTCTTCTTCTTCTTCTTCTTCCTCTTCCTCTTCCTCCTCCTCCTCCTCCTCCTCCTCCTCCTCCTCTTCCTCTCTTCCTCTTCCTCCTTGAGGAAGAAAACACAGTCCAGTTGCCTTTTGGAAAAACACCTTTAAGACTACTATGACCTGGATGATTGAGAATCTCGGCAGACATGTAGGGGAGCAACTCTCACCACGGTCATGGGATTGAACGTGTTCAAAGCTCACTCTTGATCCCTGTTGTGCACACAAAACCTATGTTGTTTTCCTCAGGGAAATGTAATTAACTTTTCATTCACCAAGTCCTCACATCAGGAGGCATTTAACAACAATACATTTTACAGCACAGGGTGTTCTAACCACTCAAGCTAAAATAGCTATGATTAGCACCTGGTTTTGCCCCCAACTGTTATCTTGGCATAGTTTATCCAGGGCTCCACATTCCCCTGTCCCACTTACTTCCCAGCTAGTCGAAAGGCGCAAACCAACATCTTCCTCACCTTAACTCATCCAAATGTTTGTCCTTCAACGTCATCACTCCTCTTACTAGCTGCCCAAGTGGACTTTTAAAGTCAGATTGCTCTGACACCCAGAACTCCCACATTCTAATTTCAGCCTGGCACACTCCTCTGCCAGCTCTCTCTGTGACATTTGCGTTTTGACGTCATTCGCATGTACAAGAATAAATTTATCAGTTGTGGGGGGAAAAGGAATCAGCAATCTGATCACAAGAGCTAACCTGGTAAAAGGAACAGGTGAATCCTCAGGTTACCCACTGTTCAGTATAGGTAACACTTAGGCTGTTGAATTACTTGGGTGCCTTTGCTGATCTATCAGAATTATTATACGATATCTTCCCAGCCCAGCAAGCCGACTCCAGTGAGCCAGTAGGAAAGATGACCAATGACTAGTTCACTCTCCGCTCAGAAATCTTCAATGCCCTCTTGGTTGGGAACGCAATAGAAGACCAAGGTTCTTGGTACAGCAGTTGGAGCTGAAGCTTTGTGGAGCCCATATTTTGTAAGCAATGGCCTCATGAAGTCAGAGTTGCTTGGAGCAATTGACATACTCTACGACGTGGTCAACATTGCAAGCCTCCATTGTATGGGACTGGAGCTGAGACCGACAATGATGTTTTTGAGAACATCTAGGCCTGTGATGGCAAACCTATGGCAGGTTTGCCTGAAGTAGCATGAAGAGCCATCTCTTAGGGCACACCAACCATTGCCTGTTGCTCTTTCTAGTTCCGACATGCGCCTTGCACTGGCCAGCTGGTCTTCATGCATGTGGGAGCACAGAAACTGGAAGAACAGCTCCGTGGCATCCATGTGCATGCTGGGAAACTGAGGTTCCGGTTTCTGGTACGTGTATGCCACCTGGTCTTCTAGCACGCCAGAAACCAGAAGACCGGGTGGCCAAAGCACATGCACGTGTCAGGAAGCGGCTCTTCCAGTTTTCGGTGCTCCCCCACCCGCACGCACTCCCGTTTCGACACTCGGTGCCGAAAAAAATTGCCAACACTGATCTGAGATGCACTTTCAGTCAAGAATGTCTTCATTCATAATCACCTACTAGTCACCATTTTGCATCAAATGGTTATCAGGAGCCCCGCAGAGGTGGCATTCAGCAGGTTCTGACCAGTTCTGGAGAACCGGTAGCGGAAATGTTGAGTAGTTCAGAGAACCGGCAAATCCCACCTCTGACTGGCCCTGCCCCCATCTACGGTCTGCCCCCTGAGTCCCAGCTGATTGGCTGGGTCTTCTTTGGTTGCCCTGCACAGGAGAACGGAGCTGGAAAGCAGGTTAGTGGGGTGGGATGGGAATGGGGATTTTGCAGTAACTTTCCCCCAGGAGTGGGGAGGGAATGGAGATTTTACAGTATCCTTCCCCTGCCATGCCCACCAAGCCACATCCACCAAGCCACACCACACCCACTAAGCCACGCCCACAGAACTGGTAGCAACAAATTTTGAATCCCACCACTGCAGCTTCCCCCCCAAAAAGACACCACAGATTTGAACACTTGAGTAAAGACCCTTAATTAAGATCCACGCTTACTTCAACCCACAATATTTTGGCACATAAATGTATGACCAAGGCGGGAAACTATGCTCAAACTAATCTGGTTTGGAAAAGATGGCAACATGAAAATGTCACTTTTAGCATTCTCTGCTAGCACCCTTAACTTGGTGATCTGTGATGCACTGGAAGCTACAGTCTGGTGGAGATCCCATGAGGAATGGCTGCTTAAGGACTTCTGTAATCCATATTTCTGCTTATGTGTCCCAACAGAGCTTACATTATCATGCTTAATTTTCTATGGCAATACTAATAGCCTACTTATTTTCCTGAGTGCCAGTTCTTAGATACTTAAGGGATATCATCTATATTGAAAGAGGGGGAAATAGAGGGCTTTGGTGAAGGCCATTTTTAAGAGAAGCACGATGAAGAGAAAAGAAAGAAAGAAAGAAAGAAATTGAAAGGAAGGAGAATGCCATAAAAACAACCCAATGAAGCTTAAGCATTCACAACGAGTGTGCAATTGTAAGAAGCAGAAAAGGGACAGAAATCTCGTACTGCAGAGAAGGGAAATGAACGGAGAATTCTAGAAAAGTGTCCAGTTGGTTGTATTCCTAAAGAAGGAAGTAGTGTTTGGTGATATGCGCAAAGGAAGAGGAGACAAAACACCAGAATTTGGCCAAAAAGCTATTTTTAGAATAAAATGCCTAGGGAGCAAAATAACTTGGATGCCCGCATCCAGCCAAAAGATTGTCAACTAGAATATGAGATCTAGTGAGCAAAGTTACACTAAAATTTAACCTAAGCCAGGAAAAACTGTATAAGAAAAGAAAATACAGGCATTGTGATTTTGGTTAATACTTAAGAGAAAGACTAGCTGCCTCACTAAAGTAATGTGTGTGTGTGTGTGTATGTGCGTGCGTGCACACTCACATCTATATGTTTGTGCGTCTGCATGTAACAGCAGTGTTCCAACCATGGAGGCCCCTGTTAAGAACTTCATTTCTGAATTTCTTTCTTCTTTTTTTTTAATGATAGGTTTCCTTCCTTTCCCGAGTCCTACAATCCCCTCTCCTCTTTTTCCTTCTTGTAAACAAATATATTCTGGCTAAACAGTTCAAAGAAAAAAGACGGATGAAGTTGTGTTTAGATCGCCAAGAACAAAACACATCGCAAGCCCAAAACACAGCTTCTGTGCAAAAGGGGATCACAGTCGCATTACATAGTCACATAGATATAATGAAGCATTTTTAGAAATTAGCAAAGGAAGAAGGATATGTTGCATGTTTTGCACAGTTCACCGAAATAAATATCACAAGGCTGTGAAGGATTCCTGTTCTCTTGTCACTTTTAAATGGCTAAAAAAAATTCTCTGTTTCAAACAGTTTGTAACCTCAAGCTTCACCTGGACAATTATTTAGAAATGGTCAAACTCACACTAGAATTGCAGGATAGAGAAGACATGGGATACTATACGGTCTGGGGGAAAACAGTACAATTGGTTAAACTGTAAGAATAAAAAAAAATAATGTAAATATGTGTGTATTGATTTAATTGGAATAGTTGCTGTGACGCCACTGCGAAGAGTGTATATTTGTTTGTTTTTATACGTGTTGTTGTTATACGTGTTGTTTTTTAAACGTGAAAAAGTTTAATAAGTATTATTTTTAAAAAAAGAAAAGAAAAAAGAAACGTGACCTGCATCCATTGATGTCTATACTAAGATTTCCTTTCCTCTTTAAACATATCACATTATATGAGTCTCCCCCCACAGTCAGTTGGATGTTGAGCGTGTCAAGCTACAAATGGCTGTGAGACCTTCTGTTTCTTGATACTAACCATCAAAGCATGGAAGAAAAAAAAAAACAAAGCAGAAGAAATCTTCCTCCAACCCCCCCTCCCCCCCCCAATCAAGATGATTTCACCCTTCTAATAAAAAAGAGGATTCCAACGAAACCACGACAGGCAAGCGCTTCTTGGAAGTAGCGCCTGAAAACTGAAATAGAGATTTTTTCTTACCGCAAATTTCTTGATGTAGTCGGAGACGCAAGATCCCCCCATGCTCAAACCAAGGGACTTATGCAGTGAAGAACTCTGATAAAGGGTGCCCATTTTCCTTTCTTTTCTTTTCTTCTCTTTTTTTGCTATTCCCCTCGTACTTGTTGGGCAAACCACCAAGGACGGCCCACGGCTTTTGACTCAATTGAGGAAGAATGGAAGCCTGGCTCAATCTTGGCTGGAATTATCTGTCGCCGAATGCTGAACCAGGCATTTCAACCACTCTCTTATCTTGAAGGGCCGAGCTGTTATCTGTATTCCTGCAGCTCACTTCCTGAATGGCTGATAGGGGCCATGGCACAGAGCATTGGCGCTGACGGGACTAATGAAATCTGTACAGGGGCTCCCCCATTCTACTGCACGAACGCCCTTTGGTAACCTGTGTACACCAGAGGCAATCCCTAGGAGTGTTACTTGCAGGATAAGAGGATTATCCTGTCTAAATTAAATTAAAGGGCTTTGGCAATGCGTCGGGTGCAATTCTCAAAAATTACTTCAAAAGTAGGTTAGGGGCATGAACAAAGCCTACCCTTAGGCAAGAAAAACCAAAAGGACACATGTAGACCGGGCAAAACCAGGCTCAATAGCAGGAACTGGGAGGGGGATCTTGGAGTCTTCGTGGACAACCAGCTAAATAGGAGCCAGCCGTGTGCAGCGGCAGCCAAAAAAGCTAAGGCAATCCTAGGTTGCATTAACAGAGGGATGCAGTCGAGATCAAGTGAATGGATGGAAACCAGTCAAGGAGAGAAGCAAACCTGAAACTAAAGAGAAACTTCCCAACAGTGAGGACAATTAACCAGTGGAACAGCTTGCCACTAGACGTTGCAGGTACTTTGTCACTGGCGATTTTTAAAAAGAGACTGGACAGCCAATTTGTCTGAAATGGTATAGGGTCTCCTGCTTGAGCAGGGGGTTGGACTAGAAGACCTCAAAGGTCCCTTCCAGTTATATTCTGATTGAACATGGATGCAAGTCCGTAATAGGTTCCAAGGGACAAACACAGCCCAGAGCCGAGATGGTGAGCTAGAGAGTCATAGCTACATGCAAAGGTTGCAAGAGGAAGAGGGAGGGAGGGAAAGAGGAAGGAAGGAAGGAAGGAAGGAAGGAAGGAAGGAAGGAAGGAAGGAAGGAAGGAAGGAAGGAAGGAAGGAAGGAAGGGGAAGGGAAGGGAAGGGAAGGGAAGGGAAGGAAAGGAAAGGAAAGGAAAGGAAAGGAAAGGAAAGGAGGCAGAGAGAGGACAATCTTGCATGACAGCAAAGGTCCCCATTAGGAAATCTGGCAGCTGGTTTGGAACAAACAAGCTCCAATCTGCCTCCCTTAATTAGCAGCTCTAAATACAGACGGGTGGTGTAAAAGGACACCCTTGCTACCACAGTGTTTAACATAATACATGAAGATAACTGCATTATCAGTCAGATTTCCTCTGCCTTTGGGTTTCTTCTTTTAAATGCAAGCAGTTTTTTCTTTCTTTCTCTGAGGTTCTGCAGAGGGTAGACCGGAAGAAGATCATCATGCAGGTAGATAGATAGATAGATAGATAGATAGATAGATAGATAGATAGATAGATAGATAGATAGATAGACACGGACAGACAGACAGACAGACAGACAGACAGACAGACAGACAGATGATAGATGACAAAAGGAGATATTAAATGAGAGGTTAGATAGATAAAGATGATATAGATGATAGGTAGACAGACAGACAGACAGACAGATGACAAAAGATATAAAATGAGAGGTAGATAAAAATGATATAAATGATAGATAGATAGATAGATAGATAGATAGATAGATAGATAGATAGTAGTAGATAGACATCGGACAGATATGATAGAGATAGACAGACAGATAGATGATAGAAAGAAAGAAAGAAAGAAAGAAAGAAAGAAAGAAAGAAAGAAAGAAAGAAAGAAAGAAAGAAAGAAAGAAAGATAGATAGATAGATAGATAGATAGATAGGTACATGTCCTTTTTAGTTTGGCATTATAGCTTCATCGTTCCCAGGGAAATTTTGAAGGTAGCAATGTTTATTACTTTTAGAAGGGGAGAGTGGAATTTATCATCATCACCATTATTTTGCTTTGACTGACCATTTCAAAATCAGACATTAAAAGGAAGGTCTATTTAGAAGGTGTTGTTTTCCCAGCTTATCTCTGAAAGTGGCATCACAAGAATGGAAAAGAACATTCTCAAAGACATGACTCAAATGTTGCACCTCTGTAGGATTAAATGTTTGAAGAAGGATCTTGGGGAATGCCTAAGGTTTGCCCCTGGCCACCTCCTCTCGAATGTTCAGGATTGCTATTGGCTGCTTGGATGAGCATCATCTGCAGCTCAACAGGCAGAAGACCTCTCCGATGAATAAACCCAACTTATCCAGAATGTCAAGCTGCTTTCCCAAGCAAGTAAAAATTCCTAGCGTTAATTCCAAAGATGTTTGGAAAAAAAATAATAGTTTCACGGCCTCCTGCCAATAGAAGGGATCGTGTATTTCAACGGCTCCTCTTGCAAACTTAATTCCCCTACAGGTGATCCTTGACTTATGACCACAATAGAGCCCCAAATTCCTCTTGTTAAGTGAGACATTTGTTAGGAAGGTTTTGCCCCACAGTTGTTAAGCAAATCATCACAGTTGAGAAGTTAGTAACCCGGTTGTTAAGCGAATCAGGCTTTTCCCTTTGAATTTGCTTGTGGGAAGATCGCAAAAGGGGATCACATCACGTGACCTTGGGACGCAGCTGTGGTCATAAGTGTTATGCCCCTGGTGGAGACTGAATCTGAGGGAGAAGAGGAACAGACGACAGGGAGTGGAAATGTGGCTCCGGAGGTTGTGGAGGAGGCTGGGGAAGGGCAGAGGCCGGCTGGGCAGTCAGAGGAGGACCCAGGCCCATCCCCTCTCCATCCTAGGCCATACAGGAGGGGAGAGGATAAGGGAGAGATGTGGTCTACTCAGGAGGAGACGGCCTTGTTCCTCTTCATGGGCTGCAGCTGTGACAACTGGATAACAGGATGGACATGAGTATGGGCGAGAGCTGGAAACAAAGCATGGAAATATCTCTCGTTTATTGTTCCTCTCTGAGTTTGGCATCCTTCCCAGTGTGTGTCCTGATATCTGTGGACATCTTCAAGCCCTTATCTAGCCTGGGCTGGTTTGTATTGTTTTTTACTCTTTATAATTTAAACGGCATTTCCTCCTTTTCGTAACTGCTTGTGTGGGAGTTTTTTTTGTCTCCAGTCAAGGATATTTGGAGCTTGAAAGCAAAGAGAAGGAATAAAAGGGGCTTCACCTGTTTTTTGTGACTGTGTTTATTTTGTATCCCACCCTGGGTCATCACACATAAGTATGAACCAGCCGCCAAGCGTCAGAATTTTGATCCCGTGATGATGGGGATGCTGCAAAGGTGGTCATTGTGAAAAATGGTCCTAAGTCACTTTTTTTTTCAGTGTAACTTTGAATGGTCACTAAATGAACTGTTATAAGTTGAGGACTACCTGTGCTCTCCTAATGCATCTTCTAGCCCTCTAAAGAAAATACATAAATGCTGCTTTCCATCCTATATCTATAACTTAAAGTTTTCCCTTTTTTCTATGAGCAGACCTCTGCTCACAGACGCAACTTATTGTTTCCTGCTTCAGATGGAAAAATAACTGCCGTGTTCCCCCAAAAATAAGACTGGGTCTTATATTAATTTTGGCTCCAAAAGATGCATTCGGTCTTATTTTCTGGTTAGGTCTTATTTTGGGGAAAATACGGTACTTCTGTCTGGCTGACAGTCTTAACTAGGGCTTGTTTTTGGGGTAGGGCTTATATTATGAGCATCCTGAAAAATCATGTGAGGTTTTCTTTTCCGGTTGGGTTTTATTTTCGGGAAAACATGGTAGTTGCATTTGCCATTGGTACTTTCACAGTGAACTGCTAAGCAGAGACTGAGGCGCAGAATTGGAAAAAAAAACTCAATAACCAAGAAGAAATATATGACACTTCACCTCCCTTCCCATGGCAACTGGGCTTTTGAATTAATTCTGTTTGTTCCAAATCCTTTTTCTAACCTAACAATCCTGAGAATTTCTTCCCGAACTGCCCGTAACTACTTAGTCACCAAATACTTCTGCCCTTGAGGGGGAAACATTGCAATGTTGTATTTTGGATTTCACAAAAGCTCCTTGTTCATTCTGCTGTGCTGTAGCATTGCTAAATGTCCGGTGACAAAATAAAGCACTTGCAGGAAATAACAAGGTTCTTTTTTTCCCATTTGCTTTGCTGTTTAGAAAAGTAATTTCTGGGCACTCAAACCAGGAACCTCATATCCATAATGGCCCATTGAAAATCTCATTAATACAAGCAAAATCCTGTGTGTTGGTCCTTTTAGCACTTACTTTTTCTTTTTTAGAAATTTTATTGACTTTTTATTAATCACATTTCTTAGTGCTTAATAAACATCATGTTGTCTGGGTATTTAATTTGCGTAACAATACTGGTTACGTTCTTAATCTCCTTTTTCCCAACCACTGATAAAATAGATCCCATGTTTGATAGTATTCTGTGTCTTCTTTCTGTATAATTTTCAAGGTCAATCTATCCATTTCTGCACAGTCTAGTATCTTCTTAATTATCTCTTCATCTCGAGTGTTTCATTTTTTCCAATGTAGCGCAAACATAACCCTCGCTGCTGTTGCCACACGTAACATTAAATACGTACTTTTCTTGTCTAATTTTCCCCGATATTATACCTAATCAAAACAGTTCAGGTTTACAAACCTACATGTTTCCCTGCCGTCTTTTTGAGCCTCCTGTGTACCTTTGCCCAAAAATCTAGCACTTACCTTTTCATTGCTCTTCCAAGAAGTCAACGTAGAATTGGATACTAGCATAGAGCACAGAGGTGTCACCAGGAAACCTGTGGCAGAAAAGGAGCTCAGGATCCTGGCTAGATCTTTATAAATCAGGAAAGACCATCCGCGAAGCTGCAACTGGATAGAAATCAAATGGAAACCCACGTTTTCTCCTGCGGGAGCATCCTCACCCAGCCCTCCTCTCTCTCTCTCTCTCTCTGACGGCACAACTTTGGCACCGAAGCATTTCAAAAGGTGCTTCCCTCCGGATGGATTAGAAGCAAAAGGTCAGAATCTCTCCTTGGCTTCCCTAAAATAATTGAGATTTGTCTCCCGCGCATCTCGCAAAGACGGAACATTTCAAGGCCGAGAAGATCCTGCCTTTAAAAACAAACAAACCTTCCACGGTCTATTTTGAAATCATTCCCTCTGGGCCATCCCCGATCCCAACCTGGCTAATGACTGCATAATGTAAGCTGTTTCTGTTTAGGAAAGCGGAGAGGGAAGGGTGTGTGTGTGGAACACGCACACACACAGGAGAATGTGGCCAGATTGAGGCCGGAGCAGAGTGGGTTTTTAAAAAAAGTCCCAACTTGGGGGTGGACGCTGGGGAAGGTACAGCAAGATGGCAGGGGCACCGTCTCTCAGCATGGCACGGCCAATCGGGTTTTGAGGTAATTAACGATAAAGGAGAATATTTGTAGCTGAGGGGCGCCTGGTGATGTGCTGCGCACTGATGTTACATAATTTGGGTAATGAAAAGTCTGCAAGAAAACAACCAAGCTCAGAGAGCACGAAGGATACTACAGTCCTCCTCCTCTTCCTCCATTGCTATATCATCATCATCATCATCCACTTCCTCTTCTCTGTCAACCCCCTTCCCTTTTAGCACTGATGATGTTACCTAGTTTGGTTGTAAAACGTCTGCAAGAAAACAACCAAGCTCAGAGACCACCAAAGGCCCCTCATGTCACTCCCGAGCTACAAATAGCAATAGCGATAGCCCTTAGACTTATCTACCGCTTCACAGTGCCTTTCAGCTCTCTCTAAGCGGTTTACAGAGTCAGCCTCTTGCCCCCAACAATCTGGGTCCTCATTTTACCCACCTCGGAAGGATGGAAGTAGTCAACTTTGAGCCTGGTGGGATTTGAACTGCCAAATTAATACTACATTCTAACCAATGTGCCATAGAGGCACCTCAAATATTCTCTGTCTCTGTCTCTCTCTCCCCTCCCTCCTCTCTTTCCCTCCCTCCCTCTATTCCTTCCTTCCACCTTTTTGGTACTAGCACTGATGATGTTACCTAGTTAGGGTAATGAAATGTCTGCAAGAAAACAACTAAGGTCAGAGAGCACCAAGGATGCCACAGACCTCCTCCTCCTCTTCCTTCTCCTCCAAACCCCACTCCTTTCTAGCACTGATGATGTTACCTAGTTTGGTTGTGAAACGTGTTCAAGAAAACAACCAAACTCAGAGAGCACTAAAGTCCCCTCATGTCAACCCTGAGCTACAAATATTCTTTCTCTCTCTCTCTCTCCCTCCCTCCCTCCTTCTCTTCCTCTGTTCCTTCCTTCCTTCCTTCCGTCCTTCCTCTTTGGTACTAGCACTGATGATGTTACCTTGTTAGGGTAATGGAACATCTGCAAGAAAACCACCAAGCTCAGAGAGCACCAAGGACCCCACAGCCCTCCTCCTCCTTCTCCAATCCCCGCCCCCTTCTAGCACTGATGATGTTACCTAGTTTGGTTGTGAAACGCCTGGAAGAATACAATCAAACTAAGAGAGCACCAAGGACCCTACAGTTGTCCTCTTCCATCTCCACCTCCTCTTCTTCCTCCTCCTCCACCATCATCATCATCATGCACTTCCTCCTCCCCCACCCCAAACCCCACTGATCAAAATTCGTGATCAAAATTCAGAGGCTTGGCAGCTGACTCGTACTTATGACAGTTGTGGTATCATAGGATCTACTTTTGCGACCTTCTGACAAGCAAAGTCAATGGGGAAGCTAGATTTGCTGAATGACCATGTTACTAACTTAAACCACAGCAGCAAATTCACTTATAACTGTAATGAAAAAGATCACAAAACAGGAAGAACTGTTTTGCTTAGCAGTGGAAATTTTCGGCTCACTTGTGGTCGTAAGTCGAGGACTACCTGTGTAATGGGATTCTTTTTTTCCCATAGGAAAGCAGCACCATCTAGTGCCGGAAGATGGAAAGGCAAGAAGAGAATAACAACCAGCAGCAGGATAAATCCAATCGGAATACGACACAATGGTTAAATTTGGGAGATTCTATCCCATACAATGAATGTGCATGTATCTGTGCGGCTGAAGAGGTAGAAGATCAGACACATATATTATTCGATTGCTGTTTGCATAACCGGGTTGCGAGACAGGGACCTTGATCCACATATTAAACGTGGAGGCCCATACATCTACCACAGGTGTGGCCAGCATCTGAAAACATTTAATACAGCATAATTTCTGATTAAAATGGTCCAACTGAGATCAGTATATGTGAACCTGATTGGGGAAGATTGCAGAAGTGATAAAAGAAAGCTAATTTTTATCTCATTTTATATATATATTTATGTATTAAACTTTTGTATTTTATCCTGTAAAACTGTGATATTTTACCCTACTCATTTTAAGTTGTTTGTTTAGAATTTTATTGGTAATATGTGTTTGAACCTGTATGTTGACATGGCCTATAGGCTTCTCTCTCTCTCTCTCTCTCTCTCATTTAACTGCTATCTACTATCTGTCTATATTTATCTATGTCTAATGGTATTTATGTCTATCTATCTATGTCTGTCCAGGTCTGTCTGTCTGTATCTAGTCTATCATCTATCTTCTAGTATCTATGTCTGTCTGTCTATCATCTATCTAATCTAACTTCTATTATCTATATCTATCTATGTCTATGTTTATCAGTATCTATGTCTATGTCTATCCATGTCTATCTATATCCAGTCTATCATCTATCATCTAACTTCTATCTATGTCTATGTCTATCCAGGTCTGTCTGTCTATCTACATCCAGTCTATCATCTATCATCTAATTTCTACTATCTATACTATCTATATCTATATCTATCTGTCTATTTATCTATCTATCAATCTATCGTTATACACATACACACGCACAATTTAGAATAGAATAGAATAGAATAGAATAGAATAGAATAGAATAGAATAGAATAGAATAGAATAGAATAGAATAGAATTCTTTTATTGGCCAAGTGTGATTGGACTCACAAGGAATTTGTCTTGGTGCAAAATGTTCTCAGTGTACATAAAAGAAAAGATACATTTGTCAAGAATCATAAAGTACAGCACTTAATGGTAGTCATAGGGTACAATAAGCTATCCAATCCTACAAGGAAACAGTCCATATTTGGAATATGCATGACCCCTGGAGGAAGGCAGAGGGTGATTTCCAATGGTGGGTTTTGTCTTCCATGATTCCACTTCCGCAGCAGGCTCTCCTTCTCCTTGCTCAAAATGTGACTAGCCTTATTTGAGAAAAATAAAGCCAGATTACTGGTAGGCCTCAACTTACGACGGGTGACTTACCAATCATTCCAAGTTACAACAGAAGCCAAAAAAAAAGGGACTTGTAACCTCCGTATTCAAATTTCCAACATCTGTTCCCCCCATCACACAACTGTATGTTGGTCGCTTGGCAACCTGTCCACATTTAGGGGCCCCTTTGCAGCCCCCCCCCTGTGATCAAGTGGGAATTTAGGACATTTTTGTCAGAAATCACAACTTGGCAAAAACTGCCCCATGGTGAACAAAAGGTTTGCTTAACAATCGTGACAAAAAGAAACAAGAAAACAGGCTATAAAATCCGATATTGGCGATACGGTGAGAGGCCTTTACGATCATCACAATTTGAGCCCAAAATGGCGGATTTGATTATAGCCACAAGTCAAGGATGTTTAACAAAGCTGTTGGCCGCTTTCCCCCACCCCACCCTCAATCGTTATGAAGTTTCTGAAGGAGTATAGATCAAGCTTGAATATTCTTTCCTTTTTATTTCAAAGGGCCACTGTTTAAAAAAAATAATAATAATCCCATTCCATTCTTTTCCATTGGGTTAGGAGAGAGGCAGGGATAAACTCAGAAGTTTTTACTTGAGTGTGGAACCGTTATGGGCTAGCAGTCATACACAACCTCACCTTGCAAAGCAAGAAATTGGAGCAAACTACTTCTCCTTGTGGGAAAATGTATAATGCCCGAAGTTAAAAGAGTATAACCTCAGACTCTTAAGAACAAAATTGTGTTTTGTTTTGTTTTTTTAAAAAAAACCTTCTGAACCCATAGAACAGAACAGAAAAAAATAATAAAAAGTACTGGCATCCGGCCAGTAAACTCTCAAGCTTCGTTCAGAATTCCAATTTCCTTGTAAAAGACTGATCTTGGGCTAAGCCTGTGAGCTGGTGGGGAGATTTCTCTATGCGATTGCAAGGATCCCTGTTTGGGACAAGGAGGGTGACTTTGGTTCTAAGGGAACAGGCAAAGAATCCAAGAGCCTGGGAGAGGGATGTGGTCTTCGTTTTGTTATGGTTTCCCCCCCCCCCCCATTATATTTATGCCATTCAAAAACGTGCAACTTGATTAAGGGAAGGCTGTCAATGTGTGCAGGATGCATGTGACTTGCTCGCCTCTGGAGAACAAGGCTGCAATTTGGGTAAATGCGTGTTATTGCATCTTACGTTTGTTGTTGTTGGTTTTAGTCAAGGGTCCTTAAAGCTTGAGTGCAAAGCCTCTGCCTAGTCACAAATTCAATACAGGCTTAAAGGCCAGATAACAACCAAAGCAATTAATGGAAAGAATAGAATAAATAGAATAGAAAACAGAACAGAATAGAACAGAACAGGAATAGAATAGAGTAGAGTAGAGTAGAGTAATGGAATGGAATGGAATGGAATGGAATGGAATAGAATAGAATAGAATAGAATAGAATAGAATAGAATAGAATAGAATAGAATGGAATGGAATGGATGGAGAATAGAATAGAAAAAAATAAAATAGAATAGAATAAAAAATAGAATAGAATAGGAAAGAATGGAATGGAACAGAACAGAACAAAAAAATTTATTGGCCAAGTGTGATTGGACCCACAATTTGTCTTGGTGCAAATGCTCTCAGTGTACATAAAAGAAAGGATACATTCGTAAAGACTCAAGAATTATAGGGCACAACACTTAATAGTTTGGAAGAACTAAAAGCAAAGGCATGAGAAATCGATGGGATTGAGGTGTGTGCGCAAGTGTCCTACAAACAGGTAATAAAAATGAAACTACAGCCAAATATGTTCGACACTGCATTCGTTAATATAAAACCCTGGCTCCAGCTGGGAAGCATTACTTTAACCACATTTAAGAGCGATGAGTTAATTTCATCCCTATATGGATTTTTTCCTCCCTAATTCATTTCCTTATTTGGGGAAAAAAATAGGGACAGCTGGCACGAGAGCATATAAAGGCTGCATACAGCTACCAAATAAATATGGCTCTTGTGTGTGTGCCAGTGTACATATATTATGTGTGTTTGCATGTAGAGATATTGTTAGAATTTTCTTGCTTTTCTAAGCCGAGGCACAAATAAATACAAATGGTATAGCTGTTTGGAAGTAGGTTAATTGAACACATACATCAGTTGAAGGTAGCCGCTGCATCCGTGATGGCAAACCTATGGCGCATACGCTCATGCGCCGCCCAATAGCTGATTGCTGGGCACCTGGTGCACATGCGGGGGTGTGTGTGCAGGAGACGCGCATACATGTGCAGATGTGCAGCACACATGGGGGACCTCACACATGTGCAGCGACATGGGGGGATCGTGCACACATGTGCAGGGGGCGTGGGGAGGCCAGCACACATTGCCTTCTGGGTGCTGATGCCAGCGTTGCAGGGAACATCCATTCCTGTCAGTAACTCCAAGACAAGGGTAATCTCAAAAGGACTTTTATTAGATGAGCACGTGGCACATCTGTGGAATTCCGAAACTAAGTTTCCCGGCTTCCCCACAATGTCCCAACCTACAAACCACCCCCTTTTTACTCATCATCACATCACATGAACCAATCCCAAAGTAAGTTCCTTTAACCTTCAACTATCAAAAGAATTCTGCTTTGTCTACTAAGATCTGAAAAGAATTCTGTTCTGTTCTGTTCTAT
Source organism: Pseudonaja textilis (assembly GCF_049901715.1). Classification (NCBI taxonomy): domain Eukaryota; kingdom Metazoa; phylum Chordata; class Lepidosauria; order Squamata; family Elapidae; genus Pseudonaja; species Pseudonaja textilis. Next base: position 15,773,476 of record NC_142000.1, read on the forward strand.
TCCACATCTTGCAACAATAGAAAGAGAAGCTCCAGAGACGCGATAAATTGATTTGAGATAAAAGATAAAAGAAAGCGTCTCTGGCTGTATTTGATCCGATTTCTGAATATTTCTGGAGAAGACTTGAGGATTTCCCATTCAAAAAATCAAAACAAGAACATCAAAATGAAACTGCATTGTGTCCCAACATCAGAACTGCCGTTGAGATGATGCCATGTGATATATTGTCTCATATTTATACAAACATAGTTTAGCAGCATTTGGGAACCGAAATGTGAGCTTTAGTTAATCGATTTAATTGCTACGAAGGAAGCAAAATAGTCTCTCTTATTTCACTGCAACCGCAAACATGTGATGCTTCTATTCAAATTCTTTTAATTGACATGGAGGCGTTGCAACACTGCTAATGCAAAACAAATTTAGTAAGACAATTTCCATATGAAATCCTAGACAGGAGCTTTTTGTTGATCCGGTGCCAACTAAAATAAGTCCTGGATTACAGGATTTTAAAACCCCCAAACCAAAGGCTGTATAAAATAAGTTTTTATCAAAGCCCATCAGCAGAGTATAGGCCTGCTGACTCCCATCCCAATGAGTTCGACGCAATTTATTCCCGTGTGTTTCTATGGTTATAGTCTGACACGTCCATTTGGTCAAGTTTAGAACAATGCAGAAAGACGCTTCAACCAATAACGTATTATATAATAATAATAATAATAAGTTTGACTTAAACCCACCAGTTGGTGTCGCAATCGGTGGATTAAAGGAAAATGCCAGGGTTATCAACCTATGTACAGGTTAAGATTGACTATATACACAGAAAAGTTCGATGCAAACTGAAAATCCGCAGTTGAAACTGAAGTTTAAATTAAAACACACTGCGGTTTGAAGTGGATCGGTGTGCAAAAAACTCTTGGGAGATTCTTCCAGCTGCTTCAGCAGAATGAAAAGGATGGTTGCTTCTGACATCTGCCCCCCCACCCCCTGCCCCTGCCACAAAGCAAAGAGCTGGTCCTTTTTGCTTCTTGACCATCGGCCGGCTTCCAAAGCGATCACAAGCGGCAGAGATTCAGCCAGGGAGAGGGGTGTAAACCCCACGAAATGACCTCGACCGACGCAGGGTAACAGCATTCACTGCCTGAGAGGCCATGGAAGATCTGAAAATGCACCACTTGCGTTTCCAACAGCAGGGCATGCAGAGGTCACCGCTGCAGCATCAAAGAATCAGCCTCTGGTTGATAATTTTTCGGTTTATTTCTGCCAAGGCCACAGAAAATACAAATGCTTTTTCGTCCGAGAGGTTGGCGTACATGTCCACTTCTTTTTCTTGTTTCTCTGTAGGAGAAAAGAAACTGCGTCAACTGAGCCTTTCAGGTCCTGGTCTTTGGAAGTGGAAACAGGGGAGGAATTGAGATGCAGGCATAAACTTTTATCGCGCTGAACGCTAACGCAAGAAGCAGCGTGTTGAGTTAGGTGAGGATCCTACTTATTCTAACAAGGGGCATCGGATGCTACCGGGCCTGGTGAAGCCAAACAGCGCCCTGTCTCCTCCAGTGAAAGTCACGTTGCATTAATGAACGTACAATAAATAAAATCATAACATGCTCATCCTAATTCCAGGTTAGCCAGGTTGTATGGGTAAATTTTCTTTCAATAATAATAATAATAATAATAATAATAATAATAATAATAATAATATCATTATTTCTAAGTAAATGTGCATTGTCCTCTGTGATTTTTCTGTATTCTGAAGTCCGGCATGGCAATAGCCCTTAGACTTATATACCACTCCATAGTGCTTTACAGCCCTAAGGGGTTTACAGAGTCAGCCTCTTGCCCCCTAACAATCTGGGTCCTCATTTGACTTGACCTGGGAAAGATGGAAGGCTGAGTCAACCTTGAGCCGGTCAGGATCGAACTCCTGGCAGTGGGCAGAATCAGCCCGCAATACTGCATTCTCACCACTGCGCCACCACGGCATGATTTCAATAGAGACTGAATTTGGGATCCGGCTCGCGGGCTGCTAAGATCTGGCCCATAGGGCTGGCCTGGAAGCAGTGAAGGATCGGCCCGCGGGGCCTCTGACAGTGAAAACGCAGCGGTGTGAGCTCCCTCCCGGTTCCATTTTTGCTGGCAGCGGGTTGCAGGAGGGCGTCGCAGCCGAAAAACAGAGCTCAGGAGCCTGTTTTCACCGGCAAAGCGCTCAGGCTACCCCAGGCGCCCCTGACGAGAGTGATGTCGAGTTGGCCACGCCCACCGCAGCCCCCGCCCCGAGGTCAAACATAACCCTGATACGGCTCTCAATGAAATCGAGTTGGACCCCCCTGATTTAATGGGCTCCACATCTTCAGACTCTTACGAAAGGAGGGCAGTCTAATTTCTAATTTACAAAACTATGGAGGTTGTCTTATTTTTTGAAAAAAACAAAAAAAAAACACGACCAACTTAACAAATAATGTTCGTTACCTTTTTCTTCATCGTGCTTCTTAGATGACGCCGCCTTGGGCCTTCCTCTTCCTCTTCGGCTGTGATCTGACTGACTGTGCGATCTGGATCTTTTCCTGTTTTCTAAGTCTTTATTTACCGCGGGATTGATCTTCTCCCTTTTGACTCTCTCCGTGCGCCTTCTCTTAGCATCACTTCTGCTTTCTGCGGCAAGACATTTTCAAAACAGACACACACACACACGTTATCAGATCTGGAATTGTTCAGAGAGGTTTGTTCCATCCCGTATTTTCTCTTCGGATCCTTTAAGCTGGACAAGGAGTGGGAACACCAAGTCCGCAGGCTTTCTTTAAACGCACAAAGCAGAACGTGGTCGTAAATCAAGTCCCCCGTGAACCGTTCCTTATTTTTGAAGTTGGGCAAACTCGTTTTTCATAGAAGATACTTTAGAGCAGTTTTTCCAGTAGAAGAAATGTTAATCTGCAAGGAACCTCTGGGCTGCCAAGCCCCAAAACAGAGGAACAAAATAAGACAGAAAAAAAAAAGCCCAACAAACAGAAATGTAAATATAGAAGGTGAAAGGAAGAAGAGGAATCTTCTCTACCAATAGAAAAGAGTTGCACTAATGAAACAAACAAAAATGTTTTAAGGAGATATGGAGAAGAAAGAGAGGCGATAAAGGGGAAAAATGGAAATGAGTTAATCAAGCCCAAGAAAGAAAGAAAATTTCTGAGCTTAAATGTTGATAAAGAATTGTATTTTTGCACAATAATGTCTAATGCAGGTAGTTCTTGAGTTATGACAATTAAGTCCCAATTTTCTGTTGTTAAATGAGACAGTTACTGAGCTTTACAACCTTTTGTTTACCACCCATTTTTACGACCTTTCTTGCCACAGTTGTTAAGTGAATTACTGCAGTTGTGGAGTTAGTAACACAACTGACAAGTGAATCTGGCTTCCCCACTGATTGAGCTTGGCCATTGACTCATATTTATGACGGCTGCGGTGCCCTGGTTGTTAACAAACCAGGCCGCTAACTGAGCAACTGCACTGATTTGCTGATCAGCTGTGGCAAGAGTGGTTGTCAAATGGGACAAAACTCTATTTAAACAACCGCCTCATTTTTTTGTCATGGAAACGCTGGGCTTGATTGTGGCCGTTAAGTCGAGGACTGCCTATGTTTCGGGCTGAACCCAAACCAGGTGAATTGAAACGATACCTGCAGAGGATGGTAGCTTCTCAGAACGTTTGGCATTCAGGAGCTTCCGACTGATGAAGATGTAGCCACACGGACAGGATTTGCACGCAACAGGAACCTTGGAAAAATACAAGATAAGGATGGTGGGGGAAGGAAGGAAGGAAAGGTGAGACTTTGCTTTAATCTCTTTGTCATGAGAAACACAAGCCTAGGTGACAGGTGTAGAAGGACAACCAGGAGCTGTACCGCCGAAGACTGTAAGTCCTGGGTTCTCCGCCTTGAATATTCTCAGGAAAACAACAACTGAGTGAGAAACTGCTGCTGACCTTCTACCACTGCACCACAGAGAGTTATTTTAACTTACTGCACCTGTGTACGGTTTGCCAAATGCACAGGGGCAGATAGGACAGCACTCCAGAGGGTTAGCGTCATTGCCCAGAGGATCATGGGTTGCCCTCTCCCCTCTTTGGAAGAGGAATAGAATAACAGAAGAATAGAATAGAATAGAATAGAATAGAATAGAATAGAATAGAATAGAATAGAATAGAATAGAATAGAATACTTTATTGGCCAAGTGTGATTGGACACACAAGGAATTTGTCTTGGTGTAAATACTCTCAGTCTATATAAAAGAAAAGATACATTCGTCGAGAATCATAAGGTACAACACTTAGTGATAGTCATAGGGTACAATAAGCAGTCAAATCGTTCTAGGAAACAGTCAATACAGATCATAAGGATACAAGCAACAAAGTTACATACAGTCACAAGCGGGAGGGGATGGTTGATAAGGAGTGATGAGAAGATTAACAGTAATAGTAGTGCAGACTTTGTAAATAGTTGGACAGTGTTGAGGGAATCGTTTGTTTAGCAGAGTGATGGCGTTTAGGAAAAAACTGTCCTTGTGTCTAGTTGTTCTGGTGTGCAGGGCTCTATAGCATCATTTTGAGGGAAGGAGTTGAAGCAGTTTATGTCCCGAATGTGAGGGGTCTGTAGATATTTTCACATCCCTCTTTTTGACTTGTGCAATGGAAGGCAGGTTGGTAGCAATTGTTTTTTATAGCTCCCTCTGCATTAAGAAAGTTCAAAGCGTCCTCAAAGATCCATCTCCATCCTGGGGACCCTTTTTTGAACTATTACCATCTGGCAGACGGTACAAGATAATAAAAACAAGGACAAATAGGCTGAAAAACAGCTTCTAGCCCAGGGTAGCTGAATTCTATTGTGTAGTGCACTATTAATGCAATATCAGGGTGGTGGTGGTGGTGTTTCAATTCAATTGTATAGAATGTGAATTGATGTGTTTTTTTGTTTTGTTTTATGTAAAATGTTCACTTAAAGATGGCGTTTAATTTCATTAAACGAGGTGCAATGGCAATAAACTAAACTAAACTAATTCTTTCCATAGGACGTGGAAAAGAAAGAAAAAGGCCCTGCTTGATGGACAAAGTTTTGTATTTGCATGTCTGTCCAAAGAAATGACGGACTGAATTCCAGCGGATTTACTTCTGAATGGACAAATCTGACAAGGATCAGTGGTGGGATTCAGCCAGTTTGCACCAGTTCAGGAGAACCGGGTCGTTAACTTTCTGAGCAGTTTGGTGAACTGGTTGTTGGAAGAAATCATGAGGGCAGAGAACCAGTTCGTTAAATTATTTGAATCCCACCCCACTGGACAAGATCCTCTGCGAAGCATCTGCTGACACCATACCACCGTGGTTATTTCCTGGCACAATAACAAAATTACTTTTGTATGCAGTTTACATCCTTGGAGACAACCCACTCACCAGCAACCACAGTGGGCCTAGATCCATGATGACGAACTTATGGCACCCTTGCCAGAAGTAGCACACAGAGCCATTTCTGCCGGCACTCGCCGTCGCCTGGAACAGATCCACTGCACATATGCGCATGCCTCCCGCCAGCCGATTGTTGCGGATCTGCCGTGCATGTACAGAGGCATGCACCATGCACAAAGGGGGGGGGGTTCCACACGTGCATGCACAAAGTTGTATGGTGCAGCGCATTGCGTTATGGGTGCAGGCACACACAGGCGCCTACTTTCAGTGCGCGACAACGAAAAGGTTAGCCATCACTGGCCTAGATAATTACATGTTTTAAATAAGAAGTGCTTTACTGCACAAACCTACTGGATTATTTGCCTTTTTAAAAAACTGTTTCAATGGGTTGTTATTAATTTGTGTGTGCGCGCGTGTGTGGTTGTTGTTTTTTTAAGGAAAACAAATGCAACATGAGACCTTGGAACACAAACAAGTTTTGGACTGGAAAGAAAAATGCTACAGAATTCAACCTTCCTTTTAAAACTCTCCCTCCGGGCTGCGTCTCTCTCACACACACACAGTATTATAACCACTGCCAGCAGCACAGCTCTTAAAACAGTCTATACATTGATGAAGATTGAAGATCAGCCTTTGAATGGGAGATTATAACTGTTTGAGTGCAGCTTGCATTCCCCACCCCGCCCCGAATGTCCTGCGATTAACAAAGGAGGCCATTCACTGTGCAACTAAGGGTAATTAACTAGGCTGATACTCTAGAAGAACTAGTCCTAAAAATGGAACTCTCATTTATGCTGTTAAAAATAATAAATTCTTCTGAACAACAACAACAACAACAAAAAATAAAGGAGAAAGGCAATGCATGCTCAATGCTACTCGAGTGCCATTTTAAATCCAAACCGAGACGCAGCATTGATGGATGTGGCTCCTCCTTGAGAAAGCTTACTGTCACATATTAGAAGAGCATAACAGAATAAATTTCCCCATCGCGCACTACATACAAATGTTCAGATGCAGCTTCCGATGGAGAACAGGGCTACGATTCAGTCTAAGCGGTTCCAGGGTTTCTGGACAGATGCTGGATCGCATTCAAAGTCTCCCTTTCCCAATGGCGTTTTCCTTGGTCAATAACCTAAAGCTGCCATTTTCGTGAATGCATCCAACCTTCGCTGCCTTTTAAGTTGCACTACAAGGGTTTCATTGACTCGCTTTGCTCCAAGGAGCTTTTTGTTTATTTTATCTTTTTAATTTGCAGGTTTGATGTTAATGGTTCTGGAATCAATTACAATTTAGCTCACATGAATAGGAAGCAGATTTAAAACACACACACACACACACACAAACACACAACAAGCCCACAATTTTAGGGTATGAATCCCAACACAGAGATATTCTGCCTCTCCTGTACAGTGATTCTATGTCAATGGCATTTGGTATTTGTTTTATTCCCGTTTTCAATCAACAGCAGTGTGTCCTGATTTTAGAAATTAGGGACAGTTTCACCTTGGAGATGAGCAATTTTAAGTACTAAACAGAGCTAGCATATTTCAGTTTTGCTGAAGAGAGTATAAGTCCTCCAAGTCTCCTTTTTACATTTCTAGTCTGTGTTGCTGAAGAACAATCCTATTTCTTCGGATTTTATTTTATTGAGCAAGACAACGACGACATTAAATATAGAAGAAGAAAAAAAAGTCTAATAGCAGCTTCTGGCTTCTTTTTGAAGGTGGGGTTCACTAAAATGCCAAGAAAATTTACATTAACATTCTTGCAGCAGCAAGAATTCTCATATATTTTTTATCTTGCCATTGAATCTCTCTCCCAGGAATTCTTAAACATTACTATGACTTGGGAGGGATATTTTGATTCCAGTTTCCCCAAGCAGTAGAGCAGTTTATGATCTGATGTTTCGGAAAAGAAACAATTATAAGACTTTTTACAAATTAAAAAAAAAAAAAACCACCCACCCCAAAGCTTTTCATCACAAGAGCTATAAATAGCTCCTTGGAGGCTTTCAAGAACGCTGGAGCAAAACAAGCATGGGCTGCTCAAAAGAATTAGCTTATAAAGCAGTAAAAGAAGGCCTTCGGGGACAGGTTAAATAAAGCAAAACTCCTCCATGGCACATTTATACCACAGCGAAAGCTCTCTAATTTTGCTTTCTTTGGTCATTGTCCAAGACCCACCCACCCCACACGCAAAGCGAAAAATGTAAATATCTTACGAGAGCAGTACAAATTGCTCTCTCGCTCTCTCCTTCTTTCTCCCTCCTTCTCTCTTCCTTTCTTCCCCTCTCCTTCTCTCTTCCTCTTTCTCCCTCCCCCTCTTTCTCTCTTCCTCTCTCCTTCTCTTTCTCTCTTCCTTTCTCCCTCTCTCTCTCCTTCTCTCTCTTCCTTTCTCCCTCCCCCTTCTCTTTCTCTCTTCCTCTCCTTCTTTCTCTCTTCCTTTCTCTCTTCCTCTTTCTCCCTCTCTCCCTCCTTCTCTTCCTTTTTCTCCCCCTCTCTCTTTCTCTCTTCCTTTCTCCCTCCCCCTTCTCCTTCTCTCTTCCTCTCTCTCCTTCTCTTTCTCTCTTCCTCTTTCTCCCTCTCTCTCCTTCTCTTTCTCTCTCTCTTCCTCTCTCCTTCTTTCTCTCTCTTCCTCTCTTTCTTTCTCTCTCTTCCTCTTTCTCCCTCCTTCTCTCTTCCTTTCTCCCCCTCTCCTTCTCTCTTCCTCTTTCTCCCTCCCCCTCTTTCTCTCTTCCTCTCTCTTTCTCTCTTCCTTTCTCTCTCCCTTTCTCCCTCTCCCTCCTTCTTTCTCTCCTTTCTCCCTCTCTCTCCTTCTCTCTCTCTTCCTTTCTCCTCCCTTCTCTTTCTCTCTTCCTCTCTCTCCTTCTTTCTCTCTTCCTCTTTCTCCCTCTCTCCCTCCTTCTCTTCCTTTCTCCCTCTCTCTCTCTTCTTCTCTCTCTTCCTTTCTCCCTCCCCCTTCTCCTTCTCTCTTCCTCTCTCTTCCTCTTTCTCCCTCTCTCTCTCCTTCTCTCTCTCTCTCTTCCGTTCTCTTCCTCTTTCTCTCTCTCTTCCTCTCTACTTCTTTCTCTCTCTCTTCCTCTTTCTCCTTTCCCTCCCCCCACCCCTCTGGAACACAAAGCTCTCCAATTTTGGTGAGAATGGGAATCTTGCTTTGTGCATCACCACCTTGAAGGTTAGTGCAAAGTACGGCCTTGTCAGTCACTGCAACTTCACATCCTCTCCAAAAACCCCACAACTTAAATTGATCAAGGGCAGGCTTCTTCTTCCAAAGCTTCTCGTTCCTTGATGAAAATACGTTTTTTCCGAGTTAAGTGGTTGTTCTGGCCTGGGGAGGGTGATGGGCTCTGGGATGGACCTTCAGGTGTTGCAGTATTTTCATACCCTGAATCGAGTATACCGAGGGTCTTCCACTTACGACCACAATCGAGCCCAACATTTATGTTGCTAAGTGAAACATTCCCTGGGTGAGGTTTGCTCCATTTTGTGACTTTTCTGGCCCTGTTTTGCTAAGTGAATCACTGCGGCTGTTCAGTTAGTTGCTCGATCATTAAATGAATCTGGTGTCAGGATTCCGGCAGTTACCCCAATTAAATCATGAGTCTCGAACCAAACTTCCAAAATTGCACAGGATTTATTGGGAGTTAACCTGTCGGCATGACCTGGGCGTAGCCGACTCCGAGATACGCAATTCACTATCATCATTGATCCTTGTTTTCCCCCACCCCTCTGGGTGTATCGTAATTCAGATTCTCCAACGTCCATAGCCAAGAGTCACCAATCATGTTCTCCAATTAGATTTTTGCGCTGGCAGAAACTTCCAAAACTTCAAAAGGATTTATTGGGAGTTAACATGTTGGCACTACCTGGGTATAGCCGACTCTGAGACACATAATTCATTGTCACCCTTGACCCTAGTTTTCCCCCTACCCCCTGGGTGTATTGTAATTCATATTCTCCAATGGGACACATCCATAGCCAAGAGTCATCAATCATGCTCTCCAGTTAGATTTTTGCATGGCAGAAACTTCAATCGCCTAGTTACCATCTTTGAAAAGCTATTTATGGGATGCACTTTCAATTTCCAAGCTGCCACACTGCTTTCAAACCCCTTCCCCCGCCCCTTTCTGTTGGCAACTCTAAAAAGACCATAGAGATATTTTACGAGTTGACATTTGGCTTCCCCATTGACTTTGCTTGTTGTAAGGTTGCAAAGGGGGATGGCATGGCATTGGGACACTGCAACCATCACCAGTATGAAGCGTCAAGCATCCAAGTGCAAATCACATGGCGATGGGGATGCTGCCATGGGCCTAAGTGTGAAAAATAGCCCCAAGTCCCTTTTTTTCCAGTGCCGTTGTAACTTTGAAAAGTCACTGAATGAACTGTTGTAAGTCGAGGACTTCCTGTATTTGAGGAAGTTTGCAAAATAAATAAATAAAGCTAACAAGGTGATGCATTTTTATCATGAAGAAACAGAGAACTATGTAGTAGCAATAGCCCTTATATACTGCTTCACAGTGCTTTACAGCTCTTCAATTATTTGAATCCCACCACTGGCCCTTTCTAAGTGGTTTACAGAGTCGGCTTCTTGCCCCCAACAATCTGGGTCCTCATTTTACCCACCTCGGAAGGATGGAAGGCTGAGTCAACCTTCAACCTGGTGAGATTCGAACTGCCAAATTTCAGGCAGCCGGTGGTCAGCGGAAGTAGCCTTGCAGTACTCCATTCTAACCACTGCGGCTCATGAGCCACAATATAATGAGTAAGCTTCCAATTTTTCCGAACTCTGGTGGAATTCACCCTAGCTATTTATTAATAAGCTTTCACGTGGTTTTGATTTTTGCTTATCCAACTTAGTTGGACCAAGTCACCATTAGGTATCACTTGAACCCTGGGTACCAGTTAGGAGAGTAAACTAAAACAGCAATCTTCTCTTTGATGACTCCACCTTAAATCGTTGACTGATGTAGTTCTTCTGACTGGCCTGGATGATGATGATGATGATTGGCCTGTTTTTTTCCTGATTTCATTTTGCTTTACATCCTGCATCTGAAAACCCCCAAAATATTTTTTGGGGAGGACATGTCAAACGGTTCTAATAAAGTATTATTCAACTGTAATTTGATTTTTTTTAAAGAAAAGAACAGACCGATATGACATATTTTTATATGTTTTGAAAAATGCCAATTAACATTAAGCAAATGAGGGGGAGAGAGTTAAGGGAACGTTACACATTGCACAGTTATTACTAATTGTTAAAAGGACACAGGGATAAAAACAGCTTCAGTCTTAGCCAACGATGATGACGCCAATGCAGAAATGAAACTGCATGTAGAATAAAAATTGCACATTACAGCAATAATCTCCACCTCATCTTAAGGCGCCCTTTAGATTCCTCAGTGCTGTTTTTTAGCCCTTCATTAGGCCATTAACACAACTCAGCAACCACACTGTTGTAGGATTAAGCAGCAACCTGGCAGGAATGTAAAAAAAAAAAAGTAGAAGCAGTTTTAAAATACACAATTATAGGCACATTTAATATGTGTGTGTAATTTTTTTTTCCCAGTCTGGCATTGGGAGATCTTAAAGGAAAAATGATCTTTTCATTGCTGTTAATCATCACTGAAGCATGGAGGTGGGCGAGTCAGGAAGTTATAGGTAAAGAGTTGTTAGTCATAGGGTAAGTGGTAACCATTTAGCTTTATTCTGATTCCCTGTTAAAGCTGCAGTAGGTACCCATCTTTGGGGAAATAAAAGCTACAGCCTACCATGAAATACATTTCTTTATTTAGCCTGAGTCTCTCAAGCACTCAGCTTTATTGGATTTCCTCACATGATAGCATTATCACAGGGAAAAAAAGCTTCTCCCTCCCATATATATCAAGCTCTTTTCTGTTTTTTTTTCAACTAGGAAACTCAAAATATCTTCCCTAACAGGGGGGAAGTGTTTCAGTGTGCCTGACTGGATCAGGTTTCAAGTTCAAATATCATCAGAATGAGAAATAAACATTTTCGAGGCATGAGCCTTGCAAAATAAATTAAACTGCAAAACTGCCTCTCATGGGGGGGTAAGCAAAAAACGGAGACCTTGGGGGCAATGAAATACCACATCAGCAATCAAAGCCCAAATTTCTGAATGGTACAGTAGAAAAGTGCCTACCTTTGAAAAGTTACACCAGATCAGTTGTGCCTAAAGCCACACACACACAAAAAAAGCCCACTTTACCCTTACCACTGCAAACAAGTTCACAATACAGCCTCTGTTGTTTTGTGTGCTATCTTTGTAAATGTGTAAACATGTGAGCACATACAATAGGGCATGGTTTGGATTTCCTTACTTAAACATACAAGTTTTTGAACACGAGGGTAGATTTCTTGCTTTTTATATCACCCTCAACCTAAATTTCCTTCAAATATTTCACAATTAGAATTTCCAGGCTGGCCAGGAACAGTAATTTCCCACAAAGCATCCAACTTGCAGGAAATTCTTCCGCTGTAGAAATACTTTACATACCAAAATAAACTTTTTTGTTAGATAAAGTCTGAAGCTGAAAGAGCTTAAGATGGTTTAGCTTTTAGCAAATACCTCATGGATATCAAAACAAACATAACACAACCAGTAAAAGGCACAAACCACTGAAACTAACCAACTCAAATTCAACCTCTGTGAGGCAGCTTGAAACAAGCAAAGGGATTTACATTGCAAATTGCTGGCAACCGCCTGGTATTTAAGAAAGAAATGTTGCAATCATGCAGTCCCATTAACATGAACAGACCTAAGATGCTTCTAAAGGAAGCTTCTACAGGTCCTCAACTTACTATAGTTCATTTAGTATGACCGTTCAAAGTTACAATGGCACTGGAAAAAGTGACTTATGACCATTTTCCATACTTACAACCTCTGCAGCATCCCCATGGTCACATGATCAAAATTCAGCTGTTTGACAACTGATTCATACTTATGACCCTTGAGGTGTCCTGGGGGGGTCATGTGATCAACTTTTGCAACCTTCTGACAAGCAAAGTCAATGGGGAAGCCAGACTCACTTAACAACCAATTCACTTAATAACTGTGGCAAGAAAGGTCATAAAATGGGGCAAAATTCACTTCAATGACTCACTTAGCAACAGAATTTTGGGCTCAATTGTGGTTGTAAGTCTAGAACTACCTCTATTATGCTTGCACAGCCTTGTTCTCAGAATTTTATGTTAGCCTAGATATTGCATCATCTGCCACATAAAACTATCCTGAATTCTTACAACATTTTGCCTATCTTTTTTCTCTTGTTATGGAAAATCATTAAAGACAGGGAAAAAAAACAGTTGAAAACTCTCACAGCAGTATCCAGGCTTATTTACTGAAGTACTCTGCCAAGAGGAAACAGAATTAAAGAATATAATGCGTGTAAGTTCCCTTCCAAATCATACTCTTCAACTGAAGCTGTACTGTATTATATTTTTAAATAAAAATAAAATGTCAAACTCTACTAGGTTAGCTACATATTTTCCCAAGTTTAATAAAAAAAATTTTTTTACCAAAATAAAGAACTGTATCATTTTAAACCTAAAATAAACAGACTTTCACAGAGATATTTTTGTATTGATTCCTGGGGACCGGCTGGAAAAAGTCTCTTGCCATTTTTTTGGCATGATTTTTAGAGGTGGTTTGTCATTGCCTCTTTCCTAGGGCTGAGAGAGAGTGACTGGCTTAAGGTCACCCAACTGGCTCTGTGCCCATTGGCTTGTAGCTAGATGCCTTACCGATGACACCAAACTGCTCTACTCAAACGAAAGTTCATTTCCTCAGAATGCTTTTCTGCATTGTTTCACAACAAACAAAATCTGAGTTTGCTTTATGTAGATCACAGATTAAAATATATATAAGCTTTTAAGTTAAACAGCCTCTAACTGGAAAAACCAAAAGATAACTTATCTGCATAAACCAGTACAAACAAAAGGGATTTCCCGCCCAGATCAACACATTCACTAACAGCAGGCTGATAACTGTAAAACTGACATATTTTTGTCCAACGGATGGTAACGGCTCTAAAGCTTATTAATACCACAAAACATGGGTGGGGGCAGGAAAGCATTTACAGGAAGCATGGTAATAACGGCAAAGATTAAAACCATCTATATTTCAGAGTACGTGCCCTTAGCTCAACTAAAACTGTACGGTCAGCTATTCTAGCCATTTTCTAATTCTTGCCCTGTATGCAAATCTGCATGCAATTGGCAAATTCTGAATCAGCATGCAAATAACTTCCCTAGGAAGCAAGTCCTCATTTTACAGCATAAGGAGAATTAATGTCACCCAGACTCTTTTCCCTTTTCCAGATCACACCTCCAGGGATCATCATCGAGGCCTTTATCCAGAATTTATCCCCCCCATCCTCCCAAATTCTTTGTAAAATATTGCAAGGCTGGAAAACCAGAGCAATTGATTTGCAGCTTCTCCAACCCTGTGCCCACCAGGGCCAGGGGCCAGGGCGGGCTAATCTTTTTGCAGAACAAGCCAGGGCCAGGAAGGGCTAATCTTTTTGCGGAACATCAGGCTGAGAAGAAGAATGGGGAAAAAAAAAATCTGATTTACAGCCTTGTGCCTAACCTGGCTGGGCTTTGCAAGCTCCCAACTATTTACCTATTATGGGCAGCATTTGCAAAAGGACAGGTTAAAATAAAGTGCTTTGGGGAGAGGATTCCCAGCTGGGACCCGAGCCAGAAGCACCCAGGGTAGGGTGCAAAGAAGAGGGCATCCTTGCCCTCCCCACAGCACCTGGGCAGACCACGCGGGCAGCACACCTGTATGGGACAGGTGTGCTATCCCGGGCAGGAGGGTGGACCAAGCCGCAGGGAGAGGGGAAAAGGGCAGCGGCAGGGCAGCCAGCCGCCCTGAAACAGGGACGGCGGTGAGGCTCTCACCTGCTGGTCGCACTCGGGGCACGATTTGGTAGCCATCTTCACTTTTTTGGCCCGGCCGGCAGACATGCTTCCGCCCAGCTCTGTGGCGGCGCGCCGACTGCGGCCGAAGAGCAACGGCGGAGCGCGCGTGAGCTCGCCCGCCCCGCCCACCTCCCCTGGAACGCGGCCCTCGCGCCCGCCACAGCCAATAGGAAGCGACCGCTCGCGAGCGCCCCCCTCCTTGACTTCTGATCAGCGTCTCCTTTCTTAAATTTCTCCCCTCCCCACAAAGCACACACGACTCCCTCCGTCGACGAACGGGCCGCGCATGCGTACGTGACGCCGCCTCGGGGTCGGGTTTTTTTTTTTTTTCCTTCTTCAAAGGCCGGAACAGAAACCCGAAACCGTTGGGGAAAGCCAAGCCGCACCCCTCTCGTCCGCGAGCGAATCCGGGGCGTGGTTTAAAGACTTTTTTTTTTTTAAGCGCCGGGATTGGTTGAAGGGATACGGACGCCGGGAAAGGGGCGGGGCTGGCTAGTTGCCCCAGTAACGTTTAAGAAGGGGGAAGGAGAAGGAAAAAAAAAAATTCTCCTCAGGAGGGAAAACTGAAAGGGCGCCGCCATAAATTCTCTAATAATTTCTCAAAATAAAAATAAAATAGGTTCCAGTCGTTGTATCTCGGGAATGCTGGTGCCCAGTTACTGTTATCATAGACAAAATTCATCACATTTTAATTCCTGAGAGCAGTGAAGAAAAAGATGAATCAATGTCCTAAGAGTCAGTGGTGCTGGAAAGGTGGGTGGACTTCAATTCCCAGAATTCCCTAGGCAGCCATGCTAGGTGAGGAATTCTGGGAATTGAAGTCCATCTATCTTCAAGTCGCTTAGACTGAGCAGCCCTGTTTTTCAGCAAAGCTCCCCATGCCCCAGTTAGAAGCAGAGTATTCATACAACATGCTGCACTTGGGTCAAGAATGAAACTTTATCTGGGATTTTCAGGGCAAGGAATCCTAAACCAACCAAGCCAAATGGTTTTGCAGGCATGCTAATTGCAGGAAAACCAGCTACTGCCAACATCAGTAGTGGAAGCAAACTAAAAATGTTGTGCAATGCAAAACTTTTTAACACACCCTGTTAAAAGCAACGTGGGAACATTTTTCTCAAGATTCATATGACCCAAGTAACATGGAAGGGAAAAGACATCATAGCAGAAGAGACCATTTTGGTTCCTGTCAATAGACTTAACCTGCTCCTTACTAGGTCTGTAGGAAAGACATTGTGCAAATCTTTCTTTAGTTTAAAAAATATATATAATTTTTATTTATCGATTTAGTTCCAGCCAATTCACCTACAAGTTAGAGTTGGCAAACTTCAAGTCTCTTATAATAAATCTTCCACATGAAAAATCATTTTGTCTGAATACTCAAAAGAAGAAAGGGAAAACGAGTATCTCCTACTAATGGTGGTGAATCAAGCTTTAATTTGAAAAAAGAGCTATCTCCAAAGTTGAGTTGGATCGAGCTGCAGAAAAATACTGCTTTTCATGTTTGCTCCATACCAGTTACTAAATTTTGCATTACAAGAGAACCACACTTCCTAGCTGTCCAGATCTATGGAAAAGATGATGAGCAGAGAAAGGGATGACTTTGCTTCCTTCTTTCCTTTCTAGATTCCTAGATGTCTAGATTAAGTGTTGTACCTGATGATTCTTGACGAATGTATCTTTTCTTCTATGTACATTGAGAGCATTTGCACCAAGACAAATTCCTTGTGTGTCCAATCACACTTGGCCAACAAAGAATTCTATTCTATTCTATTCATAAATATCTCAAGTTAACTGGGTTGACATCTTGCTCAGTCCTACAATACTCTTTTCTTTAAAAAGCAATACTAAATTTAAATACCTCCCATCTCATTATCCAAAGCAATGCTGGACGGCTTGGCTTCAAACATTAGCACCAACATCAAGACAAAATGTTGGCCAATAAATGCCTATAAGATTGTAGGGATGTCTCCAGGATGCGATTTAAAAGTCGGGATAGTACCTGAAATGGAAGCTCCACTTGTTTTTTTATGAATCTTGCATGTGGGCAGAACTTCAATTAAACCATGATGGTTACCATCTTGATTTTTTTGACCACATCTTGCAAATATTCCCATGAGGGTCAGTACAGAACAAAAGATAGCAACAACTAAAACCTGAAGAAGGCATTTTACTTTATGAATTTATCAATAACTCCAAAGATAGGCAGTTATAAAGAGGCAATTATAAATATAAACATAGATTTCACATATAAGCTCATCCATCATTTTGCCCTACGTTTGTTGTTATCACCCTAAGCTAGAATACTTAGCACATTAATTCACCCCATCAAATGATGTGGGTGGATGTTCACATATATGAATTGCCTCATTGAAATGAGCAGAACATTCCAAAGGAAAAAAATGTCTGTGAAAGCAAGTTTAATCTTGCCTTTCTGTGCACCATTCCCCACAGTTCTTCATCCATGCGGATGCTGTGTGTTTCAAGAGTTCAGTTTTGTTTCCCAAAGTCCTTAATGGCGAAGAGTCTATTCCTACAGTTTCTATTCTGTGAAAACTAGTACAGTGTTACTCAAGGACAGTAACTTTTACATATTAACTTTTTCCAGCTGCTTTATAAAATGCATGGTGTAATCAGCAAAAATGAAGGAAATCCACAGGTTGCCGAAAACTTTAGGGCAGAAGTAAAAAAATGTAACAAATCATAACTGAATTTGAAAATATTAATTATGTTTATCAAATACGAACTCCCAATCCATGCAGAATTAACATGCTACCAAACCACAAAAAACAGAGGCAGAAATATTTACAATGAATACGCCAAGAATAAATACATGGAGGTTATACTTCTTTCCTCTTAGTCCCAGTTAATGCATTTCTTACAACACTAATGTGATTTTCCTATGATTAATTACATACACATTAAAGAAAAATCCTATAAATCAAATTAGAATTCCCCCCCCCCAAATAGATCCATAGATCCGTTCATATCCTTTGGGAACAATCAATCTATTACTCTGTTGCTGTTTTACAATACTAATGATTTATGCTTAACAGGAACATAACCTTTCACTTTAATTTTTTCCTTTGCTCTCCATAAATCTCCATATATTCATTTCATAATAGATATTGTTTTGGCCAGTTCATAGACATGGTAATAATATTACATCACTTCCAACTCTATCCACGGATGTCTGAAAACTAGTTTTAGAAGCTACCAGTAATTGTCAATTAACATGGATTTCAGCAAACAAGGCCAGTGAATCATAAATCATTCCGGGTTTATGCAAATAGGGTGTCATTTTAACTTTCTGTCTTATGCATTAGAATACCTTCCACGGGTCTTCTTTATTGTTGAAAAATTCTGGATCAACATTGTCATTTGATTGATTCTCTCCTTCCCTCCATATATTTTAAATATAGTTTTCTCAATAAAAGATAAAACCAATGTTGCAGGAATGACAAAGAAATGCTTAGACTAAGAAGGCATAAGCTTTATAACAGCTGTTTCTAATGCTGTCCAATAATAGAATTACTTGCTACATCAGTCTTTAATCTAGCAGTTATGTTCAGTTATAGCTCCTATCAACATCAGTAACATGAAGGCTACTCAATTGATTATTAGAGCTACTCTCAATTTTGGAATTCTACGCTTTGTTTCATTTTTACAATTCATCTCTGAGCTTAGTGGGGAAAAACTAATGAAAACAGGTCCCGTATAGCCACCAGCCTTAAAGATGCCAATGAAGATACAGCTAGTTTATTTAGTGACTGTTCAAAGTTACAACAGCACTGAGAAAAGTGAGTTATGACCATTTTTCACACTTTCAACCATTGCATCCCAGTGGTCACATGACCAAAATTCGGATGCTTGGCAACTGGCATGTATTTATGGCTGCGCTGCTTGGGGTCATATGATCACCTTTTGTGACCTTCTGACAAACAAAGGCAATGGGGAACAACCAGGCCCAGGTTATCCTATCTTGGACACATTTATACAAAGATACAGTCCTCTCAAGACGTCTATAATCCTGAGAAAGGTGGAAGGAAATTGGAGAAGCCAACCAGCACAAGATGAATGGGCTTGTTTACGGGTTCGCCATTGGAAGATTAAATTGGGGAAGCAAACACTAACACAAGTTTATCTTTGAGCAGTGCAAAATTCTATGTGTTTGCTGCAATAAATCACAAGCTGGCAAGCCACAAACTAAAGGATGTTTTAGCCCAACTTCTCCTGTACATATGGTTAATTTGTGGTTTAGATGAATCCAGAAAAGAGAGTCAGCCTAGCAACCATCATGGCTAAATTGCTAATTGTTAGCTCTAACTTGATGATCTATAATCATTGATTTAGCAATGGTAAATCCAATTACTGGCATAATTAAACTGTGCGTGTGTGAGATAAAGCGTATCCCCTATACAGCTTCTCTTCCGTTGGGCCTAACTAGATGCAAGTTACAACACATGCCGTCTGAATATTTTCTTTGCGTGCTGTTCATAAAAACACTACCTTTGTTTTAACTGGAACGGTTGCCAAAAACATTGAGCTAAATTGTACAAACATGAAAAGTGGGTATTTAGTTCCATAAAAAGAATAATATAAAAAGCCTGACTGAGCTTGTTTGTGATCTTAGGAATGTGAGCCTGACATTTAAAAAAATATTAAGCGAACCTCGGATAGATTATTGTTTAAGCATGCGAGCTACAACAATATACATAACTGTATTTTCCAAGGGAAGAAATGTATAAAGCAAAATGAAATAAGGAGCCCAATATATATATTACAAATGGAAAAATAACAAATTGTTACCAAACTCTTAGCTTAATTAACAACATTTGGTTTCTGGATCAACAAAGGTTTCTATTTTAAGCTTTGTTTCACTGAGCCAACAGAAATATATTCTACAACATGCATGAAAATATAAAATGAAATATATATATATATATATATATATTCAGACAAACTGAAATATTATAAATGCATCATCAATATTTCCTATTATATTTTTGGGGTTGTACCTTAATCTAAACCAGAGGTTGCCAACCTTTTGGACCTCAGGGACCACCAAACTCATAATTTTAAATCCCGTGGACCAGAGTCCCTGGGAAAATCCAAAAAAAAGTCTGCAGAAAAATTCCCCACCCCATTTTCCTACCAATCGATCATTCTGGGATCACAGGATACCAGGATCGCAGGATCTCCAACTCTGTTCTCCGCAAGTCGGGGGGGAGAAACTTTTGGCTTCATGCAAGGAAAGCAGCAGAAGTCTTTCTTTCTCTTCCCCAAACTCCTCCAGAAATGAGTCTTTGTGAGACTTGTCACACCGCCACAGCCTCTTGGAGCAGGAGGCCTTGCAGGGTCCCAAAGATTCATTTCTGGCAGAGTTTGGGGGAGAGAAAGAAAGACCTTTGCTGCTTTCCTTGTGTGCAGCCAAAAGCAGAAGAAGAAAGAAGTGGAAAGAAACAGCCCGGTGGCCAGGCCAGGCGTGGTTCCCCCTCCCCCCTTTCCCCCTCCCCTCACTACCTCGTGTTGTTCACAATGCAAGTGATGCAAGCCTTGTGTTCCCACAGGCCATGTGGGTGGTGCAGCCTTGTGTTCTCACACAGCCTGGATTAATTGCTTTGTGGTGTGCTTTGTGGGTGACATTTCTCTGCAGACCACCAACATTTTCTTGCGGACCACCAGTGGTCCCCGGTCCACTGGTTGGCAACCACTGACCATGGTCAACCTCTTTCTGGTTTAGTATATTGGTTCCAACATCACACTAGGGTTTTCATTTTTTCCACTTAAAGACAATTTCCTGGGCAAAGCAAAATCAGTTAGATTCATCTTCTGCACTATGGGGACAAGTAAACACAACCAGATTAATCTAACAGGTAAAGTCAAAGCTAAACGATGCATATGTTGGGTTTTTTTGTGTGTGTTTGGGAAACTATGTTGGTCATCAACCAAATACCGACTACACAGTTGGGCGCACATTGTTGTACTTTGAACGTGGGGCTTCTGAGTTTTGCGATAATTGTCTTTGAACTATGCCCTGATAGGCATATGACACCAAATGCTAGCTTTGATTATTTTCTCCAAGTGTGACGTCTGGGGCTTAACCATGCTTAGTATTAACAATGAACAGGGTATTTCTCTGAACTCCAACAGCCATCATGGTAAATATTTGATCGGTGATAATTTTCTGGTCACTTCCCGTAATTTTGGCCTGTATTCTAATTACAGAGTCAGATTTCAGAATTTGAGGCCATTTAGATCGTAGATTGGTTATAGTTGATTACTTGATTAGTCTTACAACCATATAAAAATAATACAAGTAAAATGCAGGATCCAATTCCAGGATTTGAATTTTAGGCCATAAGAGTCAGTTGTCTGGATAGACCAAATCAGGAAATCAATTCCCAAGATAAGAACTATCTTGAGATCAAATCAAATGTTGCAGCTTGATTGTGTGAAAAAAAAAAGAAAATCCTAATGTGATGTGGGAACCAAGTCTTATTCACACATTATATATACTTTTTTCCTTCTTTTCAAACACCACAGGATCAGGGGAGCAGCCTGAATCTCTTCTGAATACTACTTCCCTTCTCAGGACTTAAGATACGTTTTTCTCCTTTTGCTGCATAATGATTTTTCAATATTTGCTTTAAAGCCATAGGAATCCCAAAAGCATCCGAACACAGGAACTGAAGTGGGGCCTGATCAAAACAAGAAAATTCCTTCCTGGAAATGACCTTTTTGTTGATGCAACTTAAACATTTCTATTTTTTTTTTGCAGTCACATCATGCTGCTGGCGGATGTGACTGGGCTTTGCATTCATGTCACAAGAAAAAAGAAAAAGCAACGGTGCCACAGATCTTCCTGTGTTTGAATGAGATACTCTTGTTTTTATTCTCCCTTCCCTTTTTAACAGACCCACTGTATACTTTTAACGTATTGTATTTTATTGTTACAGTTTTGTCGTTTCATTTTTAATAACCTTAGAGATGGTTACAAGGGAGCCTGTGTAACAACATATTCAATAAGTAACAAAGTCTAAATCAATAAATAAGTAAAAGCTATTGGGATAAAAAGAATGGAATGAAAATTCTTGATGTTTTGGGTTCAGATATCATCTGATATTGAAGCATGGATGACATAATGTGTCATTTGGGTTCAAATGTGAATCATGTTGTAGTTTTACTGATTATGGTTATTACTTATGAAAAGGAGGCCTTCTTCCTCCTTTTCGTTTCCTCCCTTGACACACTAATAGCCACACAATTTCATAGAAACAGTGAAACACATTTTAATGTCTCACACACTTTTGTTTACGTTTTCCTTGAGCAAAGCCTCTACCGTGTGTACGTGTGCACACACACAAATACATTCCTTTGCTGGAATAATGCATCACTCACCCAGCGAAACAACAACGTGTTTTGCAAACACTAACCTTAGTTTATCTTTTAAGTAGTGCTTTATTTGCTTTTGTTTGCAATAAATCACCCCTTGAGCCACCAACTAGACTGGAGGGCCACATTTCAGCTTAGCTTCTCCTGTCAAATATGGCTAGTTTATGGTTTAATGTCAGATGAAGCCAGAAAACAGAGTCAGTCTAATAACCGGGTAAGTTAATCCTGGATTTGTGAAAACAGAGCCACTGAGATGAACCATACCTAAATTGATCATTTGATCAAGTTGGTTATTTTCCACGAGAAAGTTGGTGGGTTCAGTGGAAAAACCCTGAGACTCAAAGGAATCTATTCATTTGTATATATCCCTGAAAGCTGTTCCTTTATCCTTGGGGACAACTCAGGCAGTCCCTTAATTCTTCCTTATTTGTCAACGAAGCTAGGCTTGCACAATGTGTCTAGTTGTGGTCAACAGAACCGAAGTTTGCCAAATTACCCCAACCGTCTCCATTCTGCAGAAAACACTGAATCATCCATCCTTTTCCTCATCAGGGGCTCAAGGCTGCAAAGACTTCAACCCCAGAATCTAATTCTGAAGATGGGAGTTGATCCAGTCTTAAGTTGCCAAGTTTCCAAAAAAAAAAAAAAAAAAAACAAACACCCCTGGGACCCAATTCATAGCATGGCTGATAACTTTTGCGGCTCAATTCCGCTGCGGTCTCCACCGCGGCCGACGACGCCCTAAGAAAACTTGCGAAGGATCGCAACTCCAAAATCCCCGCAAAGTCCGGAGTCTCACACCCCCACCGTGTTTTCTTTCTGCAGCGTTTCCACCTAACTCATTCTCTTCCACTAACGGTTGCACTCGCGGCATTTGCTGCTGGGGGAGTCTTGCAACGTTCGGGGAACCTGTTTCCACGTGCAAAACCGCCTTTGGGTTTGGTTTTGTTTTGTTTTTTTGCAATTTTCATTCAATGTCTGGCTCCGTTTGGAGGGGTGGCTTTGGGGGGAGGAGAGGAACGCCCCGCCTGCTCCTTCTCCCGCTTGCACACGCGCGCGCAAACACACAAACACACACACACCCCAGAGCGAAGACACGCGTCATCTTTGCTCGGGGAGCATTCCGGGAGATGTAGTTTCCTCTCCCCCTTCCTCTGCAACGGCGGCCCCGGGGAACTACAAGCCCCACCAGGCAGCGCATCTTCGGCTGGTGCAATCCTCCACGGCCAGCTGTGGGGAGAGGGCCCGCCCGCTTGGGCGGTTTCGCGTCCAGCAGGCGTGGTGGTGCGGGCGCCCAATGGGCTTTTTTCCCCCCCTCCAGAGCCGGCTTTCGCCGCTGAGTCGTTTGCAAAGGCAGCCAGGCCGGTCGCTCATTGGAGAGCTCCGTGGGGCGCAAGTCCAGCCAGCGCCGCCTCTGCCCCCCCCCCTTTTTTTTTGCATGCTGAGGGGCCGAGGCTGGAAGAAGCATCGGAGCCATTCGGGCGTACGCTTGCTTAGCTCTGCTTGTCCGCTTTTGCAAGCGGAGATCTTCTCTGCTTCTCTCAGGACGTTGGTGCGGGTGAGATGTGGGGCGAAGAGCGCCTTTGCAGCGCTGGGGAGAGGTGGGGGGTGGTAGGGGAAGAGGGGAGGGTGGCTTCTCCTCCCCACCTCCCCATCCCCGATTTAATCTTCTCAGCTAAAGGAGAACCTTTGAAGCTGGCGTTCAAATAGCAATAGCCCTTAGACTTATACACCCGCTCCATGTTGCTCTACTGTTTTCTGTAAGCGGGTTTAGAGAGTCAGCCTATGTCCCGTCCCCCCCTCAACAATCTGGGTCTTCATTTTACCCACTTCGGAAGGATGGAAGGCTGAGTCCACCTTGGAGCCAGTCGGGATTGAACTGCTGGCTGTGGGCAGAGCCTGCAATACTGCACTCTAACCATTGTACCAGGAAGGAAGGAAGGGAGAAAGGGAGGGAGGAAAGAAGGAAGGAAAATAGCACTTATCTACTTATCTACTTATCTACAGACTTATCTACAGCTTCACAGTGCTTTAGAGCCCTCTCTATCCAAGCGGTAGCCAGCCAGCCTCTTGCCCCCCCCCCAGCAATCTGGGTCCTCATTTTACCCAGCTGGGAAGGATGGAAGGCTGAGTCCACCTGGAGCCGGTCAGGATCGAACTCCCGGCCGTCAGCAAGAAACGAGGAGCCCTCGGTGCTTTCTGAGCTCGGCTGGATTGCCTGCAAGACGTTTCAAGACCCCAACTGAGTAACAGCCTCGGGACTGGCTCGTAACCTTCTCCTTTTCTTCGTCTCCTTTTTTTTCCTGAAAGGCACCATGCATCGCTTGTCGGGGCTGAGCAGGGAAGCCGCCGCTGCTGTCGCCGCCACCGCCACTCCCCTCGCCTCCCCGAGCGCCGAGCCGAGGCCGTGCGCTTCCTCGCCTGGCTGGCCACCGGCAAAGAGCCGCGCCACCGACGGCCGCTCAATGCCCCGCGCAGCGTCGCCCAGCCTCCGATGGGGACGGAGCGGCGACCAGCCCGGCTGGGTCCGGGGTTTGGCCTGGCTGGCTGGAGCAGCGCCGCCGCCGAAGCCCCCGCGCTGCAGCTGAAAGAGAAGGCGCCTCGCGAGAAGATCCTCACGTTGGAATCCATGAACCCGCAGGTCAAGGCGGTGGAGTACGCGGTGCGGGGGCCCATCGTGCTGAAAGCGGGCGAGATCGAGAAGGAGCTGCGGAAGGTAGGTGGCTGGTTGGCTGGGCATCTTATCCTTAGGGATGGGGTTCTGGGGGTTTTTTTGGGGTGGGGGTGGGGGGAGAGGTTTGAGAGTTCGGGACAAGGTTTCCACCGGTGGGATGGGGAGGGGTTGCTGGTTGTGTGCAAGGCAGGGTTGTTTGGAAGAGTCCCGCATCACCGCATTCACACGATAGGCGAGTACCGCTCCTTTGCAAAACCGCAGTAGCCGAGCGCACCTGGGCTTTTAGGACACTTTATACTTGGAAACGACCTTCCCCTGCCCCCCAGCCCAGCCCTGGCCCGGTATGAAGAGGGCTGGGCTGCCAATCCTGTATTGCCTTCCGGTGGGCGACACCCGCGGGACCCCGACTTGAAGCCCCCCCACCCCACTCCCCAGACGTGCATGCGTGGGGAAGAGTCGTCTTGGCTGCCGCCCCCCCCAGCCACTCCTCCGCCGCTGCGGCTCTTGATTGGGGCAGGTGAAGCAGGTTGGCCGGCCGGCCTGAGAAGGCAGCCAGCATGCGGCGAAGGAGGGAGGCGAGCCGGGAACGCCCCGGCCTCGAACCCTTGGCCAGAGTTGCTGGACAGGCTCTTGCGGGCCCTGGGATCGGGGACCGAGGCTCTTTTAGGCGATTCTCCCACGACCCTGCCCTTCTCTGTGCTTGAGGACCGAGCCCGGCTCTGCATCCAAAGATCCTAAAAATTAGAAACAACTAAAAAGCAACTAAGATGGTTTAGCTTGAGCAGTATGAAAAGCGGTTGCAGGAATTGAGGATGGCCAGTCTAGAGGGGAAAAAAAGGGGGGCTTAGGGTGGTACATGATAGCAGTATTCCAGTACTTGAGGGGCTGCCCCCAAAATGAGAGGGTCAACTTATTTTTCAAAGCACCAAAAGGCAAGAAAAGAAACACTGGATGGAAACCAATCCAAGAGAGAAGCAAGCTAGAATTAAGGAGAAACTTCCTAACAGTGAGGACAATTAACCAGTGGAACAGCTTACCACCAGAAGTTGTACGGCAACTTGACAGCTTGAAGACTTGGGGACTTCCACTCCCAGAATTCCTCCTCCAGTCATGTTAGCTCAGGAATTCTGGGAGCTGAAGTCCACAAATCTTCAAGCTGTCAAGTTTGAAGACCCCCCATTGTAGGGGCTTCATCCCTGAAGGTTTTTAAGAGACTGGCCAGCCAGCACCTGTCTGAAAAGGTATAGGGTCTCGTGGTTGAGCAGGGGGTTGGACTAGAAGACCTCCAAGGTCTCTTTCATTGCTATTCTGATTGATGAATTATGAATTATTGAATTATGCCAGGATAAAGTACGGGTAGTCTTTGCCCTTAAGTCTTGTTTGGTTAAATATCCTGGCTTCTCCCATTAATTTTCTGGCATTTATTTAAGGGGAGATACCCAAGAAGGCTCCGTTTTTTTGCTTTTGGACATGTTGTCTGTCCTTTGAGTTGGAACTTGAGGAAAGAATAGAAAAGAAGCAAGAAGGATGAGTAAATGGAAAGAGGCAGTCAACTCGAACATGGCCCAGCCTTGTAATAGAGTGGGATGTTTTTTCAGTTTTCTTGTCCTGTAATATTTTTGCTAGGCGATTACGCAGGATTCGTTCTTTGAGAATAAACAATCAAGAGAAAAGCAAACAGCCACCTCCCATCTTCTGGGTCAGATACTTGCATAAAAACACAATTGCATATTCCTTAGATATTTACTTTTCTTCTGATGTAATCTCAGGTTTCCTTGGCCTTATGTAACAATAGATAACTAGTCTATACTTTAGATCTTGTTTCAATGCAAAGTTAACCCTGGAGGGTGGACATTATTATTATTATTATTATTATTATTATTATTATTATTATTATTATTATTATTATTATTATTATTATTTCTTCTTCTTCTTCTTCTTCTTCTTCTTCTTCTTCTTCTTCTTCTTCTTCTTCTTCTTCTTCTTCTTCCTCCTCCTCCTCCTCCTCCTCCTCCTCCTCCTCCTCCTCCTCTTCTCCTCCTCCTCCTCCTCCTCCTCCTCCTCCTCCTCCTCTCTTCTTCCTCCTCCTTCCTCCTTCTCCCCTTCTCCTTTCTTCTCTCCTTCTCTCCTTTCTTCTCTCCTTCTCCTGTCCCATCTGTGGCTTTTGCCCTTAAGTGTATTTTGCTTGGCTCTGTCAATGGAGAGGGTTTTAAAACTTGTTTCTTTTACAAATAATTAATTTCAAGGCACCGTTTTCTCTACCCTGGTTGAAGATACTGGTAAACCTTTAAAGCCAAATAATTTATGATTCATCGAGAACCTTGGAACATGTCTGTAGCTCTTTAAACCATTAATAGGAATTTATTTATACTCTTTATCTTATAGAAGATGTCCCAGATGGTTTTGTGCCCTGCAGATAATATTGAAAGCCGGTTTCCATAATAAGACAGTTGCAGTCTATACATCTGCACAGCACTGAGTGGAAAAAGGTAGTAAACCAGCATTAGTGTCCCTAGGGAATTTATTCCTGTGTAAGCGTTTCCATTGTGGGTACACCAGGGTTTACATTAACCTCCAGCTGGCTAGATTCACAGAACATAGGTCAAAATCTTGCTGGAAACTAATCAAGGGGAGAAGCAAGCTGGAATTAAGCAGAAACTTCTTAACAGTGAGAACCATTAACCAGTGGAACAGAAGTTGCCTTCAGAAGTTGTGGTTGCTTCATCACTGGAGGTTTTCAAGAAGAGACTGGACAGCCACTTGTCTGAAACGGTATACGCTCTCCTGCTTGAGTGGGGGGCTGGACTAGAAGACCTCAAAGGCCCCTTCCAGTTCTATTCTCATTGATTGAAAACCAAGGGAGTCATAGAATAGAATAATATTAGTGAACACAGATATACCCTCATGATTATTTGCAACACCCCTATGACCATGTCATCAGAATTTAGGAACCTGGCAACCAGCTTGTATTTATAATGGTTATAATAAGTGTTGCATGATCATTATTTGCAACCTCGCAAGCAAAGTCAGCAAGGAAACTGGAATTGGCTTAACAACCGTGTGATCCACTTAATGCCCCACTCACCTGTACCACTTAGCAACAGAAGCAGTTGCCATAAGTTGAGGACTGCCTGCCGATGGAGCAGGAATTTGCAACCTTCCCAGGGGGCTTCTGACAATAGGGGAGGATGGATTTCTTTTACAGCCATGTTCTTAATGACTATGGTGGTGCAGTATTCAAATCTCACCAGGCTCAAGGTTGACTCATCCTTCCAAGGGTGGTAAAATGAAGACCCAGATTGTTAGAAGCAATAGGCTGACTCTGTAAATCACTTAGAGAGGACTATAAAGCAGTATATAAGTCTATTGCTCTTCCTTCCTTCCTTCCTTCCTTCCTTCCTTCCTTCCTTCCTTCCTTCCTTCCTTCCTTCCTTCCTTCCTTCCTTCCTTGTACAATGGTTAGAATGCAGTACTGCAGGCTGACTCTGCCTACTGCTAGCAGTTCGATCCTGACTTGCTCAAGGTTGACTCAACCTTCTATCCTTCTGAGATCAGTAAAATGTGGACCCAGATTGTTGGGGGCAACAGGCTGACTCTGTAAACTGCTTAGAAAGGGCTGCAAAGCGCTGTAAAGCAGTATATAAGTCTAAGTGCTATTATTTCCTTATTTCCTTCTTTCCTTCCTTCCTTCCTTCTTTCCTTCCTTCCTTCTTTCCTTCCTTCCTTCCTTCCTTCCTTCCTTCCTTCCTGGCACAATGGTTAGAATGCAGTATTGCAGGCTCTGCCTACTGCCGGCAGTTCGATCCTGACTTGCTCAAGGTTGACTCAGCCTTCCGTCCTTCCGAGGTGGGTAAAATGAGGACCCAGATTGTTGGGGATAAGAGGCTGACTCTGTCAACTGCTCAGAGAGGTCTGTAAAGCACTGTGAAGCGGTATGTAAGTGTAAGGGCTTATACTATGGCAAGAATGTCATAAAATCAGGCATGACGCACTGAATGACTGCATCACTCAGCAACAGAGGGTCCAATCCCAATTGTGGATGTCAGTTGAAGATTTCCTGTAAATGCACAAGGAACTGCACTTAGTTCATTTCCTGTGCTTGCTACTCTGCTGTTACCTACCCCCCACAAATACTCACTTAGCTATTGATTGCCCCACTTCTTTCGTTAGTTAACAAGGCCCTGACCCTTCACCTTGACTCATGGGCTTGCTATGTTTGAAGGACTTGTGCCTGCAGATAAAGGAGTGCTCAAGCATGTGAATTCCCATCTGTTTGGTTTTAAGACACCTGATTATTGGGCCAGCACTGTTTGAGAGAGAGTTGACTTTAATTCTCTTGAGTTTACTTCGGTCTTCGGTCTTGTGATGCCGCCTGGATATTTATGCGCCAGGAAGAACTAACTTGGCTGAGCATTTTGTTCTAAACTGGATCACCTAATCCAGCAATCTTAATATTGATCAGCAATCATTCTGAAGCCTAGAACTTGTTCCCTTGGCAGTCTTTCAGTGCATGGATTACGTTTGAAAGGCAGTCCTTTGGTATTTATTAACCATAGTCATCCAAAGGGATTTTGGTCTTAACTGTTGGTTGGATTTGTGCATCAAGCTAAGCTAACATGCCACTAGATGTCTTGGACATCATGTGCTGCAGGAACCCAGCTTCTGTGGTTTGCAAACCACGGTTTATGAGTTAACTTGATACCCAAGCCTAGATCATTGTCGGTTATTTCATAAAGGCTGGCTTTAAAATGGCTAAACCTGATGTGTGAGTGCAAAGTTCCAGAATAAATTACAAAGATGTTCTCCCTTTTTAAAATTCATCCGGCAGGATTGAATGGCTAGCAGTCTCTGTTTAGGCTGTCCCTATCTAAGAGCCTCCACATTCCCAGAATTGTGTTGTCAGTGTAAAATGAGACTGAGATACCCAAAATCAGCAATTAATGTATTTACAAGAACCTGGAAAAGTACAATATGAAAAACAAGTTCTAGCAGGAAAATCTTGCTTTCATTTCTTGCTCTGATGCTCAGCTTCTTCTTTCGGTGAAGCTAACATTTTGTGTCAAAGATTTTTTGTGTATGTTTCAGCCGTTGGAATCTACAGTTTACGCTGGACGCTTGGCCTATAGCTGCCCATAGAATTTTAGTCAGTTGTAACAAGGGGGTAGTGTTGTTTTTCTAAAGGGTGGTGTTGGCTGCAGACTTCTCCAACCAAGAGCCCCTCAAAAGCTTCCCAGCCTCTGTTTAAAATGTTGCTTATAATTTTTATAAGTAGTTAATAGATGAACCTGTCTACTTAATGATACTTCCCCGGGAGATTTTTGGCAGAGGCTTTGCTGGACATGATCAACTTGTAGGATGGAATTCAGAAGACCTCAAACCTAGCAGTGTTTTGATTTAACAATTCATTGAAACCCAGCCTAGATATTTCTAAACATGGTTTATGGCTTAGTATGCTATGTGGACCCAGCTAATTCCATCTATTGCATAGTAGGGCAATTAATAAACCTAGTTTTTTAAAAAAATCTTTTTCTCTTGCTAAAAAAAATTGCTGTTTGGATCATGTCAGGTCCTTTGAGGACATATATGGAAGCATGCCAAAAAAAACCCATGTCTCAGCCTAAATCCAAAGCTATATTCCTGAATACGTAGGAGAGAAACAGAGACTTGATTGTGGTATGTTGCATTTGTTCCTTGTGTTATGGATTGGCTTTAAAAGTGAGATAAAGCATTTTAACCCCAATCTATTATGTTACAATATTATTAATTTAGTTTTCAAGAGGAAACTAAATCAGATCAGCAAGAACAAAATTAACAAATAGACTGAGGATTGTACATTATGTTAAATTGTAGTTGTAGTTTAGCCATGGGTTAGTGAAAAATTGCAGAGAGCAATGATTCATGCATATCTTGTGGCCGATAAACTGTGGTGACTAGGTTCAAACTATGGCTTAGCCACCTGTAGAAATAACCTTGTAACACCACTAAGCTTTTGTGGATAGCAGTCCGTTTACAGCTTTTGCTCTGGGAAGTCCTTGGGGCTCTCTGAGCTTGCTTTCTTCCAGACATTTCATTACCTAACTAGGTAACACCATCAGTGCTAGAAGGGAATGGGATTTGTTCTCTTTTGCCCTACTCCTGGATACCATGAGGGTCTTTATGATTAACAAGTGGTTTTTGTGGTCGTTCTTCAGCAGAAAAGCATGTTTGCTTTTATATTTTATTTAATTTTTTTGCCAATTTACAGCAACTTGCCATCTCTGGTGAAGCTTCTAACTTCATGGTTTCCAGTGACGTGAATTCAGTGCAATGAATCAGAAGACTCTGCACAATTCTTAGGGCCGTTTATGATGTAACTTTTGGTTGTTCGACCTTCCCTGGTTGTGAGCATTATCACTTTGAATTACGCACAAGCCTTACTAGTGCAAACAACAGCCTGCAAAATAAACAGACCTTGTTAACATCTGCAGAGTGATAACAGGAGTTTTGGGTGTCAATGGTTGGCAGACCTACTTAGGAACAATTCGCACTGAACTCTTAGAAGGTTTTTTTTTTTCCTTTCCTTCCCCCTCCCCCCCACCAATTTTTTCCCTTTTACTCAGTTAATCTCTATAGAATGGTGGCATGAATTGTTGTTAATTGTAAATGTTTCTCTGAGTAGCCAGTCCCACTGAACGAAAGGAGCATTGCTTTGTAGCGGAGTCTTAAAAGTTGACGCTGCCTGGAGTTAGGCAAGCTTTGTTTAATTACAGTTTGTGAATCAGCTTCCAGTGACTGGGGTTGCAAAACTTGCTAACCCGTAAAGCACAGTGGCTGGATTCCCAAAACAAGCTAAAAATGAAAAAAGTCAGTCTGAGTGAACCAAGTCTATACTAGGGTAAAGGTTTCCCTCACACATACATGCTAGTCTAGTTTCCGGATCTAGGGGCTGGTGCTCATCTCCGTTTCAAAGCCGAAGAGCCAGCGCTGTCCAAAGATGCCTCCATGGTCCTGTGGCCGGCATGACTAGGCGCCAAAGGCCCATGGAATGCTGTTACCAAAATGGTCCCTATTTTTCTACTTGCATTTTTACATGCTTTCGAACTGCTAGGTTGGCAGAAGCTGGGACAAGTAATGGGAGCTCACTCCGTGACGCAGCGCTAGGGATTCAAACCGCCAAACTGCCAAGTTTTCTGATCGACAAGCTTAGCGTCTTAGCCACTGAGCCACAGTATGATATTGGGCTAAAAGAATGCCATTGAAATGTTTTGCGTACTTCAATTTTGAGGCTGGGTTTACAGGTAGTCCTAGACTTATGACCACAATTGAGCTCAAAATCCACTCTATGGATCAGCAGTCTCCATGTCCCTCTCTCTCACACTGCTTCCTTCAGATCTTCCATGGTCATCCTGGTGTCATCCTTCATAGTGTCCAGCCAGCAGCTACGAGGGTGGCCCCTTCTCCTTTTTCCACAGATCACTCCTAACATGATTGACTTTTCAAGTGAGTCAGCTCTTAAGACATAACCACACTTTGCATAATCCTGATTTACTTTATAAACTACTGTTGTGGACAGTAGTTAAAGCATATCATGACTTAGGATGTTCTGCGAACCCAACCGATATTTTGGGATTTTAAGTAAAATGTTGAATGTGCTCTGTACAAGATCTATCTATTTTTTTTTTTTCTGGCAAGATGGACAACATAGACGTTTAATCAATCAATGCATTTTTAAATGGTAGCTTTTTAGCAGCTGGCACTTAAGTGGAAATACCGGAATGAAAAAGCAAAAAATAAATAAATTTGTGGTTTAGGCTTTCACTGCTGGAGATGGGAAGATGTTCAACTGTGGACTTTCCACTTGCCTTTCACCCAGGAGCCCCTCAAGGAGAAAAATTGGCAACTGTACTGCACAGAGTTTGTTGTTCTTTGCAAGAGAGAGAGGGAGAGAGAGAGAGAGAGAGACTTCATAAATGAAATTAGCTCTCCAAATTGTGCTGAACTTCACATTCTTTTTGGGGAGGGATGGCCATTATATTCTCAGTCCTGCTGTTCTTACGCTGTTGGAGAAATTCTTTGCTAGAGTTTGCTTAGATTCCTAGGATCTTCAGTATTGCATTTGTGGCAGCCCTTGCCTCTTAAACTGTAACTATGCACCCTTGGATGTTTTCCTTTGGAGGAGAAAAAAACATTCTCTTGATTCCAGCCTTTGTACTTCGTAACGGGGGACCAAATAAATAGCTCAGCTTTTTGGATCACGAATAGCTTTGAAAACTGTTCTGACCCAAACCTTGTTCCAAGGAAACCAACACGAAACGGAGGTAACAGCAAAACCTTTTAATGATTCTTTACGAATTCCCTTCCTTCACGGTTAAAAGGCTGTTTCAAACTAATTGTCTCTGATAAGAATGAGCCTTGCCAAGGTTGTGCGAGGCTGCCAAGAACACTAGATAAAGTTGCCAAGAAATATTTCAGACACAATATTCCAAACACAAACTAAGAGAGTCCGAACGTCCACAAGGCTCGAGTGCAAAAACTTCTTTGCTTCCTGCAAAGAACTCCGGTTTCTCAGCTGGCTTTTATATTTTGAGGGAGGGACCATTACCTTGCAGCCTTACTCCCGAGTCGTCCGTGCTGCTGCAGCTGCTCTTTCCTTCAAGCAGTCCTGTGCTCATGCGCACTGGGCACAGGCTCCTCGGGGAATTCTTCCTCACTGCTGCCAGCCTCCACAATCTCTGAAGGCAGCATTCCACTCCCTGATAGTCCTAGCCCCATCCCTGCATCGCACGCAGGCCCCTCACCTGAGTCCTCGCTCTCCGAGACCTCAGCTGTCTGCACCTGCTGTTGGCAAACCATAACAACAACCTGATAGAATAACTGTAAGAACATCTCCCACTCTCTTTCAGATATTGCTGCTTTGCAAAATGTTTTTTTAAGGTACTAACATCAAAGGAATGCTTGATTGCTAGTGTTTGTTGTCAGCCAGGTGTTCTCTTATTTGATTTTGGTGGGCGCAATTTTGTGCAGTAGGGTAATCAGTGTACACATACTTCAGTGTGTATTTTATATCCCATAAAGGCAGAAACAAGCAGGGTATAATGTGATGTTAGAATAAAAACATGATATTTATCCTTGAAAGCGTTTTCTTTTATTGCTTTTATAAATTTAAAAAATGCAGGCCCTTCCATGTTTCATCTTCTAGATTAAATGTCTGTTTTGACTCTGCTTGGTACTTCCCCTTGAAAATATACAAAGAAAAATTCTAAAATAAAATAGCAAAAACATGATGAGATTTACATGATATAAAGCAGATATTAGAAATTTGTATGTTATAATTTTAGAATGCACAAATTTAATGTTTAACGAGATTTCACATAATAACTATAAGACTTAAAGGTGCTGCACTCCGATTGACAATCATAGGGGGAATTTTGCTTTTTAAGAATATTAGAAGAGAATATATGAAATTGTAAACAAGACGGACGAAAGTATAAGTATAATGAATAAAAAGATGTAGAAATTTAGGCAAAACAAATATAATCGAATAAGAAGAAAATGAGATAACTATAAAAGAAAACTAAGAGAAGTAAAGGGAGAAATAGTGAGAAATTGGAAAAAGAGTAATAAGATATGAAGTAGAATATATAAGAAGAATATGCATATGAAATTGTGTCTGTATGGAAATGTGATAACCCGGAACCATGCTGTACTCAAATAAGATGTTTTATTTGTTTTGTTAAAACTCAATAAAACTTTACTAAAAAAAATGTCTATTTTGATTGGCCCCAATTATGTCTGCAATATATATTTGTATTTGTTCAAGAAAGAAGCATCTTTCAGGTTTAGCCTGGAAGGAAAGGTATCCTTTGATAGCAAAGTTTTGACTTCCTCGAGCATTATTGAGAATGATAGAGTTTGATAGAGTTTAAATTAGCATCCCAGTGTCTGTCCTTTGTTGACTTCATTTGTAGGATAGCTTCATGTCTGGCTAAACCCATCAGGGAAAACACCACTGTGATTTTTGCTTAGTGTTATATCCAAACCAAAGTTCTTTATTTATCCTCTGAAGCAGAATTGGAGCCGAGGTTTTGGTTCACAATTCTGACTTGTTAGAGAACAAACAATAGCATCGAAGTTAAAAATAAAGTTTGGAGACTGAAAGTAAGATGTGCTTCTCTCTTTTCCTGCTCTTGATTACTTGTGATAGTATCAGTTACGTTATTCAGGTTATTCTTACACCATCTGGTATTTATGCATGTTCAGTCTTCGGTTTCTAAGATTGCCACCCTCATGGGTTGGTTGAAATATCATGTTGTGTTTAAACAGGTTTGTTTAGTTTGTTTGAGTTAAGCCTCCAAGTTCAGGAATGTGGGTTAGAATTTGCATCGTCTTGTTTTGGAGGATTTCCTCAAACAATCATTTGCTGTATGTGATGAAACTATAGATTGCTGCAAATAATTAATTGGGCCCTTATTATAAGGAGAAGGTAGAAAGCTAAAACCTAGAAGAGAGAGAAACGAGCAAAGGCAGAAGAGGAAATGGAATGTAAATAGGCAATAAATAAATTTGTGGTCCTTGTAAAGAGTTCATTCTCCTTCTGTAAATAAATTTTGTTTTATGGATGTAGACAGAAATTATTTACATCCTGCAATAACCATTCAGATCTGAAGTTGTTACTGCAGTGAACTTATTCTCACCGTAAAAGAGAATAAGTTTAGAGTGATATCAGAGGTGGTATTCTGCACCTTTATAATTTTGGGGTGGCATCAGTGAGATTTTAAAGTACATTTATGCTCCAAGTAAACGTAGATGTTTTGCTATTCCTTAGCATGGAAATCCGGTTCCGCCATGTTGCATAACACCTAACCAATCAATTGCATGGACAGTCCTGATTTTATCACCTATATAATTTTGAATATTCTCGTCCTGCAGCAGTAGGGAAAATAACAGCACCATCATAACCTGTTCTAGTCTACTGAACCTCAGTTGATTGACTGCTGTCCGAAGTTAAATGGACTTCTGGACTTAAGACCAACAAGACATCTGGTTTATCAAACCAGGATGTTATTAAACCAAGCATGGAAAGGAAAAAGGATGTACAAGGTTCATAAACTTGATGTCCCAGGACTTCATACCCAGGACTTCCCTGTGGCCACTATGGTCCATTTCAATGCATTTCCTAAAGTGACAAAGCATGAACAAAGAACTCTATATGTCCTACATTGACTGTGTAAACCAGGGGTCTCCAACCTTGGCAACTTTAAGCCAGGTGGACTTCAGTTCCCAGAATTCCCCAGCCAGCTTTGCCAAGGTTGGAGACCCCTGGTGTAAACCATTTAGAGAGGGCTGTAAAGCATTATGAAGTGGTATATAAGTCTAAGTGCTATTAAGGAAAAATAACAATACCTTTATTTTAAAGAGCTGCTTCACATTATTTGCTTTTAAGGCCACCAGTGTTGATTCAAGTCAGAATAGAGCTGGAAGGGACCTTTGGAGGTCTTCTAGTCTAACCCCCTGCTCAAGCAGGAGACCCTATATTTTCTCAGGCAAGTGGCTGTCCAGTCTCTTCTTAAAAACCTCCAGTGATGAAGCAACCACAACATCTGAAGGCAAACTGTTCCACTGGGTTAATTGTTCTCACTTTTAGGAAGCCTCTCCTTAATTCCAGGTTGCTTCTCTCCTTGATTAGTTTCCATCTGTTGTTTCTTGTCTTGCCTTCTGGTGCTTTGGAGAATAATTCGACCCCCCTCTTCTTTGTGGCAGCCCCTCAAATCCTGGAACGCTGCTATCATGTCACCCTGAGTCCTTCTTTTCTCTAGACTAGCCAAACCCACATCCTGCCACCGTTCTTCATATGTTTTAGTCTCCGGGCCTTTAATCATCTTACTTGCTGTTCTCTGCACTTTTTCCAAAGCCACAACATCTTTTTGGTGACATGGTGACCAAAACTGGATGCCGTATTCTAGGTCTTGGTTTTCCTAAGGTTTTCTAAAGCGGTACTGCTGTGGGGCGGTCTGTACACAAAGGCTGTTTCATGCAGAACCAGGAATCCTGCCCACTTTTTCTGTGATTTGCTACATTCCTAGTATTTATGCGTGGCGGCTTTTGTCCTTCGTAAAGAGTGCCCTGATGTAACCGTTTCAGCTGTTGTGACTTTTTCATAAAGTCATAATCGTTCAGGGATATTGAAAATAGCTTTTGGAAAGGAGGGGAATAATGATGTGAGAGTACCATGTTACTAGCGCCTGTTTTGAGGACTGATCCTCAAACCTTTTAAGTGATTTGCATACAAGAGAAGATTGGAACGGCTGATGGGTTTTGTGTCCTGGTTGCGTTGTGTTCCACCAAGCTTGGATTCACTGCATCACAAGCGTTGCTTTTTCTCCCTTCAGGGTATCAAAAAGCCTTTCACAGAAGTCATCAAGGCCAACATTGGTGATGCTCACGCCATGGGACAGCAGCCCATCACCTTCCTTCGACAGGTAGGTGTTACCCTGCTGGAGGAAGAGTAGACTTGAAGAAAGGCAACTGAAGTCATAAGGTTATCCCGAAGTGGACAGCTGCGTCTGGTTTCTCCAAACTGGAAATTAAAGCGAGGAAGGGGAAAAAAATATCAAAGCTGCTCACCTGGATTGGGTTTTTTTTTTTTTTAAGAGACTAGGTGGGATACCATCCCAGGGAAAGGCTGCTGAGGGTTCGGGAGGGTTCGGGAAAGCCCCTAGCTAAGATTCTGTGCAGTTAGGAGGACCTCCAAATCCCACTCCTGTCTGGCTTCACCCACCCCACCCATCTCCTCCCAGGAGTCCCTACGTGCAGGGGTAGGATTCTACCGGTTCAGATCGGTTCTATAGAACTGGTTGTTATGATTCTGCGCAGTTTGGAGAACTGGCAAATTGTGCCCCTGGCTGGCCCTGCCCTTCTCCGCCCTCCCCCCACTCAGTCCTTATTGCACATGCCCGACATTGCTGACTGCGTTCTCCCCTGCCCGGTCACTCCTTAAGGTATTTCTTTTTTCTCCCCTCCCAACGATCAGCTGTTCCGACGATCAGCTGTGCTGGGATCCTCCTCGCTGTCTTACTGCTTCCTCTCGCAGGCTTCAGAGAGTTCTCAACTTGCGGCCACAAGAGAGCCTAAAATATCCCTCGCTAAGCGAGGCAGGAGGAAGCGAGTTTTGCAACCTTTTTGCCATGATTCTTAAGCGAATCACTGCACTTGTTAACCGAATCATGCGGTCGTTAAATGAATTGGGTGTCCCCCATTGACTTTGCTCGCCTGAAACCAGATGGGAGAGTTATAAGTAGCGATTTCCTGACCCCAGAACAGTTCAACCATCATAAATACATGCCAGTTGCCAAGCCCCTAAATTTTGACCATGTGACCAGTGCAGATGCTACAACAGTCCTAAGTGCCAAAACCATTTTCTTAAGTCCAGTTTTTTCAGGGCCCTTGTAGCTTCAAACGGTCGAAGAGTTTACAACGAAGAGTTGTAAGTCAAGGACTTCCTGTAGAGCGAGATTAGAATCATTTGACAGATTGCACTAATAAGTTGGGTATAAATCTGTGTCCCGAGGAATTCATCTCTTTCCATGTGTTTTCTGGGCGATGTAGGTGGTGGCCCTTTGCACGTATCCCAACCTGCTGGACAGCCCCAGTTTCCCAGAAGACTCCAAGAAGAAGGCAAGACGGATCTTGCAAGGCTGTGGAGGCAACAGCTTAGGTACATTGATCACTTTTTCACATTAGATCCTCGCCGTCTCTGTTGGCAGTCATTCTGGACTCTGAAGGTAGAAGAACAGAAGATCTGACTTTTTATTAATAGCTGACCAGCCGTGGTAAGGCTGCTGTAAAAGCTGATGCAATAAGGATGAATCAGCATAGGTATTGCCGCTTTAAGACTGAAGATGGGTCCCACAGGGTTTTACCACTTTAAGAAGTTGTCTATATATGTAAAGCCATGTAAGGCCAAGTATCTCTCTTTCTTTGTGTTCTGTCTCCATTCTGGTTCTCCGTGCAGAGTAAAGAAGATTGCTTGCTTGCCAGGTATTTGTCTACCATGTATATTTATGTATAGAGCAGTTTTCGATATAAACCTAGATGCAGTTTGAAAATAACCAGATGTTTAATTGATAAATTCCCAGTACAGTAATGCTCTTTTATTTTCTTCCATTTTCCTACCTATTTTACCTTCCACCACCCATTTCTTTTCACCCTGAAGTTATTTAATTTCTTATTGCGTGTGACTTAATGAATCAATTTGGATATGATCCCGTAGCTAAACATATTTGTATGGCGGCTGGGGAATTCTGTGAGGTGAAGTCCTCACATCTCAAATTGGCCAAGCTAAGGGATCGCATGCAAATTGGTTTATTGTGTCGCAAGGTTGAGAAATACAGCTATAGCCTGATGTGTTATGCTCATTGTTGACAACATCGGTTCAAGATGTTTCCAGCCCACTGTGCCTAGGAAAGAGTTAAGCTGGAATAATTCACTGTCAGAAATATTTAGAAATTTTCCAGGAGAAGTGTCTCACAACTTAACATTCTACACAAATGAAACACACCTCTCCCATCTCAAATTGGAAGACCAGATGCTAACTGAAATGAAAGAGTAGCAACAGGGCCAGTCTGAGTCTCTTTTTCCTTCTAGTCGTTCACCCAGATCCTTAGGTTCACACATATTTTTCTAAGTTTCCTTAATAACATTTAAAACTCTAAAACTAGTTCAACTTGATATATAAGGAAGTATAATTGGACAACCCTGACACAATATGTATATGCTGAGGTATGTGGTGTCTTCATGTCTGAGAAACAAGTCCTGTTTTCATTCTTTGCATGCAAGGTTGAGCCTCCTGGGATTATTGGAGATGCTTTGATCAATGCATCTTGTCATTGATCACTCTGATATCAAAACACACAAAAAACCCCATGTACTATTTTGATATGAGAAAAGGATGTCATTGCTCCTTGTCATTATGGCAGGGCCATGTTTGGTAAATCTTTCCTGCAGTAAAATAGTTCCAAATATATTCCAAAATTCCGAGATCCAGACAGCATCATAGAGTGCACAGAAAAGTTGAAACACTCAAAAAAGAAATATCTTGGGGGCTCTGTTTTTTTTTTAAAAAAGCACCTTACAAGATATAATTGAACCATAAAACAGAACATCAGCATTCTCCAAATTATTACTCAAAGCTCTCTGGGTCCCTGTGTGTCCTGGGTATATTTTTATTCTGTTTGTTGTAAAGGACCAACTTTTGTTCTCTCACTAAGAGGAGTGTGGGAGAACTGTGACTGTGAGGGTTCTTAGTGCTCTCTGGATGTGGTGGTTTCTTGCAGACGTTTCATTACCAAACTAGGTAACATCATCAGTGCTCATAATGAGCAATGTTTGACCTCAGCTTGAAGTGACAAACGTTACCGTTTGATCTGTTTTGGTTTCAAGGCAGAGACAGAAGGATGGGAGAAATCTGACTCAGATTTAATCTTTATTCTTTCTCAATATGTTAATTGATGAAAGAGTTTATTTGATGGGCAGAGATTACAGATAGATGGTTAGGAAACTTCTTAGAAGAATTTCCACACATCTTTCGGGGTTTTTGAAAGCTGACATTTTCCTTCCTTTCACAGGTTCGTACAGCGCCAGCCAAGGAGTCAATTGCATCCGTGAAGACGTAGCGGCGTACATTGAGCGGCGAGATGGCGGCGTCCCTGCGGATCCAGAGAACATCTACTTGACCACAGGTGCAAGTGACGGCATTGCTGTAAGTGGCATTGGGAGCATCTTCTGGTGTTTGGGACCAAGGACCCAGGTTTATTCAGACTGAATGAAAGAACCTGGAAAGAAATGCTCAGTTTAGTTTGCTAAAGGTAGAAATCTCTTTCTCGTCTGGTGTCAACATTTCCTTCTCTTTGTTTTGGCTGTAAAATTCTGGCTGTAAAGATCATCCAGACTGCAGTTCTGGATGACTGCCAGGAGAAAACCCAATTTTTCCCCCCATGGTTGGGTTAGAGGTAACCTTCAACTTGTAATCGGTCACTTAACAGCTTGAAGTTATGTTAACATACAAGTACCGGTAATTCTCAAACAGTTCCCTTCCTGCATCTGGCTGTTTTTGCTACCTTAAACAAAACAAATGGCACGATTAAAATGCCACCCTCTGGCCCAGTTTGGTATTGCAGGTAGTCCTTGACTTACCACAGTTCCTTTAGTGACCGTTCAAAGTTACAACAGCACTGAAAAAAGTGACTTAGGATCGACCGTTTTTCACCCTTGCAACCGTAGCAGCATCTCCATGATCAAAATTCAGATGCTTGGTTATTGACTGCTATTGATGACGGTTACAGTATCCCTGGTTCTTGCAATCACTTTTTGTGACCTTCTGACAAGCAAGATCAATGGGGAATCCAGATTCACTTAACAACCGTGTCACTAACTGTTTTTGATGGCTGATACACCCAGAGGAGTGGGGGGAAAAGCAGGATCAAGGGTGACAGTGAATTACGTATCTCAGAGTTGGGTATCTGTCAGGATTCCGGCAGTTACTCCAATTAAATCATGAGCCCTGAGCCACACTCCCAAAACTAAAGGGGATTTATTTGAAGGTAACATTCTACATCCAGCATTTACCTAGGTGTAGCCAACTCTGAGACACGTAATTCACTGTCATCCTCGATCCTGCTTTCCCCCTCACTCTCTGGGTCTATCATCCAACGAAAAACATCCATAGCTAAGAGTCATCAGTCATGCTCTCCAATTAGATTTTTTGCACAGCCGAAGCTTCAGTCATCTAATCAGTGTTTGAAGAAAATATGAATGGAATGTACTTTCGATTCCACACTGCCGCCTGCTCTTTGAAACGTCCCCCTTTCTTTCTGTTGTCAACTACAAAACGTGTATACAAAATGATTTTTGAGTTGACATGCAATGATTCGCTTAACAACTCTGGCAAGAAAAGTCGTGAAACTCGCTTAACAAATGTTTCACTTAGCCACAAAAAAATTTTGGGCTCCATTGTGGTTATAACTTGAGGACTTACCTGTTCAGTATTTCTGGATCAGCAATTCTACTGATCCAGCCTTTTCAAGATCTTCTTAAAGTTCTTTTCTGGTTGATTTTTTTTTTCTAACCCCGAAATATATTCTTGTGTATTCGATGCAGTTTGAGGAACAAAGGAAATTCTAATCCAACTTACCTTTCCTCCATCTTCCAGACCATTCTCAAGATCCTCGTCTCTGGGGGAGGAAGAACTCGGACCGGAGTGATGATCCCAATTCCTCAGTATCCTTTATATTCTGCTGCTATTTCCGAATTGGATGCCATCCAGGTAAACTATTACCTGGACGAAGAGAACTGCTGGGCCCTAGATGTGAACGAATTACGCCGCTCCTTATATGAAGCCAAAGCGTATTGTAATCCCAAGGTCCTTTGCATCATTAATCCTGGAAACCCCACAGGTGTGCAAAACTTCTATGGGTCTGCTCTTCACACTTTTTCTGTGTCATTTCTCTATGGCCTGGTTGTAGTAAATAATGATGTCTGTGTACAGGCGGTCCTTGAGTCACGACCATTGTTCAGCCAACGTTCAACAGCGCTTAAACATGGTGGTGATGACCGGTCTTCAGAGTTCTAGTCACCCCAGCATCTCTGCGGTCATGTGGTTGTGTGCAACTGGCTCACACTTACAACATTTGCAACTTTGCCTGCTGGCTTCCCCAGAAAGTCATTGGGGAAGCCGGCAGGAAAGGTCACAAAGTCCGTAAGATAGGTCTCCCTCACCTACGCAACTTTTCCCAACCATTCTGCACTTGTGCTAGCCATTTGCACACACTCCTCAAACCCTCTCAGAGCCTCGCCACATCTCCTGTGCATCTGTCCCAACCCTCGCCACACTGCCCTTGTGCATCCCCTCACGCTGTCCCCCTGCCCCTCTTGTTGTGCATCCTTCACAGCCTTGTACCCCCTCCCTGACCCTCACATCAAAAGCGAAGACAGATGCTCTTTTGTTCTGGAATGAAGAAATGATTGACGTAACCTCTGTTTCATTGGAAAAGAGGAGTGCTTTGAAAAAATTTTTCCCATATTTCTTCCTGAATTTTAGGTCAAGTTCAAAATAGAAAATGTATTGAAGAGGTGATACACTTTGCCTGGGAAGAGAAGCTGTTTCTTCTGGCTGATGAGGTAATGAAAATATTTAGCTTTGGAGACAGCAACCTATTTGGAAATTGGAGAGCACCTAGTGCTGTGATGTTCTCACAAAATGGCCGTCGGGATCAGTGGGGCCGATCACAAAACTGTCAGATACTAAAGGACAAGCTCGATACATTATTTGTCCTAGAGAAATGACTCATCCAATCCATGAAACCTGCGGAGGGCCTATTCCTGGGCCTTCCATATGTTTCATGACCATTCTTGAAGAGCCATGGTGGTGCAGTGGTTAGAATGCAGTACTGCAGGCTTACTCTGCCAAGGTCTGGAGTTCGATCCTGACTGGCTTGAGGTTGACTCAGCCTTCCATCCTTCTGAGATTGATAAAATGAGGACCCAGATTGTTGAGGGCAATAGACTGACTCTGTACCACTTAGAGGGGGCTGCAAAGCACTGTGAAGAGGTATATAAGTCTAATTGCTATTTCTATTCTTAGAAAATGAAAATTGTGTGGTTTAGTGCATATTTACTTGCTGATAAGACTCTCATGAAACTCAGAATATTAGAGTCTGGGATTTTCTTTGGAGCACAGTAATGTTTGTATTTACATTCAAAGAACTTTTTTAAAAAATAAGAAAACAACTCTGCTGGGTATAACGAGAGGATTCCATGACATAAAGAGCATCAAAAGCTCTAGATTATTCCCTGCCAAGTATTAAAAAAAATGATGTTATAATGTAGGAACCTACAGGTAGTTCTCAACCTATGAATGCTCACTTAGTGACCGTTCGAAGTTATTACAGTCCTTCTGAAAGATATTTATAACCTGGTTCCTAAGGACGAGGCCTCCCCGTGGTCATTTATCCACTGTCAGGATTCTGGCAGTTACCCCAATTAAATCATGAGTCTCAAGCTAAACTTCCAAAACTACACAGGATTTATTGGGAGTTAACATGTCAGCATGACCTAGGTGTAGCCGACTCAGAGACACGTAATTCACTGTCACCCCTGACCCTGGTTTTCCCCCACCCCTCTGGGTGTATCTTAATTCATATTCTCCAACAAAACACATCCATAGCCAAGAGTCATCAATCATGTTCTCCAATTAGAGTTTTGCACAGCAGAAACTTCAGTCACCTGGTTACAATCTCTGAAAAACTATGAATGGAATGCACTTTTGATTCCAAGCTGCTGCACTGCTCTTTCTGTTGGCAACTATAAAACAGCCATAGAAATGTTTTATGAGTTGACATCCACATTGGGACGCTGAGTAATTGACCCACATTTATGGCTTTAGAGTAGACATATCCCACAGTCATGTGACCGTAATTTACAGCTTTTGCTGAAACTCAGCATTTAGTTGCCCCATAGCAAACAACAGGTTTAGGTAATAGCCATGGTGATTCGCTTACCGCCCGCTGCAAAGCAAGGTCATAAAATTGCATGAGTTTTATGTTGATCAGCTTTGGATAGGTTCCCTTATGGTCATAAGTCGAGAACCCCCTGAAATCCTGTCTTTTCTGGGGCGCAGGTGTATCAAGACAACGTTTACTCGGAGAACTGCCAGTTCTACTCCTTCAAAAAAATCCTTTACGAGATGGGACCCGATTACTGGAATAATGTTGAACTCGCTTCTTTTCATTCCACTTCCAAGGGCTACATGGGCGAGTAAGTTTCAACGGTCGAGGATGGAATTGTAGCAGTGGTGGGATTCAAATTCTTTTACTACTGGTTCTGTGGGTGCATGGCTTGGTGGGCATGGCAGGGGAAGGATACTGTAAAATTTCCAGTCAGAGGTGGGATTTGCCGGTTCTCCAAACTATTCAAAATTTCCGCTCCCGGTTCTCCAGAACTGGTCAGAACCTGCTGAAGACCACCTCTGAATTGTAGCTGCGCAATATCCATTTATTTAAATGGGTTTTTTTTTCTATCAGGGCAACCTGGTCTACCCAATTATGGGACAGAGCATACTGCTTCCGCTTTCATCTCTCAGCCCCAATCCAGGAGCTTTCGCAGGCCAGTGGCTTTCGCCACAACCTATTTTATGTTAAATTTATATTTGTTTCTTTGTCAGTAAATATAAATTTAATCCATTTACTGAATCACTTGCCGTGGCTTCTCTGGCATGGTCAGAAAAGGTCAATCCTTCTTTTGCATAAAAGGGGGTGTGGCTTGAATTGCACAGGTGTGGCATGT
Organism: Pseudonaja textilis; assembly: GCF_049901715.1. Classification (NCBI taxonomy): domain Eukaryota; kingdom Metazoa; phylum Chordata; class Lepidosauria; order Squamata; family Elapidae; genus Pseudonaja; species Pseudonaja textilis. The sequence goes on from NC_142000.1 coordinate 15,818,248, forward strand.
CGATTTTTGTTTAAAAAAAAGTTACGATTACCAAAACAAGCAGTACCTTATATTATTTGGATACAGTAGTATTTATAGGGAGTTGATTGGAGATTATTAATGCTCTGATGATTCAGATAACTTAAACCTTAATGATAAAGGGGAAAAAAAGAATGTTTATGTCCATATGAACTCTGAATTTTTTTAAAATTCTCTGCCACAATGCATAACCCTGGCTTATATGCCAGCCTAATCCACCAAGCAGCTGCCATTCCTTTCTCAGAAGAAGATTAAAATCGGATCCTGCATTAGCTGTAGACTTTATAGGTTGCATTTCTGCCACTGCGAGAATTTCATGCTAGTTTTTCTCACCCTCACGTTTTCTCCCCCTCTCTCCTTTCCTTCTCTTTTCTGTTCCTGTGGCTTCTGCCTGGTTTTCAGGTGTGGCTACCGAGGAGGCTATATGGAGGTGATAAACCTGCACCCAGAAATTAAAGGGCAGCTACTTAAGCTCCTCTCTGTCCGTCTGTGCCCACCCGTCTCAGGTCAAGCTGCTATGGATGTTGTCGTGAACCCTCCTGTCCCTGGAGAAGAATCCTATGCCCAGTTCATTAAGGTTTGTTCATATATTTAAAATGTTTTCATTTTACTACCCTTCTTAAAGCCACCAGAAGCTCTTGAACCTCTGTCAGCCAGAAGAGATAGGTGGAAATTAAAAATAGGTGTTCACCAAGAAACACCAAGACAAAAATCACCTTTTTGATTTATCCAATTTAAGGATTCGTCTCTGATCCATTTTCCAAAACTGAATTTCCTTTCCATTTTCAAACATCTATTTAGTTTAGTTTTAGTTTACTTTATTATCATTGCACCTCGTACAATGAAATTAAATACCATCTTCAGTGTACATTGTGACTATGAAAATAAACACAAACTCACCTCCTTCACATTCTACACGTTGAATTGAAAACCCGATATTGCATTAATATAGCACTATACAGTAGAATTCAGAAGAATTACTGTCCTGGGATAGAAGCTGTTTTTCAGTCTATTTGTCCTTGTTTTTATTATTATCCTGTACCGTCTGCCAGATGGTCATAGTTCAAAAAAAAAAAAAGAAGATGGTGGTGCCCAGGATGAGATGGATCTTTGATAATGTTTTGAACTTTCTTAAGGCATAGTTTCTATTTAAAAACAAAGTAGCTAATCTTCCATTCATCCAAACTTCCTCCATCTGGTGCCTTTTCGAATTTGCCTTTGAATTTAACTTTAATCATTTCCAACCAGCACGTGAGGATGCCAGACCAAGAACATGTGCAATTGTCTGAAGGGGGCAGGTAGGGTTTAAATACACCGATAACAATGTTTTCAGTGGTAGTTTCTGGATTCACACTTGAATCGTATATGATTAGACTGGACTGTAAATAATTTACACCCCTGGCTGGTTTCACACAGGAACCCAGATAATATTTGACAGAAACAGTGCCTAACAAAACTTAAGAACTGAAGGTAACTGAAGAATCAAGTCAAGTGTATTCTGGGCAATTTTAAGTTACAATAAACTATCACCGTTGATTTATGTCCTCCTTGCAGGAATATTTTTTTGCTTACTCACTCATTTATCCTACCCATGATTTCTTTAGCTAGTGAAGATACAAGGTACTGAATCTAAGAAGCGTTTTCTGTTCTCCAGCCAAGCAAATGCAGATTATGGGATGATGGAAGTTTAGATGTAGGGTGTTTGGTGTTCTCTAAGCCTGGTGGGGTTTTTTTTTTGCAGACATTTCATTCAGTGGTGGGATTCAAAGTTTTCTACTACCGGTTCTATGGACGTGGCTTGGCTTGGTGGGTGTGGCTTGGTGGGTGCAGCAGGGGAAGAATCCTGCAAAATCCCCCTTCCTTCCCCACCCAACGAACCTGCTTTCCAGCTCCGTTCTCCTGTGCAGGGCAACCAAAGAAGACCCAGCCAATCAGCTGGGACTCAATGGGAGGCAGAGGAGAGATGGGGTTGGCGGGGCCAGTCAGAGGCGGGATTTGCCGGTTCTCCAGAACTACTCAAAATTTCCACTACCGGTTCTCCAGAACTGGTCAGAACCGGCTGAATACCACCTCTGGTTTCATTGCCAAACTAGGTAACATCATCAGTGCTAGTAGACAGTGGCGTCTGCTCTCATTTTATATACCAAAAATTTAGATGGAGGGAAATTTAGATGGTGCTGAAAACCTGAAGAGCTGATGCTCTCTAAGAAATAAAGGAAGGGCTGTAGAAGAGTGCCAGCTGGTTTGAACTGCCCAGTTGAGGTGTCCCTCTGTGTGACATTCTTTCACTTCTCCTGACAACACAGGAAAAGGAGTCGGTCTTGAACAACCTGGCGATGAAAGCCAAACTCACCGAAGATTTGTTCAATCAAGTGCCAGGGCTCCACTGCAATCCACTTCAAGGGGCCATGTATGCCTTCCCACGGATTTTTATCCCTGCCAAAGCCATTGAAATAGCAGAGGTGAGAATGCCTTGTCTCTCTGCAAGAAATGTTTACTGCAGCTGAAATGAAACGGGAGCTGTCCTCCTGCTTTAGGAAAAACATGTGTGCGTTACACTAAGCCACGATTGTTCAGCTGCATCTCCTTAATGGAACCAAAAGTTGGCTGAGTTTGCACCTAAGATATACTTTATGTGTTTTATTGCCTGTTTCACTTATTAAGCTGCATTATGGGGGTGATACTATCTATGATGAGAATGTGAGCCTAGTATTGGAAAAGCTGGTTTATCAGCTGGATATCTTATGTGTTACCAAATAGCTCTACTCTTCCAGTAAAAGGTAGTTATGTTTGCTTCTTGGAGAACATGCTTTTAAACAATAGGATATATCTGTTCTGTTCTGTTCTGTTCCGTTCTATTCTGTTTTCTATTTTATTCTATCTTATTTTCTGTTCTATTCTGTTGTCTATTCTACCCTATTCTGTTTTCTATTTTATTCTATTCTATTCTGTTTTCTATTTTATTCTGTTTTCTATTCTGTTCTATTCTTCCTATTCTATTCTATATTCCTATTCCATTCCATTCTATATTTGAACATGAGAACATTCAGATTTAAGTGTTGCAGAATAGTGTGGCATTCAGAAGCAAGCACAGCAATTTGAAAAGGACTATGTGATTAGCAATTAACTTCCTTTCACTTCAAATTTCTCCAGGCCCATCAAATGGCTCCCGACATGTTCTACTGTATGAAACTTTTAGAAGAAACTGGAATCTGTGTTGTACCCGGAAGTGGGTTTGGCCAAAGAAAAGGAACGTATCACTTTAGGTAGGTTTGACCTTACAGGTGCTCTTGTCAAAGTTACTATGGGATTCTTCCCTTGTAATTTCCACAGAATATTTATTCAAGTACCTCTTCTTTTCCTTCTAGGATGACGATTCTCCCACAAGCCGAGAAACTAAAGATCTTATTGAAGAAAGTGAAAGATTTCCATATAAATTTTCTGGAGGAATACTCTTAAAATAAAGACTCTTTTTTTTTAGACTGTATTTTTGAAAGTGTATTCAAGCCGTGAGAGAGAAAAATATGCTTTTTAGAGGGGGCTGTCTTTTTTAAAAAAATCAAATTCATGGTGGAATTACAATTACTGGAGCTTCAGTTTGATAGTAAAATACTTGAACAAACTTACAATACTAAGATGCGGGAAATGCGTTCAAAGATTGATTAATGCAGTCATTGGTTGCAAAGTGGGATGTTGCAAAATTTGCCTTTGTCCCACAGTTATGAAAGCCAAACTTGATTAGGTTGGATGTTCGGGTGTTGATAAACAATCTTCTATGCTTTTCTTTCAAAATAGAAGATACCACACTATCCCTTTCTACCAAACCAACTCAGAAAACTAGAGTTGTACAAGTAAACTAAAGGCACAGGTGATTTTGCACTCTTCTGGTCAAGCCTGTCTGATGGGAGTTAGACAGAAACCTTTTGCAAATAGAAGTATTGCAATCTCCTTTTTCGGGATGAAATAAGAGGCCCAAGATTTTGTTCTGACCATCAGAGAATGAACTGAGTGCCTTTTGAATTCCTGACGAGATTGCCTCCACGTGTAAAATACAACATTTCTCTTCTTTGATCAGAAGAAAGCTCATGTTATCTGCTTTCAACCAAGGCTGGGCAATGCATAGAAGGAAAGGAACTGGAAAGAGATGTAGGGGACTATAATACTACTTAAATTCCTATCTAATTTTAGCCAGCTGTTTCCAAGATAGAATTAGTGTGTCTAAGCTTCCTTTGGCCATGATGAGTGTGAGGTCTTAAGAAATTGGGAGGCAATGAAGCAAAAGAAGAAGACGATGGCCCTGTTGGGGTATTGGATTATATCTTTGCACGGTAAACACAAGTTGATAATAGAAGAACATTTGCACATTTGTTGATTTTCTTGATCACTGTTGTTTATGAAAAGGTTTCTGATTGCTCTTGAATAATTGTAAAGAGGCCAATGTAGACAAAATTGAGCAATAAGAAAGGGTCCAATTTGATATTGCCTCCATGAATATTCAGATGCCTTCAGATCCGTCTCTTGAATTTAAATTAGATATTAGACTGGGACTTGACTTGGAAACTTAACGTCTCCTTCGAATGGTGATCCTGGTTGTCGAATTTCAACTGATCAAAGCCGTTCATTCAAGACACATAATTGGGTAAATGTTTGATATACTAAAAGGCCGATCTGTGGATAACCAGTTCTTTGTAGCAGTACATAAAAACACAAGTAATGGGATAGGATAAGAAACGGAGTGCTTTTCACGTGACAAAATGGGATCTTGCTTGCTACTTTGATCCTTGTTTCATCTTAATGGGATTCGACCCTACAGTAGAAGGAAAAAAATTACATGGCGTTTCATTAATCAGTTGAATTCCAGAAGAAGAAAAGATTGAACGTCCTCACCTTGGTGAATTCATTAAGGTGGCAATCTCCGAGGATAGTTTGAGCTTCTTTTTCCCAGATTGCTTCACTGAAGGGCTCTTTGCAGTGGTGGGATTCAAATTTTTGTACTAGTGGTGGGGGTGGCTTGGTGGGGGTGGCAGGGGAAGGATATACTGCAAAAATACCATTCCCTCCCCACCCCACTAACCTACTTTCCAGCTCCGTTCTCCTGTGCAGTGCAACCAAAAAAGACCCAGCCAATCAGCTGGGACTCCAGAGGCAGAGAATAGATGGGAGCGGAGCCAGTCAGAGGTGGTATTTGCTAGTTCTCCGAACTACTCAAAATGTCCGCTATTGGTTCTCCAGAACTGGTCAGAACTTGCTGAATATCACCTCTGGTTCTTTGCCAGATAAGACTGAAATAGCTATTAGGTGTGGTTTTTAAATACCTCTTCGCAACCTCTAAGACTTCTCTTACACTTTAGAATGGCTTCCTACCTAATGATCTTCAGATATGATGAGAGTTACAGATTTAACGATCTGAAGGTTTCTCATATTGAAGTTTGCCATGTTAGTTGAGTTGTTACAAATGATATCATAAATGTACCATCAGTACTCAGAAAGTTTCAGTCTTAACTACTAAGACTATATGTTATTTTGAGTAGCTGAGCCATTTTCCAAAATCTTCATATCAAACATCTTTTCCATTGGAAATTGCTAGCTACGCTATTTTCTTAATAATTATTATGTTTGGTTGCGTGTAAGTTCTGTTGAATTCTGAACTAACCTTAGATTATACTAAAAATTACAATTGGCTGGCTCTTAAATCATATTTTATATTTTATTGATGGCATCCATTTGTAAGAGGATACCAGTTCTCAAAGCAGTGGCAATTCCCCCCCCATCGTTGCCATACACTACATGACATGTATGTAGTCGCTCAGTTCAAGAGAATGTTAAGCTTCATCTTGAGCAGTTGCAATTAAAATATATATTTTTTTAAGTAAGTAAACATTTTCATATGGTACGGACGGGAAATAAGCATTTGTAGTCTTTCGTTTTTTTATTCTCATGTTAACTTTTTAATGCTACTGAAAATTATGTCAACTTTACATGTTTCTAAGTAATGTTTTTACAGAGATATTTCTTTTCTTTGTACTTTTTAAAAATGGGAAGTAGTGATACTTTTCATTTACTTCTAACTGTAAGACATCAACTTCTAGTTTTCCTTGTGTTGGGAGCTATATTTTATGGTGCCTCTTGATTTCTGATATTTTTGGGTTTATTACATCACTGAATATGGTGCATAATATAAGCATTGTTAGGGCTGATTTATCACATTTGTCATTACTGCAAGGAAATTAACAGTCCACTTAATTGACCTTGGCTAGTGATGGCCATTTTCTTAGATCTGCTTCCAAGCTTTGATGGATACGATCCTCAAATAGATCCAAAATAATTAAACTATGGGAGTTGTTTCGTTTTTTTTTTATGCCAAGAACCATTACCAAGGCAAGCTAACATTGTGATGGTCTATGTTTGTTTTTCCTGCCTTCTGATGTTTTTCATCCTGTTCTCGGGTGACTTTTTAAAGATCTTTACAAATAAAAGAGCTATTATGAACTGTGGAAGTCATTTACTAATTTGCATGATGTCGGATAACCCTGGTTCACACATCATTAGCCAGGGCAATGCTTAACCATGGTTGGGCTCATATTGATCCATTTTCCAAGTCATGGCAAAAATAAGGGAACCTCATTAAATGTCAGGTCCTTAAACCCCCTAACATAAGTTGGGATCCCAGATTGCTGATCAAATCCAACCAACAGTTTTTATCAATCAGGTGCATTATATGAACTAAGAACTGAATTCAGGAAACCATAGTCAACTGGTTGTTTGTAATTCCAGCTTAGGTGCAAAAGCTACACGAATCGCTATATGCGTTAACCTCGGTTACTTTTAACTTTGGTTCCTTCCAAGTTAGGTTTGGGTCGTTTGCAAAGCCAGCCAGTTTGCATCAGCTTCTGATCCTACGGGCTGCAAAACCCAGACAGAACACAGTAACCAGGTTTAAAGCATTGCACGCAGATAATAGGAACCCCAGTCTGGCTCCAGTTAGACTTTCGGGTTTAGGGGTCGGATTGTGAGGAGGGAGTAATGTAGCTGCCATTCTCCCCACCCCCCTTCCTTTGGCTGTTGGCCGGGCAATCTGAATTAGCAGGGGCAGAACTGCCCCCACCCCAGCTTTTGGGAGGGGGGGGTGTTTAAAAAAAAAATCTAGCCCACCTGAATCTCTTTGCGTTGCTTCTACAGCCCCAAAACAAGCTCAGTTGGGAATCGCGCCTACTACCCCGCCCCCCATCAACCCACTCTTGGGGGCGTGTCCACGAGGCGGGGGCTGGGACTCTATAAATATCCCACCCCCCAGTTTAGCCGGTCCCTCTGCGTTTCTTTTTGGGGAGGCATCAGTTCCTTCTCCATGGCGTTCAGGAAGCAGCTGGAAGCCTCCAAGAAGCGCAGCGCCGACTCCGGAGTCGAACCGGATCGGAGCGTCTTGAGCAAAGAGCAGAGGCACCAGCGGATCAGTCTCTTTCTGCAGGATTTCGACCACCAGGGTGAGGCTTCGGGAAAGGGGCGCCTCCCTTTGTGGTCATTTCATTCACACCGTTAGTCTCCCTCTCTCTGAAAGGGGTGGGTGGGTGTCCTTCCATTTTCCCCAACCAGGATCTTCAGAGGTTTTTTGTTGAACTACTACAAGGACCCTTCTGCTGAGACCTCGGAGTCGTGGGAGTTAAAGAGTCGGGCATCCCATAACTTGGCAGGAGAAGTTAGGAGATCCTGTGATCTCCTCATGCTAAGCTAGGGTAGAGTAGAGTAGAGGTAGAGTAGAGTAAGGGTAGAGGTAGGAGTAGAGGTAGAGTAGAGGTAGAGTAGAGGTAGAGTAGAGTAGGGGTAGAGGTAGAGGTAGGAGTGGAGGTAGAGTAGAGGTAGAGTAGAGTAGAGGTAGGAGTAGAAGTAGAGTAGAGTAGAATATTGGCCAAGTGTGATTGGACACACAAGGAATTTGTCTTGGGGTAAATACGACATGGTTGGTTAGTTTTGGCTTCATACTGTGTGGGAACTTCATCCCTGCGATTAGTAGATTTCAGATTTATGGGTTTATCCTTGGAGGGGAAGCCCTTGCCCATTGTGGTTAATTCAGTAACCCCTTCATTCAGTGGTGGTATTCAATTTTTTTTTTACTACTGGTTCTGTGGGTGTGGCTTGATGGACGTGGCTTGGCATGGCAGGTGTGTCAGGGGAAGGATACTGTAAATCCCCATTTCCATCCCACCCCACTAACCTGCTTTCCAGCTCCTTTCTCCTTTGCATGGCAACCAAGAAAGACCCGGCCAATCAGCTGGGACTGGGGAGGCAGAGAAGAGATGGGGGCGGGGCTAGTCAGAGGTGGGATTTGCTGGTTGCCCAAACTACTCAAATTTTCCGGTTCTCTAGTACCTGTCAGAACCTGCTGACTATCATCTCTGCCTTCATGGATGGTGCAACTGGCTGGGCATAATGTGGCTGACTTCGTCTTGAATGAATCTTGTTTGTAAATCAGGGTTAAGCGAGCTAGATATCATATCCTCCCTCCCATCTATTTCCTTTTGCTTCACCTTTTTTGGTGGGGGGAAAGGTTGACACGCTTTTCAACTCCTACTGAGTCCCTGGCGCTCTTGGTCAGCTTTCTTGCTGACATTTCATCTGAGTAACATCTTTGGTGCTGACGGTGTTCGCCAGTTGGGTAACAAAATGTCTGCAAGAAAACAATCAAGTCCAGAGAGCATCCAGGATGTCCCAGTTCAACCCTCAGCTACATAGAGAGCCAAGGGTTGGTCCAACCTTGGCCACTTTAAAGACTGGTGGACTTCCACTCCCAGGATTCCCACCATGGCCAGCTGCAGAACGCTGGGAGTTGAAGTCCACAAGTCTTTTAGTGGCCATGGTTGGACCAACTCCTGATGTACAGCCTTCTCTTTTATCGGTACCCATTTCTCTGTTCAAGCAAAGGAACACCTACAAGAGATGAAGAAAGAACTGGCGTCGCTTCTGCAGATGGCTGAGAAGGCCTTCCAAGTGGAGCTGCTGGCTTTGCCCCCAGCCATGAGAAAAATGAAGAGGAAAGACTTGTTGGGTGAGCCTTGGGCCTTGCTGCCTATCCTGCTTTTCTCCCTTCTAGACCAGCCTTTCCTTTCCTGAAGCAGGGCCGGCCCATTTGTAAAGTTTGCAGAGCCTACTTTGGTGTTGGTCTTCCTAAGAATTCTTCCATATCTATGAGTTGAGACGAAGTGGCATAAGAGGAAGGGACCTCTCCCCTCCCCCGTCATATCTCAAGTCAATGTTCTCTTCTCACTGTGACCCACTAAAGGAGAATGACTGGCTCCAACCCATGCAAGAGTGTTTCCATGGCTAATAACTCATAGATTAATAGATTTAGAATGGACCTTGTAGGTAGTCCAACCCCCGCTCCAAGCAGGAGACCCTACACCAGGGGGTCTTCCAACTTGACAACTTTAAGACTTGTGGATTTCAACTCCCAGAATTCCTCCTCCAGTCATGTTAGCTCAGGAATTCTGGGAATTGAAGTCCACAAGTCTTAAACTTGCCAACTTGGAAGACCCTTGGCCTACAGATGGCAGTCCAGTCTCTTCTTGAAAGCTTCCAGTGATGAAGCTCCCACAACTTCTGAAGGCAACTTCTGTTCCATTGATTGATAGTTCTCGCTGTCAGAAAAATTCTCCTTATTTCCAGGTTGAATCTCTCCTTGATGAGTTTTCATCCATTATTCCTTGTCTTGCCTTCAAGTGCCTTGAAAAATAGATTGAACACCTTCCTTTCTATGGCAGCCCCTCAAATATTGGAACACTGCTATTGTGTCTCCCCTGGTTCTTCTATGGACTCATCCGTTTTTTTAAACAAATAAAACAAGCTGGACATGATTTGCCACAGTTTTCTTCTGGGTCATCTTTTTGACTTCCCATTCTTGATTCTAGTCCCAGAGTTTCCTGTCCATGCTTAGCTTTTTGAGATTGAACTACGTTCAACTAAATATGGCTACATCTACAGCAGGTGCTAAATTTCAATTTCTAGTGGTCTTTGCTGCTTATAAGCCTGCTTGGATGCAGATCCTGAGAATTTGTGATTCTCAGCTCCGGATATTTCTGACCTGTAGGAGGCAAGTCACTTTTGAGAGTGGGCAGCCAGCTGCTTTAGCATGATGGTTTAATCTCGGTTCTTTCAGATCTCAAAGAAGAAGATGCAGCCGCAGCAACAGCTGTCGCCACTCTGGAGGCAGTGAGTATCTGCCCAGTATATTAAAACGTTGGGAATGGGAAACTTGTTATACCTATACAAATAGGGAGATCCGTGATAAATTGGTGGGGATGGAAATAGTTCTTCTATTTATGTACTATTAAAACTCTCTTGTCTGTAATCTTTAACTGGGTGAAACTGTGCAACTTAGGGCAACAATTTTTGAACCAAAATAGCTCAAATGGGCTAATTTACAGAATCTAGGAGTCATAGCTGCAGAAAAAACAATTACTATCAACCTGCCTTCAGTCGAGAACTTCTTCACTGCACGAGTCAAAAAGAGGGCTGTGAAAATATTTACAGACCCCTCACATCCTGGATATAAACGGTTTCAACTCCTTCCCTCAAAACGACACTATAGAGCACTTGCACACCAGAACAACTAGACACAAGGACAGTTTTTTCCCAAATGCCATCACTCTGCTAAACAAATAATTCCCTCAACACTGTCCAACTATTTACAAAGTCTGCACTACTATTACTATTAATCTTCTCATCACTCCTTATCACTCATCCCCTCCCACTTGTGACTGTATGACTGTAACTTTGTTGCTTGTATCCTTATGATCTATATTAACTGTTTCCTAGTATGATTTGATTGCTTATTATACCCTATGACTGTCATCAAGTGTTGTACCTGATGATTCCCGACTCTTGACGAATGTCTCTTTTCTTTTATGTACACTGAGAGCTTATACACCAAGACAAATTCCTTGTGTGTCCAATCACACTTGACCAATAAAGAATTCTATCTATGTGTTGAATTGAAATTTTGGCAAATTTTATAAAATATTTTATGGCATAAAATGATTGAAGTATCTGCGACATAATACACAATGACCAAAAAAAAAAAAGATTTTCAGGGATGACAACTCATGTTTGACTGTGCTACACAGTTCAATGTGGACTACAGATAGTCCTTCACTTACGACCATCTATTTAGTGACTGTTCAAAGTTGCCACGGCACTGAAAAAAATGGACTTATGACCGTTTTTTCACACTTTATAACCGCTGGAACATCCCCATGGTCACATGATCAGAATTTGGAAGCTTGGCAACTGACTCATATTTATGATGGTTGCAAGGCTCATACAATCACCTTTTGCGACAAGCAATGTCAGTGGGGAAGCCAGATTCACTTAACAACCAGGTTACTGACTTACCAAGTGCAGTGATTTACTTAATGACCGTGGCCAAAAAAAGGGCTGTACAATGGGGCAAAACTCCCTTAACAAATGTCTTGCTTAGCAACAAATTTTGGGCTCAGTTATTGTCACGCAAATTGAAGACTACTACCTGTACTTTTGAGGCAGATGCATCTCTGAATATCTTCCTAAATTTTAAAGAAATTTTCCAGTACATTAGAAGCTCTGCCCATGTTGTAGCCACTGAGCAATCTGGAGAGGAAATATTTCTGAAAAGTTGACCCAAGGCATCATGGCTTGTTAAGTAACATCTGTACCTGTTGTCATTTCTTCCAGATATGGAACTATGAGCAGGGTCCCGAAAGCTTAATTCTGATTATTTACATAGCTAGAAATTGCTCATTTGTGCCTAAACTGAGTAAAGAAACCTGTGTGATGCTAGTCTTAATTTTTCCCTTTTCTCCCCAATGTCTCTAAAGAGTAACTGTGGTGTTGGAAACCTGCACAATCCCAGATTAATAAGGACAAACAGCAAACGAGGTAAATCTGAAGTGCTCCTCCTGGTATGAAAAAAAATATTTTCTGTACTCTTCTCAAATTCTTCTGTACTGATCCTTTTTGGAGCTGAAGGGAGTAACGGTATCTTAAGACCTCTGAAAGGCACCAACAGTTGCTTGATTCTAGTTTCTTATCTTGGACAGCAGCCAAATCAATGGACCTTTGTTTCTTGACTTCCTGGTCAAGATCTACTTGCTGAGAAGTTCTAAAGAACTCGGGAATGCCAGGAGCTGCTCTTTTTTTTGTAAAAAGTTTTTTTTTATTTTTTTACATCTTAAAAACATCTTTTTTAGTGAACAGCATGATTCCAGGTTTTCACATTTCCATACAAACATAACCCTGGTTACATATTCATCTTTCACCTTTGATTTCATATCCTATCATTACATTACACATTTTCTATGAATTTTCCCAAGTACTTTTCTGAGACCTGTTTTATATGTTTTCCATTCATTTCTTAACCTATTTCTTTTTTACTTTAAATAATTCTCATATCTTCATATTCATTATACTTTATAGTTTTATCTGTCAGGTTTGCAATTTCATCGCATATTCTTATTTCATCATTTCAAAAATTCCATCCCAATTCAAACAGTTCAAAAAAGAAATTCCCCCCATAATTACCAATTTGAGTGTACCACCCCTTTACCTTATACATCGTTTAATTAACTCTTTAATTCCAAATAATAATTGACTTTTTAATTATCATCTAAAAAAATTAATAACAATGATCTGCCAGGAGCTGCTTTAAAAGGCGATCAAGAGAACACACTGAGCATGGAAAGACCATTTGAACCCATCTTAGCATAGTTGTAGTGCAAAATATGGCTGGTTATGAGGGCCACACCTATGTCAAAAAAGATTAGCTGCGACTGAACCCTTAAGGTCTAAACTTTAAACCTGTTCAGTCATTTTTGAAGCAGGCACAGCTGTACTCGTACCCATTGTTAGTCTCTTAACTCTTGACCCAAATGTCCTTTCCAGTTAAAGTCACCACAATTGTGGAATATAAGGAAGCGGAAGATGAACAGGGGATGCAAAGTAAGAAAACATCTCAGAAGGTAAGTGGGGAAAGGATAATTGTCCATTCTGCTTTCTTGAAACCTGTTTTCTTTGCAAGTTTGAAGGCACCTTTGTACCAGGTTTGTATTTCATTCATTGGTATTCATCTGGCTAGCGTCCTGTTTGGAAAGTGAAACAGTATTTGCTGTGTGAGCAAGAAGGTGACAGCAAGGAGCCTGGGCGTGGCTTAGCTCAACTGTTCTGTACAAAAGCTGCTTGGTGCTGTGAAAGTAAAACTGAAACTGAAATCTCCTCTGCTTGTGTTTTGCATTTGGAACAGATTTTTTTTTCAGGCGGGGAGAGGGAGTAGAACTTCTTAGCATCAGAGGGTGTTAATAATAATAATATAGGAAATACTAATGCTCTGATGGTCATTTCTAAAAATCCTTTGTTAGTGAGCACCTAGAAGCCAAGAGGAACATACATGCCAAATTTCAAGTTTGTAGGCTTTACGGTTCTGGAGATTTTGTGATGATGCGTGAGGGGTATTTTGCAGATAGGGAGATAGGTAGGTAGATAGATATAGATAGATAGATAGATAGATAGATAGATAGATAGATAGATAGATAGATAGATAGATATAAGATAAATTGCTTATTTTATCTTGCAGGTATTTAAAACTAAGTCACTGACTTCTGCCATCACGGATAAAAAAGGTATTCTCTGCAGGTAAGAGAAAGTTGATGTTTTCAAGTCATCCTGTACTTAAAAATGAAGGTGATTTGTCCACTGAGATGGATTGATGAAAAAATGACACCCCTAGATGGCTGAGGTCCTTGGCAATATTTGAGGGGAGAGAATAAGTGTTTAGGGCATCGGGTGTCCAAAATTGGAGAGGAGGGGAACCCTCTTAAGGGGAAAATCTCAGTAATGAACCAGTAAGGAGTGAGCACGGCTTGATTGCCAAAGATGCAAATGGACTTTTCAGCAGAGGAATGAAAATATGGAAAAGAGGCTGGTGGACAGATAATCAGAATTTGTTCTGGACTGGAATTTTCTTGTAGCATTTGTCTGAATGTGTATGTATCATAAACAGCTTTAGGCACAGGCTGTCTTTTTTATTTTAATGGGGTCTTCTTTTGCAAAAGCAAGTGGCTCAGTTAAGAAGTTACAAGTTGCTTGCAGGAATCCTTTTGGGTTTCAGGCAAAGAAAGCCAGCTACTGTTTCTATGCAGATTCCCCGCTCCCCCAAATATTTAGGTCTTAATCAAGTGCATCCTAGTTGTATTTTGCAGGAAGGTAAAATAGGAGCAATCATAGGAAGAAATATTGTGTGTGTGTATCATCATCTTCTTTTAATAACCCCATAATCCCTTGTGGGGTGGAGTCTGTGCAACTGAATGGAGCTGGGTGTTTACTGGCCAGATGCCCTTCCTGTCACCAATGTGGAGTTTTCTTAGGATAGAACTCACAGTCCTGATTGTGAGGCAAGAGCTCCACCACTAAGCCCCCCACACCACTCAAATATTGTGTGTGGGTGTGTGTGGAAATAATCCAAGGTCTGGTGTCTTCCTTCAGGTCTGCATCTGTGTGCTCCACTCCAAACATGAGACGCATCGAGCGATCGGCTTCTCTGCGCGATCCACCAAGATCTACTCCCAGGTTCACCAGTTCAGGCTCTAAAAGGTCAATATTGCGGGTTTGTTTTAAAGGACAGACTCTTAACAACTTTTAAAGCACTAATAGGACTTCTGCGGAGAGGTTGTATGTCTGCTTCCAGAGTTGAAGGGCTCTCCACCTATGCCTGAGTCAGCCCCAAATGACCACCACTTGAAACGGATTGTTCCCATTGCCGATTCTCTACACTGCTTGTCTTCCTTCCGTTTCAAGTCATTGTAGCACCCAAATCTGCCTCCCCCAAAAAGACGAGCGTATTGGAACTATCCACATCCGGAAGATGTCTTTGGATGCTGTCAAAATAGGGTGTATGGGCACCAGTTTGGCAAAGGATAGCTTGAGCCCATTTACCTCAGGTGGCAGAGAAGAGGAAGGCAACATCACTACAGTACACAGCAGAAACTAAGCGATTGTTGGGGCATTTGCGTTGTTGTCAGGTGCAAGAAGGGGGAAACACCCCCCCCCGTGTTTTCTGAATGGATCCATCTCTGATCCATCTCTCTATTTGCAGGTCTCCGGGGATCCTTTGGGGGAAAGCTGCCCTCTGGGTGTTCAGGTGACCTTGCCTGCTCTGGGACAAAATGATCTGAGGGCATTGTGCCCTGACAGCCTAGAAATAGAGGGACAATAGCATGGCTGCTTTAACAGGCTGTCTCTTTAAAGCAGCTGCACTTTTTTTAAAAAAAAAATCTTGCGAAGCTACCTGCTTGTGTACGTTGTGTTTGCATATATGGAATTGGGGAGCAATAAATTTTAATTCTATCTCTACCTACTTACCTATAACTGGATGTATAAGTACATGCAGTTGATACTTGCAGCCTGATCTTTTTGAAGATATTTCAAAAACCCAGACCAAGCTCTTTTGGTCTACCCTCACTCGTTTTCCTCTTGCTAGATTTTCACAGAGGGGGCTCTCCGCAGGACCGTCTCAGAGAACTCAAGCTTCAAGTCTTCGCAGTTCTTCGATGCCCCCTGAACGATCCCTTCCTTTTGTCAACATACCACTGACCGATGGGCAGGTATGGCTCTTATGGGCTTTGGCTGTAGCAGAACTGGCTTTGCTTGATGGGAGTATATATATATACATAGATGGATACACGTCTCCATGTTCCGATTATTGCACGTTAAGAAGCTGCATGAATCTGGTCGTGCCATGCCCCTGTCGGAGTCTAAATCCAAGGAGGAACACGAACAGCTGACGGGGAGTGGGAGTGGGGCTCCGTTGGCTGTGGAGGAAATTGGGGAAGGGCAAAGTTCGGCTGGGCAGAGCAGGAAAAAGGTAGAACAAGGGAGAGGGAGTTCAGAGGAAGACCCAGGCCCACCCCTTCTTCATCTTAGGGCACGCAGGGAGGAACAGATAAGAGAGCAATGTGGGTTGCAGGGCTTCCGGGGGAGGAAAGGGCCCTGATTCCCTTCATTAGCCACACCTGGGAATGAGAGTTTAAAAAGAGATGCAAGCTGAGTGCGATGTCTGCTGGGAACAAACAGTGAGCTTATCTTGTGTTGACTTTGGTATCTGCGTTCCTGGCATCCTCCCAACCATGTTGAATTACTGCTGTTCCTTCACATCAAGAATTCCTTCTTTTGCCCTGCCGGACTAATTACCTCATTTTGCCTTGATTGGACTTATAGTTGGCTTTTCCATATTGACTGTGCTTGTTGGGAGCCAACTGGAAAGTTGGAAATGTCAATCAGGCGACCTTGGAATGCTGTGACCATCATAAATGCGTGCTAGTTTCTAGCGCCTAAATTTTGATCGTGGGACTGTTAGATGCTGCAACAACCATAAGTGTGAGGATTGGAGTTTGTTTGTTTTTAGCACCATCATGACTTTGGTTGCTGAAGGAAAAGTTGTAAGTTGAGGATTACCTGTAGGTACATTCCAAATGGCATCTGTTTTTTTCCCCCCCAGACTCTTTGCTCATCCGGGGATGACATCCAAAACATTGATGTGCAGCTGTTAAATAATGACACCGTCCAGCACATCCACACCCTGGTGGTAAGTGTTGGAAGCAAAGTATTTTGAGAAATGGCTGGCTGTCCCCCCACATCTATACTATATCTTCTAAAGAGATACTTAACACAAATTGCTTTTTCCTTCCTCAGAACCAGCTGACAGCCCTTTGTGGAAAAGCAACAGTTAAGTCAAGTTGAAGAAACAGATGGCAACTTTTCCTGCATCCCCTTCATGTAAAGAAACTCCTTGATATAGTTAAAGCAGAAGGCAACTGGTTTTAATAATTTATTGCATAATAAACTTGGTATATTTTTCATTTGGAAACACTTGAGTGACTTGACATTTGAAGCAAAGGCCCTTATTGGGAGACTGAAAATAAAATGGTTATTTGCACCCATTTCCCCAGATCTTGAGTTTATGCCTGTATCTATACAGGAAACATAAGTGAATTTAGCTAAACATTTATTGAAATGCTTGAAACTGCTCTTCCGTTAGAATTAAAAATGGAAGAATGCGCTTTGAAGTTCTGATTGGGTTTAGTTTTTGTCACCTTGATGAACAGGTTATAAAATTGCCTGATTGGTGAAGGTGTATCCCTCTTGGTCAAAAGTAAATGGATCTAGTGAGATCTGTTTTTAAGACTTTGGAGAATGGCTCTTAATTCAGGAAAATCCCTGTATGATCTTCCTATCGAAAGCCGTCAGAATTGTAGATGTGCCTGCATCCTCCAACTGTATCACAGTACAATATTCAAAGCCTTAGTTTGTTTTTAGAAGTTGGCTAGAGATATGCTATAGTCCCAACTTACAGTCTTTATTTAGTGACCAATAGAAATGTCACATAGGATATATACCTTGTAAAAATAGAGAAATCACTACTACATCTGTGGGGTGTGGGTGGAAATATTGCAGAAGCTCAAACATGGGAGTATGCATCTTCTTCCTCTGAGATAAAATTCATGTAGATGGAATTCTGAAAAATTGTCTCTCGATAGAACACTTGTACTGCTAAGTCTCCGTGACTTTTGAGGTTGACTTTGTGTTCAGGACTTAGATTTTTAGAAGCATCAAAGGACAGCTTTTTGTGAAACTTTAGTTCAGATCCTAAGGGGAGGTTGGAGAGATAGAAGGGAATAATGCTTAGTAGTTATGTTTACTCTTTGAATTACCACTCCAACCTATGTTCTGGTTATAAGGCAACAACTGCGAATAGTTGAGTTTATGGTTGACCTCCATGAATCTTCAAGAACTTTCCTTGTATGATAGAATAATGTATAAGCATTTTATGCTTCGAGACAAGACAGTTGGGTCTTCAGCTGTGCAAGTCACGCACAGCTTTGCAAGGATTAAATGAATGTTTGCAACAGGGCATTGCATTCTTTCTTAAAAGCTATTCAATAGCTGAGTTGTCCTAGCTTAAGCGTACTAATACAATCACCTCCTGCCCTGCAAGTGACACAAAATTTTAGGATATCGACCCACAATCCTCTCTCTCTTCTGCAAAACCCGTTTACTTTCAAGAGGAATTTGATCTGAGCTTATCGGTATAAAGGCTAGATTGTTTTATCCCGAGGAAGAAGTAATTTCATTTTTAAGAACAGGATATAGTCTCTCCGCCCACCCCACCCCAGTTTGGAAACTTAAAAAACTGAAAATCACGCTCCTTCAAATATTCAAATAAATAAACAGGTTGCAGCCTTTTGATGCAAATTTGGCTTACGATCTTCTATCCAACAAGATGTTGAAGACCGTCCTCCTAATTTTGTCAATCCAAAACTGCAACCACATGCAAGTTCCTACAGGAACTTATTTGAGCGTGGCTTCACTCCTGCACAGGGCTGCATATTGGGTTACGTAAGAAGGCGGCAGGAGATGCTGAAGAAGCAAAGCTAAAATGATATGCCTTTTGGGTGGGTTTTCTTAACACAGGTGAAGCCCGGCCTAGTCCTGCTACATCTGTTTACCTGTTCTTCCGTCAAAATTAATGCCCCTATGTCTTAAAACTGCCGATATTTCGTTCGATAGGATGTTACAGGCTTGGCCTGACACCCAAGGTCCGTTTGCTTCCTTAAAAGTAGATTTCCTTTAGTTTCCTTCGGTTCAAGCTAGTCAATACTGGAAGCGATTTGCTTCAAAACTCCCAATTTCAGCTGCGAACTGATAAGAAAGAGAGCCGTGACAAAACGTATCGTCATACACCAATGGTTTTTATTAAGTTTCAGAAACCTTTTTTCACAAGATGGTAAAAAAACTCTTACAACCACTTTTTTTTTTTAAATAGTTTTTTTTTCTTTTTTTTAAATCTTCCATGGTTTTCCCCATCCGGTTCTGTTCCCGGTGCCGAAACCCAATTTACTTACCATGCATCTAAAAGTGATAGATACAGGCTAGGAATTTCTTTATTCTATTTGTAGCAGCTTATGCAGATGCAGCCAAATAAACCAAGCCTCGGGACAAAATTTTTACACAAAACTTTACAATGTAGAATTTTGAATTTAAAATAGAGGAAAAACTTAAAATCTACACAAAAAACTGGTAAAAATCAAGCACAAGTACAAGGACTGGAACTTAACCCAGATGGATAGGAGAGAGTCTCGTCTTCCTTTCAAGTGCCTTTATTCTGCTACAGAACAGTCAGTCGAGAAAGAAAAAAAGATGTAAGCTTTTTTTGTGTGTGTGTGTGTGTGTGTGTGGTTAGTTTAAATTATACACTTCTGTAGATACTATGGACCAATTTTAAAAGTTACACATACAGCAACAGATGTCCATTGGGCTCATGTGCATTGTTTAGACAATCCAACTGTGTTGCTGAGAACAAGTCAGGCAAAATTTTGGAGAGAGAAAAATCCGCGTGTAACTTCCCTTACCCCGCCCAAGACATTTTTTTTTTTTTTTACTGATGGGCACACTGCACTCCCGGTCCGTGATGGCCACCTTCCTCATCGGAACTATCGTTGTACGCCTCGCGCCTCTGCCCACCACTTGACCCACGAGTGGTGTCAAATTCTTGAAGGTCTACTTCTTCTGCTTCGCTAATTAGGTTGGGAACTTCTGGTCTGGAGGGCAGAAAGTCTTCAAGTTCCTAAAAGTAAAATATTGCGAGTTCGTTTGAATACGTTATTTGGCCAAGTGTGATTAGACGCTCAAGGAACTTGTCTCCAGTGCAGAAGCTCTTGGTCTGCATGCAAAGCAACAGAACGATGATGTCATGCCCCGGTTAGAATCTGACTCTGAGGGAGAGGAGGAGCAGCCGACAGGGAGTAGAAGTGTGGCTCCGGAGGTTGTGGAGGGAACTGGGGAAGGGCAGAGGCTAGCTGGTCACTCAGAGGAAAACCCGGGCCCATCCTCTCTTCATGCTAGGGCACGCAGGGAGGAGCAGAGAAATGTGAATGGCATGGACTATGGGGGAGGAAAGGGCCCTGATCCCCTTCATGGGCTGCAGCTGTGAGGACTGTTTAAAAGGACAAACTGCACATGGCCCAGTGCTGGAAGCAAAGCGTGAAATAACTCTAGTCTTTCAGTTCTTATCTGAGGTCTGGCATCCTTCCCAGTGTGTGTATTCCGATATCTTCAAGCCTTTATCTTGCCTTGTCTCATTAATTGCTTCAGTGTGGTTTGTGTTGCTTTTTCTATTTATAATTTATATGTATTTTGAGTTTGAATGGAATTTCTTCCTTTTTGAAACTGTTGGGGGTGGGTGGGGGGCTGGTTTCCTCCAGTCAATGATAATTGGACCTTTGAAGCCAAGTTGAAGGAATTAAAGGGACTTCACCTGTTTTTGTGACTTTGGTGCTTTTAGATCCTATCCTGGGTCATCACAAATAATAGTTATAATACCAATAAGAGGGAGGAGTAAGAAGGATAATACGATTTAAAAATACTACAGCCATACTGCATGGGTAGATGCACATAGACATTGGACAGCACTGTGAGAATTGGGTGCTCAGCAGTGTTGGCCTAAGGATACAGCAAGGAAAGTGGTGCTGCAGCTGTCATTCTATTCATGCCCCCGAATGTTGAAGGTTATTTGATTTTTCAATATAACTTGCCTTTTGCTCATATATCATGACTGCCTGCCCAACCCCCCAAGATTTCTAGAGAAGGGGGAACAATGATGGGGGAAGTGGGCCAGACCGTGAGATTTTCCAGTGTCTGGGAGCGGAAGCTCTCCTAGAATAATATTACACTTATTTTAAGGTTTAACTGCACGTAGAGAGGAGGTCTGAAGAGTTTAGGGTTTTCACATCTCTCGGAGAAGAGAATATTTACCAGGCTGCTTTGCGTACTTACTGTAAGCTTTTCTTGGCTAATCCAGTTGTTTTCAGGAAACTGCACATCAAACTTTATATAGAGATCACCCTTTTCAAAAGGGTTGCGATACTGTGGCATTCCCTCCCCTCGAACTACCCGGACGGAGCCTAGAGTTTTAAAAAAAGGGGGGGAACATTGTCAGTGAAGGGCAGCATGTATTTCTCTCTAGGCAAAACATTTAAAAAAAAAACCCCAAACCCGTTGGAAGGCGGGACCACTTTCAGAACAGCAGTATACAAGTTTTTACCTGGCTCAATTACTTTTCCCGGGGGATATTTCACCACAATCTGACGTGCATCGAGGTGCTTAAATGTGAACTGAAAGCCACACAGGGCTTCAACAAGTCCAATCTTGTGCGTCATGTGCAGATCGTTTCCATCTCTCTGGAACATCTTGGAGAAAGAGGGAGAGGGGCAGGGTTGGGTTTTTGCTTTCGCCATTTGGAACTAGAGCGTTTCCCACAGAAGGAGCTCGCCGTCTTCAGAAGCCAAACTGGAGTCTCCAAACTCTTGTCCCAAGTGAACTGCGCTATGGCCACCCTTTTTCCAAATTGATCATTTATAAACTGTCGTTTATCAACTGCAATAGCATTTAGGCTTATATACTGCCCCCACGCTGCTTTACAGCACTCTCTGGACTGTTACTGAATCAGCATGTTGCCCACAATAATCTGGATCCTCATTTTACCAACCTCCCTTAGAAGGCTGAGTCAACTTTGAGCCAGTCAGGATCAAACTCTGGGGCTGTGGGCAGAGTTTGCCTGCAATGCTGCCTTCTAACCACTGTGCCCCAGGGCTTTGATGACGTTACCAAGCTCAGAGAAGCAACAAGGGCTCCTCAGCTCAAACTTTGAGCTGCAAATATTCTCTTGTACCGATACCCAAATATCTCACAGGTAATTTAGTGCAATCCTATTGCAAATGGCACAACAATAACCGTAGCAATAACATTTACATTTCTTAAATACTGCTCTATAGCACTTTACTGCACTTTTTTGGGCCATTTACAAGGTGGAAGCATTATTTGCATTACTGTGCCCAACAATCTAGCTCCTCATTTTACCGACTTTGAAAGGATAGAAGGCTGAGTCAATCGTGAGCTGGTTAGGATTGAACTTCAGGCTGTGGGCGGAGTTAGCCTGCAATACTGCACTTTAACCACTGTGTGGCCAGAACTTGTACGCATTTAATGGAAGCTTCACCACCCCAAACATGACCATTCAGAATGCCCCAGTGCCACAGAGCCAATGTTCTTCCCGCAATTCACGCCATCATTACCTCGTGCTCCTTTTCTTGGAGCAGGAGAACAATGTCTCCTGGCTCTACGCCGGGCGCTTGATCCGCTTCTCCGGTAAAGGTGATTCTCTGCCCATGCTTCATGCCTTTGTCTACGTGGACTTCAAGGATCTTTACTTCTTTGATCACCTTCTTCCCTTCACATTTTTTACAGCGGTCTTTTTCGTTGATTACTTCTCCTAAAAAGAGACAACGTGTTTGCGCCTTGTTCTAAGAGGTAGGAAACTCAAGCTGCAAAAGTCCCAGTTCTCAGATCAGAAATGCTTTTTCGTGTAACTTCATTTACGTATCTACTCACTCACTCACTCCATCAATTTTTATGCTGCCCATCTGGCTATCCAAAACAACTTTCTTTCCCCAGATTTTAGGGCAGCTTCTGTTCCTTCTTCTTGGCCTGACTGCCAAAAAGTTAGCACAAGTATGTTCATGGGGGAGAAATGCTTGTCTCTTTCATATTTAGGAGAGAGATTGTGTATATTTATATGAGAAGATAACTATATTATTTGCTCAGACTTTGTGGCCTTCTGCCTGGAAAGAAGTGGTGACAAAAACATGTTTTTATTCACGTGTCACTAAGTTTTAACCAAAGGGTGTTTTTTCCCCTGTTCTGTCCCCTCTCGCTTTTCTCTTTGAAGTCATCCACTTTCTGAATGTATCCTTGATCCCTAAAAGGTGGTCAAACCAACCCAGTTTTATAGTATTATAATGCAATAGCATTATGCTATCCCTCTAATGCATCTTGTGACTTGAGATCCACGACCATTTTTGTTTAAAACAAGCAAAACAGCCCCCCTCTCTGCTATGTCTCAATTGTATCCCAATTCCACTAATCCTACGATGTATAAACCAAGCCAAGATCAATGCCGTACCCAGGTACTGTATTTATCAAAATATTCTAAATGCAGAGGTGGCCAATTTGTAGCACCCTACCCCAGAAGGCCGTGTCCATCACTTATACCATTAGGGAAGACAAGGTAAACAACCTATCTGTACAAACTGTAAATGCCCACTAATGTGCATCTTCACTACAAGGCTGGCACTCTAACATCCTGAACATTAACTGGTGTTTATTTTAGTAACAATGGGATCGAGCCTGCCTAAATTCTTTGGCCTCCTCCTTTCTTGATGCAGAACCAGTTGGATTACCTTCTCCATTGCAATCGGAACAGACCGACTGCATTTGCTGAACCATCCCAGGAGCCAGCTGTCTGATCATAATTCGCATGCCTCGGCCTCGGCAAGCTGCACACTTCTGAACTGCTCCAGATTTACCCCCTTGACTGGATCCAGGTCAAAAGAGAGAGAAAGAAAACACAGTGATTTTTTGGGGGGCGGGGGAAGGGAGTGGGTTTCCAATGAATTGGGATGGAAGCACCAAGAAGCTAAGCGGGACCGCCAGATGGAAAGACTGAGAGAGGGCCACCGAAAAAGTGGAGATGCAAATATTATTCAGCTACTCTGGCTAGGGGGAAAAAAAATTCCCATTATGCAAACAACTGCATTTTAGATGGGTGTGCATTATTTTTAGAATGATTAATGGACTGTGCTTTGAACTAAGAAATTTCCGAAGACAAATGAATAAAAGAAAACTCACCCGTTACATGAACTACAAAGGACATTCTTGCTAAGCTGTAGTTTGGTAGTTTTCCCATTATATAGATCTTCTAAAGAAACTCTGGGAAGAAAAGAAGTTTATTTTAATACCTTGCAAATGCAAATCTAACGAGGTGCATTATTGCACATTTTCTCTGATGGAATGAAAACGTGCCATTGCAAATACTTGTTAAAACTGGCCCATGCAATGTAAGAAGAGATGAGCTGAATCAACGGCAAAGTTCAAAACAGCAGCTAGTTTCTATGTTCCTGCCATCAGAGCAGCTCTGTACACCGAGTAATGCACCATGATTCCAGTTAATCCTCATTTTTTCCAAATACAGGAAATACTGATTAATCTGGTCTCCTTCGTCCTACCACGGAACCAAGGCTGAGGCGCTCATTGACCCAACATCGCCCGAGTTTCATCGCTGAGCAGGCATTTGAGTAAGAATATTCCAAAACTAAAGCAGGTTGCAGTGCTTTAAGCCTCGTTCAGGTTTTCAGTGGAAGATATGCAGATCAAAAGAAAGCACAGCCTTTCCCCTCTGCTAGCAACTCAGCCATAACCCTAAAACTTCTATCTTAATTTGTGTCAGTACTTAACAACAATCGCTTCTGTTGAAACACCTGGTGACGGTTTGTATTAGTGTGGTAAGCTATTTGGCAGGTTTTAAATCAGCATTCTTTATATTTTTTCTTAAACAATGTCCTGCTATTCTACCACTATGCTTGACCAACACCGTGTTCTAAATTCAAGATAAGCACATTTTGAATATATTATAACAGCAAAAGGGAATTGAACAAAAGTCAATGGAACAATTAAGGAATAGGTTCATTTTCAGGTGTTTAGTCCAACACACTTTCACAACATATTTACGTAGTACTAACTACAGGTAGTCCTTGACTTATGACCACAATTGAGCCCAAAATTTCTGTTGCTAAGTGAAACATTTGTTAAGTGAGTTTTGCTCCATTTTATGACTTTTCCTACCACCGTTGTAAAATGAATTGCTGCAGTTGTTAAGTTAGTAACAGTTATTGAGTCAATCTGGCTTCCTCATTGACTTGGCTCGTCAGAAGATCACAAAAGGTGATCATACGACCCCGGATATTGCAACCGTCATAAATGAGTCAGTTGCCAAGTGCCTGGATTTTGATCACATGACTGTGGTTCTCTGCACTGGTCATAATGTGAAAAACAGTCATAAGTCACTTTTTTCAGTGTCGTAACTTTGAATGGTCACTAAATGAACTGTTGTAAATCAAGGACTCCCTGTATTTAATTTCACTCTTCTTCCTCACCATTTCTTTGCTGCTTCTCTCTTTAAGCAGAACAACAAGGAGCTTTGTGCTGCATAGATTTACATTTACTTCGTGGCTTATCTTTCCCACCGCTCTGCACCCCAAAATAGTATCAAAGTAATCCACACCAGGAAACCAATGTCGGGAACACTACTTTTATTGTAAGGTGAGAGTAACAGAATATCACAAGTCTGAAAGCCCCTTCTTTCCGTGTCAGGGAAGTAGGGAGGGTCAATTCTGAGATGCTTTCTCAAATTAATTACATTTCTGGTTTAGGCTCAGATTTTGTTTATGAGACTGTTGTCCAGGCCACAGCTCTTTCTCTTGTCTCTCAAGGTTATTCTCACAGACCGTTAGAAATAACGTGGTTATTGGCAGACTACTTAAAGCCATCAGGGGACGATTGCACAGGAAGAATTGTGAAGACAGTGCAGCCAAAAACTGAAGTCCTACTGGGGGTGGGTTTGTTTAACATTTTAAAGCATCTGTGCTTCCCTTCGGGAGAGTTCAAAAAATACTTTAAAGGCAGATTTGAAGCCAGTCCTTCAAGGAGGGAAGGAATAATCCCAGACTCAAAACACAGAAGATTCCACTCACATTCAAACTTAACTTTGTTCTAAAAACTGTATGTATTAGGTTGAGCTGCCTGATTTTTTTTTAAAAAAGGACAAGATATCAAATAAGATATATCACTAATATTCATCATTTGAGCAAAAAAAAAATATCTTCTCTAGGCCACCTTACAGCATTTTGAGGACAGACGGCATATCCAGAACTGGGAATGTGAGACTCACGGACACCATCCACAGAAAACATGTTTTTAGATTAACTGCTCTGCTTGACTTAAAACGTTTATTAAAAAATTACATAGGAAGCTGATCTACCAGATAAAGAATGCAATTAATAGGAGGAAGATCTTTGAGCCCCATAAAAGTCCCTCTGGGATGTTAAAACAACATCGTTCATCTTCTAGTGCATGAAGTTTTCGTGACTGGCCTCCCGTACCCTCATTTGCAAAGAGGAAGCTTCCTGTGCCAGCCGCTCTGAGTGCACCCATTACACAGAATTTCAAATGTGCCCCACCTTGAAATGGTCACCCTACTTGGTCCTATGCAGTGAATGTTTTTTTTTGCCTGGATCAACTTCAACTATTTTATTATACAGAGATGCTGAACTATATTTTTAATGCATCAACAGGTAGAAGGATAGGCTCCAGTCTATTATTATAGCTTGTTGGGCTGTTCCTAGATGCAGTTCCCCTCCCTGAGGAAATGTATCTTATTACCTTAAGCGTAGGCAAGGCTTTAATGCTCAATTCTACGATGATTCAGTGGTATGACCTTATTTTTGAATCGCTTGCCTCAAAACACCAAGCAAACGAATAACGAAATAAAAATCCCTCCTCCTCAGACTTCAAGGATCAAGCCCCATTAATGCTGATATTTCTTTTTTACTATAGCTTAATTATTTCCTCCAAGGGCCTTGCAATTTTGAAATTGTTTGAATTATTCAGAAATCAACGCTCGGTTATTATTATCCAAAGTATAATTTCAGGTAGGAAAATTTAGCCCAATTTATAGCATGGAATAACAGCTGCCATTGGAAACTTTTTTATATTATTACTATTACTATTAGTAGTAGTAGTAATAGTAGTAGTAAAGAAATAAATATTTCCTGGCCTTACCGCATTCTACTCAGTTTTCTTCTTATGTTCAAGATAGTATTTTTAAAATGTAAAAGATCTGAATCAGGACACCTTAATGTTTTCCTATATTAATTTTCCATTTTCTAAAATTCTCTTCAGAGACTGTAGACAAAACAACTGATGAAGGTATGCAAAGAACATTAATGGATAAAGGAGAAAGTAAGCTTAATGAAATCTTAATGAAAAAGAGTAATCAAACAATAAACCAAGAAAGTAATATGGGACAATTATCTAATTGTCCCATATTGGATTTACAAAAGAGCTTGTTAAAATTTTGAAATCTTACAAGGAGAGTAAACATGAAATTAAGTTTCATGATATTATTTGAATAGACTAAAGGTTAAGAATTGTTAGTAATAAAAAGAAGGAATACAAAGTTGGTTTACTGGATCAATATTAAAATAGATGTCATCCTTGGTAAATTTAAATGGATTTTTGCTGACTGAATGACGAAGCTTTAAGGATTTGTTTAGAGATAAGAGATAGGATATGAAAAGAAGAGATCATTTGTTGCATTTTGAGAGAAGTTATAATTATTTATAGTTATGATGATGGAAAGTCACTTTTCCCCTTAACTTCTACATTATCATTTTTGTCTGTTAGGTTATTCTAAAAACATATTGTAAGTTATGCAATATCTACTTGCAGCAGTTATTTTCCTAACTACTAATCTAAGGTTGAAGTCTTCAAGGAGGATTAAAACCCTACCTTAGATTAAAAAAAAAACCCACTGAGTCAAAGATAGCTTGGTAAGGACTGCTGAGCAAACAGGGCTCATTTCCAAAATAATGACATAATCCACACCAAAAGAGACACCCTTAGGTTCTAATGATTCTCTTACACCAACACAGCTATATTCACATTTGGAAGGCGTCAAATAATTATGTTTACTTGTGCAAAGTCAGGAATGAGTATATCTTCCGTAGATTCTGCAACACACGTTTCAACCCCCGTCACAAAACCTAAAGTCAGTGTGGATATTTTAGTAATGAACAATTTCAACTAGAACTCAGGTCTTGCCTCTTTCTAAAAAAAAAAAAAAAATACTGAAGGAAATAGGGCTATTGTGAATTAAAGAACTTTTCAACCAAAGGACACCAGCTTGGTACTTACTTAAGTGGGTGCATCATATCTTCGCCTCGCCTTCTTCCATTACGACTTCTACTCTGGTTACCCATGAAACCAAAAAGACCCCCACCAAATATATGGGAGAATATATCGTCCATTCCTCCGCTTCCACCGCTACCTTCCCGGAGGCCTTGTTCTCCATATCGGTCATATAATTCACGTTTCTCAGGGTTTGAGAGAACTTCGTAGGCAAAACTGATTTCCTTGAACTAAAGAGAAAAGCATTTTTTTAAAAAAATACCCTTGACTGTTTTCATTTCTAAGTACTACAAGCCGAGAAGAAAAAAATGAGATTACCATCCATGGGTAATACTGGAGTGGTTATTGTTTTATAGGTGAATGTATACCAGTTCCAGAAACAAAGTCGTTTGGGCATCTAACATTTTGCGCTATCTACCTTCATAAGCCTCTTCTCTGCTCACCTTGTTTAAGCAGATGGTCCACTGTTAATGTACTTAGCTTTCCAAGCATCTTAAGTGTTGGTCCTTTGCAAGCACCTGTCCCTCAGAGACACTCATTTCAACCCTGAACTATAAATATTCCCCATTGTTGGTCCTATCAGTATTCCCAGATAAACCAGACAGGGAACATGATTAGATGAGTTAATTCTACCTTGCAACATCATCAGTCTGTTCCGGCCACCACTTTTTAACTGCTTCATCTATTAGGACAGGTCCTTTCTAAGTTTCTTTCTCTGATCATTAAGCCACAGGGAGCTCCTGCCTCTCTCGTTTCCTAAGCCGCGTCTTTCTCCATGGCCACCCATATATTCCACTATACCTCCCTTGACTCACAATTGTGAGGGGAATGATTTGAGGACCGCAAGCTACTCAGTCTCCCAACCTTTGGGTAGAGATGAATGTATCTTCTGTTATTACAACTGCAGGCCACCGTTTTCCAAGGGGCTCACAGGAAGACAGGAATCATCTTTTTTGTGCTGATAAAAGCTTAAAGAAAGTAGTTCCTAGTATTTGGCCTGCTGAATTTTAGGATTTAGATTTAGATTTGAACTTGGCCACCTCCCCAATCAAACTGAACACTTTTTAATTTTTTGGCGAAGACTGAAATTTTGTCAATTCCTAAATCCATGGGCATTCGTAGACTATTTTATTCACAGTGGCATTTAGCTCAGCTTATGGTGAGAAATGTGTCTCAGAAGCAAGTTGCCAGGAAAAAAAATCATACCTTGTCACCTGCGTTTGGATTCTTATCTGGATGGTATTCTTTGGCGAGCTTACGATATGCCTAAACACCAAAAAGAAACCAATGGAAGAAGTTAGCAGGCAGCCACGAATTTTCTGTAGTTCAAGTTACATTAATATGTAAAATATCTAACTTCCATGCAAAACTATACATGAATGAGTATATTTTGGTCCTCCAGACGTTCTAGAACTACAGCTATAATAATCCATCATCATCAATCACACAGATTAAGTCTGATAAGAACTGGGATTCAACAGGATCTGCAGGGCTGAGAATTTTTCATTTCTGGACAAGCGTAAGTCAGATGAGCAATCAGAGACAGGAATCAATGTTTAGATTGTTGGGTGGTTAGACCAAACATTTGAGACAACCCCTTCCGAAGGGGCAATCCTTCTCACAAACCTAGAACCCCTTTCCCTCCCATTTACCATAAAATTCACCCTTATTTTAACATTTCCAAATTAGTAAATATGGAAAAAGTAAGAGGCTTCGATTATGCATTGTACATAAGAAAAAAAAATTGTACTGAATTAAAGCTTGGAAACTAACACCCAGTTACTATTAATTCCCTATGAGGGCCCCAGTGGGTGTTCAGATGTTGGATTCCACAGACACAGGTGGGTTTAGTAAGAGTGCGAAAACACCAACATTACCTGAGGCTCCAGTTTCCTCCCCACCAAAGCCACACCTCCCTCCACCATTGCTGCTGCGACTGCGCTTGTTCTTTGTGTATCATTTACACAGCACTTTCTATTTTGTGCTTTGGTTTCTGCCAGGGATGCTGAACTTTCTGGTGCCAAGGTTCAGACCCAGCTCCCTGAGCCGGAGCGGCTTTCCAAAAACCAAAGACAAAGCAAGAAGTACTTTTCATCTGAGAAAATTAACGTAATGTTAGTCAACTGTAATTAAAATCTTTATTTAATAATGTTCTTACTCTCTCACTTCCCTAATTACAATTTAGTAGCACTTTTGGGAAGGCTTTTAGGACTTCCTCGAAGATTACATACAGTTGGGGATCTCATGATGCGCAACACTAGTTTACAACTTAGTGTATGATAATTATAACAAGAATAACTTGTTCAATAAGTATGTCTTAACCTGGTCAATTAGCTTAATTTCTAAATAATCATTCATAGGTTTAGTCTAGTTATACTGTACATCAACTATTAACTAAATCAGTTTACCACAATATTTTTCTGAGACCAGCAGTTCAAACCATTATACAGACATAGAAGATGCCTCACTAGAAAACAAGTGCCAATAATCAACTTTTAGAAGAAAACTACAGCTGTCCTAACATGGCCAAGACTTTGGAGTATTTTAAATGACATCCCAGCTATTGTTTTGTGTGAGATAATTGTTCCTAAGGACTGCAAGTATTGTTTATTTTTTATTTATTTAGAAAATTTATATTGTCGCCTATTCACACATGGTGACTCAAGGCGGCTTTCAGGAATATAGAAACTTCATATATAAAAAATAAAACTAAGAGAATAATAACATAATAGACCCCCACCCCCTTCATGATGAAAATGAAGCCAAGTCCATTCAGCATGTTACTGACTCCTCCTCTTTCCAAGATATAGGGAAAGACAGTCATGCCAACGTTTATTTCCTTTGCTATTAAAAATGAAACAGCGTTGGGTTCTACTTGGCCTCTGCCAAAACCTTCTTCTAAAAAGACAAGCAGCAAAAGGATGGGAATATCATTACGCAATGCAGATTAGATTGAGATACAACCCAAGAGTTGTTAGCTGGCAGCCATTTTAGAAGTTAGGAACGGAACTCTCCATAACTGATAATTGCCAGTTATAAGCCAGAGAGTCCCATTTTGGTAAACTTCAGAGAGAAAATATCCATGCCAGATTCAAGCCACTTTCAATGAACTTGGGGAAGGATTAAATGGCCAGGTATATTCAACTGGATCCCCTAATGGCATCAGCTGTGTTGAAACAAATACATTCACCCGTGTAGTTTTTTTTTTTTTTAAAAAAAAGAAGGCATTTTCATTTCCACATTTATGAAATCTCTCTCAAGAGGTATGTTGGGATCCAACAATAAATTCAAAATTAAGGCCAACTAACAATTAATTTTATCCTCGACCCAAGAAACTGGATTTACAGGAGGCGAAACATCACGGAGTACCAAACTCTATTTAATTTGTTTGCTCATGGAGAAAGGCAATATAATACAGAAGATAGGGGTTTCCCCCACACTCCAGTTCAGAATAGGAATGTCAGCTGCCACCTCACACTTGGCATGTTGTTACTATTTGGTGACAGACTGGCATGAGCTGTGAGGAGGGGAAGGAAGAGGGGAGTGCTCTGGGAAATGAAAGTAAATGCTTTCTCTCCTCAAGATGCTGCCTCAAGGTCACCCAGCTGGAAGAAGGAAGGGCCCACACCAAACTGACCCTTGCCCGAAAATACACTTGACCTCTAATAAACTATATACCTTTCTCAATAAACGGAGCAATGATCTTGTTACTGGGAGGCTTAAGCTGTGCCAGGCCCAACAAGGGCACTTATTTTCCTGTTGACCTCAGACCCTGTCATCTGGGTGAATCCTCCCTTGCACCTACTTCCTCAATAAAAAACACCCAGGCTAAACCAACTCCCCAATGTCTAGGATTCCTTTCCCAACAGCAACACCTTCTTATAAAAGAGGCAGGCTATAGTGATTAACCGGTTGAAAGCTGTATTATGGGATGGCATTCTGTTGGCCTGGGAGACAAGAGGTGCAGGGTTGACTGGTTGCAAAAACAAGGCCACAGGTAGTCAATGGATCAGTTACTGAGGACAAAGTCAGAGTGTGACGCAATCCCTGAAATGGGCAGTCTGAGGACAAAATGGAAACAGGATTTGATTTAATGAAAAATAATCATGAATTAGACAATGCTACATTTAATAATTTCCCCGTCTCTGTCACTAGAAATTATTCCTGGCAATACTTGAGAATTTCAAGAGGACTATCTAGCTCAGCCTCATGGTGATTCTGCAGACAGAAACAATTCAGGTGACTCTTCTGTTAAAGCAATCAAATTTAGTTCCATGAAAAGGAAAAGAAATAGTGTTAACTCATTCTTCTCTTCCCGATCAGAAGGTGAAAACGATTTCTAGAAGATTCCTAAGACACTGGAGTGAGAGAGAAGAAGAAGAAGAAAGTAATTTCTGGATCATCAAAGCAATCATGAGGTTTTCCTATGAAATGGTAAGAGGGAGATAAGTAGTCACCCTAAAATGTTTTTTCAAAAGAACAAGAATATAGGCAAAATAAAAGCGGGCAGCTATATTCTGATTGGCTTTTCCCACAATAATTGTTTAAGGCAATTGTACAGAATGTCTGTTCTTGGGAAGGAATGAGGAAGAAGCCAAACAGAAAGGAAGGCCCAACGTTTCTCTATTCTTCACACTCCAGGGTAGAGCATCATGTATTTAAACTGGTGTTTACATATATACACATGGGTGAAAGTTGCACAGCTACTCCCAAGGGGGCAAACAGAGATGCTTGGATTACAGCTCTGGTTGGGGATGTTGGGAGTTGCAGTTTTGAGACTACTTGGACGGAGTGCTGAACACAGGAAGACTAATACTTGATACACAAAAACATAAAAGGCAAAGGAAAGCCAAGGGATTTGCTCAAGTATTAATGTCTTGCTGCAATGTCTACAGCCTGGAAACCATGGATAAGATTGAAGTCGGAACCCAGCGAGATGGCTAGCTACAAAAATTGTTCCAATAAATCAATATTCAACAAAGCTGAGACAATAATGGGACTTCAGATGTGATTTCCCTCCCCGCCCCCAGGCTGGGGAGGGAAAGGAAGAAGCAAATGGGGGGGTTGCTGATCAGGTAGCTGCTCCCCACCTCCTTCTTCCCCTCCTCCACGAACCTACCAAGCAACCTCAGTTTTGGCTCACCCTACAACACCCAATGTAACTCACTAGCACCCAAACTACAATATTTCCTACTATCCTTTCCCAATAACCTACCTTACACCTTGCACTCTCCCAAGCCCCCCTTGCGCTCTACTACAACCACCCCTATTATTCTTCCCCACCTGACAGCTTGGGCAACAAGCCCCATCCTCCCCAGCACCCCATCTCCCATCCATACCCTCCCCCACACACATTCTCCTTCACAACCTGAGATTACACTGCAATTCCCATCCTCCCCAGCACCCCACCTCTTTCCCGCAGACCCATTACCCTTCTTCACCTGACTACAACTCCCATCCTCCCCAGCACCCCATCTCCCATCCATACCCCCTCTCCTTCACAACCTGAGATTACACTGCAATTCCCATCCTCCCCAGCACCCCATCTCGCTCCATACAACCCCGCTGCCCTTCTCCACCTGATTACAACTCCCATCCTCCCCAGCACCCCATCTCTTTCCCGCAGACCCTCCATTACCCTTCTCTACCAGACTACAACTCCCATCCTCCCCAGAACCCCATCTTCAACCTGAGATTACACTGCAATTCCCATCCTCCCCAGCACCCCATCTCTCCCCAAACACCCCATTACCCTTCTCTACCTGATTACAACTCCCATCCTCCTCAGCACCCCACCTCTTTCCCGCAGACCCTCCATTACCCAGACTACAACTCCCACCCTCCCCAGCACCCCATCTTCAACCTGAGATTATACTGCAATTCCCATCCTCCCCAGCACCCCATCTCTCCCCCATTACCCTTCTCTACCTGATTACAACTCCCACCCTCCCCAGCACCCCATCTCTCTCCCATACACCCCCGCTCTCCTCCTCCACCGGACTACAAGGCCCATCCTCCTGATGCCCCCCTCCAGGCCCCTCGCATTGCAGATCCTCCCCCTCCCCCCTCCCATGACCCTCTAGGCTTCTTAACCATCCGTGTCCCCCCCCCCGCATCCTCCCCAGCCCGTCGGGCCTGGAGGCGTCTTCTCTCTTCTCTCCCCACCCACCCACCCAAAGGCCAATCGCTGCCGGCCCGGATGGCCTCTGCCCGGCGAGGCCCAGCGCCCAGCCTCTTCCCCGGCCTCCTCCTCTCCGGCGAGGCCTTCCCTCAGGACCCGGCTTGGGAAGGCCTCGGGGGGTTCCCCCGCCCCCGCGCCCCTGCCGCCCTCTCCCTCGAGCCGGGCCTGTTCCCCTTCCTCGCCCGGCCGCCCGCCTCGGACCTTCTTCAGATCGTTGTCGGAGACCCCCGGCGGCACCCCGAGGATGTCGTAGAGCTTGGTGTCGGCCACGTTCGCCATGTCCGCGCCGGGGGCAAAAATCCCCGCCGCTGCCGCCGCCGCCGCCGGGAAAGGGAAAGGCCGCGAAACTCCGGGAGCCCGACGGCGCCGCGAGAGCGTCTGAGGGGGGAAAGCAGGAAGGCGGGCGGACAGCAGAGCGAAGGCCGCACGCACGCACGCGACGTCGCCGCGACGCACGCACGCACGCACCACGCACGCGGCCAGGAGGAGCCCCGCCTCCCTGCAAGGCCCCACCTTTCGCCTTCGGGGAGGGGAGGGAGGGAGAGAGAGAGAGAGAGAGAGAGAGAACGAAAAAGCCTCGCTTCCACTTTTCGGAGAGGAAGAAAACCCGGAGGCTGGATCGTAATGGATTGGGTCGAGATTGTAGAGAATAAAATATGATTGGAATAGAATAGAATAGAATAGAATAGAATAGAATAGAATGTAGAATATAGAATAGAAAAGACTAAGAAAATAGAAAAGAATAATAGAATAGAATAGAATAGAATGTATTGGAATATAGAATAGAGTAGAATAGAATAGAATAGAATAGAATAGAATAGAATAGAATAGAATAGAATAGAATAGAATAGAATAGAATAGAATGTAGAGGAGAGAATAGAATAATATATTGGGATAGGATAGGATAAGATATTGGGATGAAGAATGGAATGGAATAGAATAGAATATGAAATAGAATAGAATAGAATATGAAATAGAATAGAATAGAATAGAAAAGTAGAGTAGAATTAGAATAGAATAGAATAGAATAGAATAGAATAGAATAGAATTCTTTATTGGCCAAGTGTGATTGGACACACAAGGAATTTGTCTTTGGTGCATAAGCTCCCAGTGTACATAAAGAAAAAATAAAATACATTATTCAAGAATCATCAGATACAACACTTAGTGATAGTCATAGGTTACCAATAAGCAATCAATATCATATTAGGAAACTAACTAAAGCAATATAATCATAAAGATTCAAGCAACACAGTTATAGTCATAAGTAGGAAGAGATAGGTAATAGGCAGGATTGAAAGAATGGGAATTTTACAGTATCCTTCCCCTGCCATACATAGTTTTGTAGCAAAGTATGGGTATCGAGCTAGTTTACAAAAAAAATCTGACTCCTTCCCTAGACATGCTGTGGTAGCATGTTGGGATTGTTGGGTAGATTGTTGTAGGACTTTTAAATCCTGCAGTTGGACAAATACAGAGAGAGAAAAAGGTGTCAAGACATTCATAAATATTTTAATTAGTAAGCAGTTTTCATCTCTGTTCTGAATGTAAAATGCTTCCTCTGTGTTTTCTTTAATGATTCTAGAGAAGGGGCTGTTTTATTTTGCCGCAGAGATGGCTTCGTGTTTTTTTTTTTTTAATTGGGCCTGTGAGGGAATGCAATAAAACTTTTTTTCGCTAAAAGGTCATATTGGCTATTTGTCTCTTCAGATATGAGCATCACTGGGTTTTCAGACCCCTCTGCCCTTTATTCTCGAGCGTCAGGCAGGTAGAAAAGGTAAAGGCCCATGGAGGGGTTGATGCTTTGAGAAGGTTGCAGATAAAGGGTGACATTTAGAAAAGGCATTGACCGAAAACTCTGGCCAAAGGCAGCATCTTCCTTCTGCATGAAATGAGAATGGCTCCACCACAAGGTATCTTGCAATGCAGGTCCTTGACTGATGACCATAATTGGGAGCAGAGTTTCCATTGCTGAGCAAGTCAAGGAAGTTGTGTCCAATTTTATGAGCCTTTTGGGGGGCATGGTCATTAAGCAAACCACTGCAGTTGTTAAGTGAATCATGCGGTCGTTAAACAAATCTGGCTTCCCTCATTGATTTTGCTTGATTGAAGCTGCCTGCAAGGGTGCAAAATGGTAAATCACACGAGGCCGGGATGCTTCAAAGGGGATTGAAGATCTGGCTCTTCTCCCAGCCTTTTAGTGAGGGTCAGCAAAGCCCCCTTGGGGTTTGTTTGTTTTTCCATTTCAGTCTGGTCTGGCCAGTTCTGCCATCTTGGTATCTTTAATTTTTATTTTTATTTCTCTGGAGAGCTCTCCAGAGCTGTTGGGAGTGGGTGACATCAAAAATAGTGATAGATTGATAGATAGATAGATAGATAGATCGATAGATAGATAGATAGATAGATAGATAGATAGATAGATAGATAGATGATAGATAGATAGTAGATAGACATACAGACAGATATGATTGATAGATAGATAGATAGATAGATAGATAGATAGATAGATCCGTCATAGATAGATAGATAGACAGACAGATATGATAGAGATTAGATATAGATAGATAGATCATAGATAGTAGATAGACATATGATAGAGATTAGATAGATAGTCATATGATTGATAGATAGATTAGATAGATAGGTAGGTAGATAGTAGACAGACAAATAGATGGTAGATAGACAGACAGAGATGATAGATAGATAGAGAAGATAGACACACAGGCAGCCAGGCCTGCAGACAAAGCAAGCTTCTCATGGATCATTTTAACTGGGAATCCCAAAATCCCCAAATCCGCTTTCAAGACCTAAAATACTGCATGAAACTGAAATGGATGTATTGGCGGCACTGTAGCTTTTCAAGGAGGTAGGCTGATTTCATTTGTTCCCAGTGAGTAGCCGTAATTTTGAACTTTGTTCACGTTGTAAAAGCATGGTAGCGCACCCCTTTCCTAAGAGGTCTGTAGGGGGCCTGCATAAGCGCACCAACATGCCTACCGTCCCTGTCCTATTGTTTCTTTTATTTTTCTTATATGTATCCAAGTATTCATAACTATGTTTTTATTTATACCTATTATTTTGTAAGCAATTGACAAATAATTGTTGACCTTGTGGCTTGCAAACCCGCGGAGAAGCTGGACAAACTTGGAGGTTGGATCTTTTCCTTGACGTAGCCAGCAGAGGGCACTTTGGTTTGCAAAATGTTTTAAATGCCATCTGGGATGTCACAAAGGGAAACAAAAGGAAGCCCAAGCCGTGGGACTGTGCAGAGCAAGAGAGAAATAGGATGGTTAAGCTGTTGTGTGCATCACCTTGCACGAAGTTCGGGGATGCCACGCCAGCGAGATCGGAGTTGACATGTCAAGAAGTCCTTCTGCAGGCAGGCACAAGGCCCGTTTTGATGCAATTCCTGACATTTTCAGATAAGACCTGGGAAAACCTCGGGCTGAAAAATCATCCTCCGAGAACGTCATCTTCAAATGAGCTATGAGTCGCAGCGTGGGTGGCTTGGACATTGCTGGGTGGCAGGTGACAGC
The DNA here is from genome assembly GCF_049901715.1 of Pseudonaja textilis. Classification (NCBI taxonomy): domain Eukaryota; kingdom Metazoa; phylum Chordata; class Lepidosauria; order Squamata; family Elapidae; genus Pseudonaja; species Pseudonaja textilis. The sequence continues at coordinate 15,855,856 of NC_142000.1, forward strand.
TGTTGATAATCCCACACACCTGGCTTGACCAAGGTGCAGCCCCCCCCCCCGAAAATAGAGTCAGAGCTTTGATGGCAACCTTTTGGCCGCATCTGGACCATTTTCAACCACTTCTCTGAATTGTTATTAAGTGAAAAAGAACGGCAGTCAGATTGTGTAAAGCTCTTTATTTAAAACAAAGCACAAGGGAAATTCTCCACCTTCATGAAAGGAAAAATCATCTTTTTACTTGCTTTTTAAAAACCCCTTTCTGCAAATTCTCTCATTTCCAACGCTATTCTCCAAGAGGGCAATCCCCCTAAGTCAAGGATCAGCAACCTGCAGCTCTGGAGCCACATGTAGCCCTTTCATCCCTCTGCTGCAGCGCCCTGTCAGCACCACGGTTTTGAGAGGAGTTTCCGGTTGGGGAGGGAGAGGGGAAGCACAGTGTGCCAGGAGGAGGCGCTCTATGGCAAGGGGTGGGTTTTCTACATTTGATAGGGCTTTTGTTTAGGACAGATAGAGGAAAAAGGACGCCGCGCTAGGAGGAGACTCTATGGTGGGGGGAACCAGACTTTTTAGTCAGCAGAGGAAAAAGGACACCACACTAGGAGGAGACTCTATGGTGGGGGAACCAGACTTTTAGTCAGTAGAGGAAAAAGGACACCACACTAGGAGGAGACTCTATGGTGGGGGAACCAGACTTTTAGTCAGCAGAGGAAAAAGGACACCACACTAGGAGGAGACTCTATGGTGGGGGAACCAGACTTTTAGTCAGTAGAGGAAAAAGGACACCACACTAGGAGGAGACTCTATGGTGGGGGAACCAGACTTTTAGTCAGCAGAGGAAAAAGGACACCACACTAGGAGGAGACTCTATGGTGGGGGAACCAGACTTTAGGTCAGCAGAGGAAAAAGGACACCACACTAGGAGGAGACTCTATGGTGGGGGAACCAGACTTTAGTCAGCAGAGGAAAAAGGACACCACACTAGGAGGAGACTCTATGGTGGGGGAACCAGACTTTTAGTCAGCAGAGGAAAAAGGACACCACACTAGGAGGAGACTCTATGGTGGGGGAACCAGACTTTTAGTCAGCAGAGGAAAAGGACACCACACTAGGAGGAGACTCTATGGTGGGGAACCAGACTTCCGACCAGCTCCAGAATTGGACAGAGGCTGCTGGTTAGGACCTCTGTGGCTCTTTAAGGCTGCCGACGCCTCCCCTAAGATCTAGGGCTAGCTATGTTTAGCTATTACAATCGCTGCAAGTCAGGTGGCATACGCATTAAACAAACCCTCATCACAATCATCATCCCTGGGAGATTGAATTCTCCCTCCCCCAATTTCTCCTTGTGCTTTCTTTATGCAACAGAGGCCATTGGTTTCAAACTGTCAGCCTTAAATATTAAAACCAATACTAACCAGTGGTGGGATTCAATTTTTTTTTTACTACCAGTTCTGTGGGCGTGGCTTGGTGGGCGTGGCAGGGGAAGGATACTACAAAATCCCCATTCCCTCCCTACTCCTGGGGGAAGGTTACTGGAAAATCTCCATTCCCTCCCCACCCCACTAACCTGCTTTCCAGCTCCGTTCTCCTGTGCAGGGCAATAAAAGGAAGACCCAGCCAATCAGCTGGGACTCAATGGGAGGCAGAGAAGAGATGGGTCGGGGCCAGTCAGAGGTGGGATTTGCCGCTTCTCCAAACTACTCAAAATTTCCGCTATCGGTTCTCCAGAACTGGTCAGAACCTGCTGAATAACCACCTCTGCAACTAATCCACTTTACTAAAGGAACATTTAATAGCAATAACAGTTCCCATTTCTCACTATCTATCTATCCTATTCATTTATAGCCATTTTTTTAAAAAAAGGTTTTGCATTATCGTGACACCAAATCGTCACGCCAGCCCTTTGAAACGCTCGGGTTGATTTCTTTGCCAGATCAGCCGTGACCCTAAAAGCTTAATCGAAAGACTTTATAGCGAATCTCCTTCTGCTCCTAATCCCTCCTAAAAGGATTAGCTTTTTCTCAAAGGTGGGGAGATCAGAGTTTGGAGAATAAAACATCTTTACCGAAGAGTTTTCTAATAAATCAATTTTCATCCTCGTTATCACATCGGTTTGACCTATCCACCTTCATTTTCTTCCAGCCTCTTTCTTACAGCACAATCCCATTTGGAGCCATTCGTCTCTGACATCACCAGGCATCGGGGTTTGATTTAAAGGACATTGTAAAGTTTATTGGATTCTGAAGTGCATCTTGCAAGTAATTGTGAATGGGAGGTGAAATGCCACTCCTCTATCCTGCACCAAATCTTCTTCCAATATTCTATTTCATTTGGAGACCCACATTTCCGCGCCTGAAAAGCGTACACCTAAACAGATTAGAACAGGCTTTGTCAACCTCAGCAACTGCAAGATGTGTGGAGTTGATGTCCACACATCTTAAAGTTGCTGTTGTGGCCTATTGGCCACTGGCCCCTCCAGCAGCCAAATCAGAGGAGGAGGAGGAGGAGGAAGAGGAGGCGTGGGAGTCAGGATCAATATCAAAGCAACCTGAGAGCTCCGAGGGGGAAGAGGAAATGGAGCGGTCAGAGAGAGAGAGAGAGAGAGAGACAGAAGTGGAGCCTGAGCCGTCCATCGGCCCTCAGGTGGAGACTCAACAGCCCCCAGGTCTGGAGATGGCTGATGAGGAAGAGGAGGGACAACTGGGTCCAGTACCTGATGCGAGGAGAGGAGAGCAGTGGAAATCTATGAGCCGATCCTTTGGATGGAAGAGCCACTGCTGATAGTGAAGCCCCACCTTAGCTCTGGGGATAAAAGGCAGGGGGTGGAGATGAATAGATGTGGAGGACAACTATTCATCTTCCGGATGGATGGACTTGTTAGCCTGTTGCGAGAGACACTTTTTGGCAGGGCTGCTAATAAAGGGGACATTTTTTTAACTACAGAGGATTTGTTGTGTTTGGGAGCCGGGTCAGAACAGTTGCTGAAGCTGATAAACACTGCTATTTTTAAAATAATATTTTGTGGTTAAGTTTTGTCATAAGATGAAAATATAGAAGAAACAAAGGTTAGGGAAAAGCAAGAAAGAGAAAACAGCAAAGCAAAGCAAAGAAAAATAATAACCACTGACTTACTTTGGGGCAATGGATTACAAAAATAATACAACCTCAGCTAAAATATTAGGAGTTCACACATTACATTATTCCCCAATGTTGTTTGTCTGCGTACTGTGTAACGTGAACCCAACCATTGTAATATGCAGGTTATTCTTAACTGACTAGCACAAGTGGGACCAGAATTTTGGTTTAGATTTCACAACCTTTCAAGCCATTTCTATACAGGTAGTCCTCGAGTTATGACCACAATGGAGCCCAACATTTCTGCTGTTAAGCAAGACGTTGGTTAAGTGAGTTTTGCTCCATGATCATGGTGATGCGGCAAAGGTGGTAACTGTCAAAAACGGTCATAATTCACATTTTTTCTAGTGTCGTCGTAACTTTGAAACGGGCACAAAACGAACTGTTTACACTACCACAAAAGTTCCTTGTAAAGGCTCAAAAGAGGTTTGTTTTTCAGTGCAAGTTTAATTTCCTTAATGTCCCACAATTATATTAGGGGTTCGCCAAGGCAGACTCTTTGGTAGACTGCTCTGGTGGATAAACACAATAATATGCAATGAAGACTCTCTCTTCCTAATTAAATTGAATGGGAAAGAAGCCGAATCAAAGGTTTCTAACAGCCCAGAAAATAACACTTTGGGGTTTTTGTCATTTGTCCACAGCAGGACAGTGCTTCTCTGAGTGAGAAAAAGTAGAGGAAAAGAGATGGTTAGCTGACATGGAATAATACGCATGTTGCTTTTCCAAACTGCTCAGTAATTTTCATGAAAAATCCTTCCTAAGATTTGCAGACTTTAAGCAAATAAAATCATCCTTACAGACTGGACTCTTCCACAAACAATGGTTCTTTGACCAGGATTTATTGAATACAGGCAGGCCTTGACTTAAAACCATTCCAAGTTACAACGGCATGAAAAAATAAGTGACTTAAGACCAATCCTCACACCTGTAACCATCACAGCATTCCCCACAATCCAGGTGCTTGGCTACTATCATGTATTTACATGATAGTAAATGATAGGACGTGAGCTGCAGTGGTGCAATGGTTAGAGTGCAGTACTGCAGGCTACTTCTGCCGGCTGCCGGCTGGCTGCAATTTGGCAGTTTGATCCTGACCAGCTCAAGGCTGACTCAGCCTTCCATCCTTCCAAGGTGGGTAAAATGAGGACCCAGATTGTTGGGTGGGGGCAAGAGGCTGACTCTGTAAACTGCTTAGAGTGGTCTGTAAAGCACTGTGAAGTGGTATATCAGTCTAAGTGTAATTGCCCTTCCTTCCTTCCTTCCTTCCTTCCTTCCTTCCTTCCTTCCTTCCTTCCTTCCTTCCTTCCTTCCTTCCTTCCTTCCTGGCACAATCTTTAGAATGCAATATTGCAGGCTGATTCTCCCACTTTTTGGAGTTCAGTCTTGACAGGCTCAAGGTTGACTCGGTTTTCCATCCTTCCAAGGTGGGTAAAATGACCCAGATTGTTGAGTGGGGGCAATAGGCTAACTTTGTAAACTGCTTAGAGAGGGCTGTGAAGCAGTGGTGGGATTCAATTTTTTTTACTACGGATTCTCTGGGTGTGGCTTGGTGGGCATGGCAGGAGAAAGTTATTGCAAAATCCCATTCCCTCCCCACCCCACTAACCTGCTTTCCAGCTCCGTTCTCCTGTGCAGGGCAACCAAAGAAGACCCAGCCGATCAGCTGGGACTCAGTGGGAGGCAGAGAAGAGATGGGGTTGGCGGGGCCAGTCAGAGGTGGGATTTGCCGGTTCTCTGAATTACTCAAAATTTCCGCTACCGGTTCTCCAGAACGTGGGACCCTGGGACGTTGCAAACATCATAAATAGGAACCAGCTGTCAAGCGGCCAAATTTTGATCATGTGACCATGGGGATGCTGCAACGGTCATAAAGTGTGAAAAAATGGTCAGAAGTCCCTTTTGAACCATCAACTGTTTTACCAGTTGTAAAGCAACGACTACCCTGTATGCAGTTGAATTAATGGAATTAATCCCCAGCTAAGTGAACCCTGGACAAGAGTGTGTGGGGTGAACAAAGGCCCTGGTGAGCTATTCCACCTGAGGGTAAAATACTATTTTCCCGCAAAGATGATTCTCTACTTTCTCGCCTTTGTTGTTACTATCAAATTACAGAGTCCATCAACGTTCATTTCTGTATCTTTTCTCCTGTTTTCTTTCTTTCTTTCTTTCTTTCCAGCCTGCGCTTCTCTAGCTAAATTGGAAGGGAGGGAGGGAGAAGCTATCAGCTTCCACTGTTTTAATGTTCAGCTTTCTGTCCATCAAAGCACATGTCTTCCTTTTGAAGTTTTAAAGAAACGCATTTTGTCAGCTCCTTTCAAGATGAGATCAAGCCCAAGATTTTTAAAGAAGAATCAGGAAGAACATTTTCCTTTTTCTTGAGAAACTGACCGTGGGTTTGTCTTGTTTTGCTTAAGGCCCTTGTTTGTCTTGGGTTTGCTTACAAAAAAACTCCCCCCCCCGCCCCCGCCGACACCCTTTCCTTTTTACATTGCGTTTTGGCATGCAGGACATGCATCCCAGGGGTTGCCAACCTTTTGGATCTCAGGGACTACCAAACTCATAATTTTAAATCCTATGGACCAGAGACCCTGGGAAAATCCCCCAAAAAGTCTGCAGGAAAATTCCTCACCCCGTTTTCCTACCGATTGGTCATACTTTATTTGAGATCACAGGATAGAGCTCCGTTCTCGGGAGTGCGGGGAGAGACTTTTGGCTTCATGCAAGGAAAACAGCAGAAGTCTTTCTTTCTCTCCCCCAAACTCCACCAGAAATGAGTCTTTGTGAGACTTGTTGCGCCGGCACAGCCTCTTGGAGCAGGAGGCCTTGCAGGGTCCCAAAGACTCATTCCTGGCAGAGTTTGGGGGAGAGAAAGAAAGACTTTTGCTGCTTTCCTTGCATTTAGCCAAAAGCAGAAGAAGAAAGAAATGGAAAGAAGCAGCCCAGTGGCCAGGTCAGGTGTGTGGGGCAAGTGGAGCAAGTTCCCCCACTCCACCCTTTCCCCCCTCCCCGCACTACCTCGTGTTGTTCACAATGCAAGTGACGCAAACCTTGTGTTCCCGCGGGCCATGTGGGCGGCCTGCACAGCCTGGATTAATTGCTCTGGAGGTGACATTTCTCTGCGGACCACCAAAATTTTCTCACAGACCACCAGTGGTCCCCGGCCCACTGGTTGGTGACCACTGATCTATCCAGTTTCAGGAATGGCGAAAGGGATGCATTGAGGGGCTACCACTGGCATTTGGGTGACATTTCAAGGGTAGCAACTTTTATGGGCAGGAAAAAAAAAAGGAATTCAAATTCAAATGACTAGAGCTGGAAGGGACCTTTGAGGTCTTCTATTCCAACCCCCTGGCTCTAGCAGAAGACCCTATACCTGTGATGGCAAACCTATGGCATGTATGTGGGCGCACGAGCTGCTGCCCCAGCTCAGCTCGGCTGCACATGCAGGCATGCGCCTCCTGCCAGCCATCTGGTCTTTGGGTCTCTGCTACACATGCACAGGGGACATGCGTGCATGCGCGGAGGGAGATAGGGCATGGGGGGTGCATGTGCATGTATGGAGCATGCACGGAGATTTGCACACGGATTGTATTTTGGGTGTGTGTGTGAGCGTGCGCTTTGGGGACTCGGTACTAAAAAGGTTAGCTATCACTGCCCTGTACCATTTCCTACAAGTGGGTGTTGTCTTTTCTTAAAAACCTCCAGTGGTAAGATAAGAGTACAAGAGTATCCACAACTTCTGGTGGCAAGCTGTTCCACTGGTTAATTGTCCTCACTGTTAGGAAGTGTCTCCTTAATCCCAGATTGCTTCTCTCCTGGATTAGTTTCCATCCGTTGTTCCTTGTCTTGCCCTCTGGTGCTTTGGAAAAAAGGTCTTCTTTGGGGCAGCCCCTCAAATTCTGGAATCCTCCTATCATGTCACCCCTATTCCTTCTTTTCTCTAGACCTTGGAAGGTTGTTTTGATTTGATTCACTTTAGATTTCAGGTCCATTAGAATCACATTACGTATCACATCAGATTAATTACACATGACTATTACGCCCCTTGATAAAGGGGAGATCTTCAAGAGAGACCATTTGTCAATTATACCGAAGTGGCAAAGTTTATTCAACTTCCATTTTTCTTAAGAAAACAACATGGGCGTAACTATCAAGACAACAGAGACAAGTTGTAGTCAAACGACATTTATCTTTTTATCTATTGATTATACTTCGTTGGTCTTATTTATTCATCAGATTGAAGTCTCTTTTTCAGAAGTTCAGTGCAGCCTTTTTTCTACACAATTACCACCGTATAATTAAAAACCAGACTGGTTTGGGGAGATTTGTAGGAACCTTCTTTGGGGGTCATGTTTGGTCTTAGGATCTCAGGTTTTTATATATATATATATATCCTGGTTTGCTGAGTGGATACAGCTCATCCAGAAATTTGTATTACATTAAAGGGGCTTGCTGTTTTGTTTTGTTTTTAACACTCAAAAACTTAAACTTAAATAATATTCTTCTGCAAAGTTCAACAAAAATCTGCAAACAGATTCCACTTGTGGTGTAAGTTTGGTTTATATTCAGTTCTCAGTACAAAGCATTGCCCATCAGCGTGGTAAGATCACAGAGTGAAAAAATGACATACAGTATAAAGAAAGTTGAAAGAAACAGGAGACTAAAGACTAAATGGCAAAGAAGCTGAAGTGTGTTTCACAAGTGACAACACTGTGATTTACAGTTGCTGGCATGAACACTGATAATCCATTGGTTGCACAATACTTGAAAGGGAATACCACATAAGTCATACAAAATTAAGGTGCATCCAAGTTGCCCTTTATTTATAAATGGTTGGTTTAAAAAGTGGGGGCCATACCAATAGAACTGAGAAAGTGGAGGCCATACCAATGCAATTGAGAACATATTATTTTTTAAAAATAAATATTACTAAGGTTAATTCAGCCTTCCTTCCTTCCTTCCTTCCTTCCTTCCTTCCTTCCTTGGTTGCACAGTGGTTAGAATGCTATATTTCAAGCTAGCTCTGCTCACAGCCAGAAGTTTGATCCTAACCTCCTCAAGGCTAACTCAGCCTTTCATCCTTCCAAGGTGGGTAAAACGAGGACCTAGATTGTTGGGGGCATTATGCTGACTCTGTAAACCACTTAGCGGGGAATGTAAAGTACTTTGAAGCAGTATATAAGTCTAAGTGTTGTTGCTATTATAAGTACGAAATGAGACGTCTTTCTGTTGGTCTTCTTAGCCAGATAAGTGTTGGCCTCAGCAAAATACAGCAAATTCTCATTGGAGAGCAGAAACAGAATAGTGGAAGGTTTTTAAATCCAGCCTTTATACAAAAGTTCTTACTTTATACCCTTAATTGTAAGGGATAAAGTAGTATAAACTGGAATAGAACTGAGAAGCAATTAAATACGTAAACTGTGCAAAAAAACCCACAAATCTGCATAGTGATGGGCTTGTAGCCTTTCTCCTTTTCACACATACCTGTAAAAGGGAGGAAGGGAAACCTTCACTGGCAAGTTTGTGAGCACCATGACTTTTTTTGCCCACCCCACCCTGCATACTTTGTCCCCTACCATGTATATACTTTCCTATCATGTCTGCAAAACATGTAGAAGGCAGAGCTTGAAGGCAGAGTCAAGTGAGGAATCAACCTGGAGTCATTACGTTTCACAAACGGTTTAAATCCAGCCCCTCTTGGATTCCATCAATTCTTATCATCATCATCTTTTAATGACCCCATAATCCCTTGTGAGGGGGCGTCAAGGCAACTGTATGGAGCTGAGTGTTTACTGGCCGGATGCCCTTCCTGTTGCCAATGAGGAGTTTTATTCAGCAGATATCATTTCAACGTGCTGAAAGAGAGAAATATCTGCTTCTAACCTAGGATTGAACTCACAGCCTCCTGATTATGAGACGAGAGCTCCATCTCTAGGCCGCCACATCACTCAATACCATTATGTAGGGCTAATTTAGTGTTGACCAGTTCATTGACTAGATTCTTGTGAATCAGTGTGAGCAATAAATCAGATTAATTGGAGTTTAATTCTTCACACCTGACAGAACCATAGGTAAATATTTATGTCTTTATGATTGCAAAAAAAAAAAAACCCTGCAAAAAAAACCAAAAGCTTACTCTACCCAACAGGATTGTTGTGAGAAAACACGAAAGACAGTACGATACATTGGCTGTCTTGAGTTCCTGCAGGAAAACGAAACTATAAATCTCTCCAGACATTTAACAAGTACGTTTCAGAGAAAACCTGAAGACTGCTGAAGGACAGTCATAAATCACCTTGTAAGCCTTTTGAAAAAGGACTGATATCGTTGCCAGGTATTAACTGTCAAAAAATGTTTTGCAACAAGTGAAATATCACTGAAATTGCCTGGCGGTGTTTTTATTTATTTTTATCTCCAAGAAGGGAAAGACCTGAACAATAAAACATCCGGATAACTAGAAAGCGAGCACTATTTATTCTTAATGCCGTATACTGGCTTTTTCCAAATGGGGTTCTATAAAAATTTGACGGATCTGTGAGAAACAAAGGGAAATTAGAATTTCAATGCAGCATTTTTGCATTCCTGGAATTTTGCCCCTTGATTGGGGACCTCTGGGATTAAAAAAAAAAAATCTTTTAACCAACGCGTTTCTTAGTTTGAATAAGTTGCGAAGCTTTTGTGAAGAAGACTACAGATGGAAGAACGAAGCGTGTTCAGAGAGTTAATGCTGAAATGTGTAAGTGTAAAATGATTCCCATTGGGATAAAACTCCCTAATTTTCACACGGACATAGATAGAGTCTTGCTTCTCCGAAATCAAACAAGACAAAGCTCTCAGAATCATACAGAAGAACAAAATGGAGATGTCTACTCAGTGTACGGCTGTTGAAAAAGCTAATGCCATGCCAAGGATTGTTAAGAAAATAATACTGTTCACAGTGTACTGCTTTTATATAAATCTATGGTACATTTTCCTCTGAAATGCTGTGGACAATTATGATCCCTTCATTTCCAAAAGGATATAACAGAGCTGGAAGATATGCAGAAGAATGCACTAAAATGATCTGATGATGGTTTACACAATGTAAGTAAAGCCCAAGATGTTTATGATTCTTTACAGGTGGCTTATGACCAAAACAGCCCCAAATCTGTGTTGCTAAGTGAGACATTTATTAAGTGAATTTTGCTCCATTTTACAACCTTTCTTGCCACCATTGTTAAGTTAAGTCAATCTTGGTTGTCAGGTCACAAAAGGTGATCAGATAACCCCAGGAGACTTCAACCGTCATGAATACAAGTCAGTTGCCAAGCATCTGAATTTAGATCCCATGACCATGAGGATGCTGCAACGGTCATAAGTGTGAAAAATGGTGTAAGCCTTGGAAGCCGTATTTTTCTTGGCAGCTTCAAGGCTGCCACATTTACTGCCTGGGAATTTGGGAGGGAGGATTTCATAGTGGGGTAGAAGGTTAGACACAATGTTCCTTTCTCGGATAGTCAAGGACATGTTGCCCTGCACCTGGAGAGGAGCGGCTGGGGGAATATCTCTAGTTGGGACGACAATTTGATTGGGCCATGTGATGGACTGATGGGTGCAGGGGTGGGATCTTTGACTTCTCTTTTGGGAAGGGAAAACCCGAACGCTCCGATTTGAGTTTTCCCAGATGTGCCAATATGACAACTCTAATAAAATGGAACTTTGAGGAAATGCCTGTCTCGGAATTTATTGGTTTGGAGTTGGTTAGTTGGAACGCTGACAAATGGTCATAAGTCACAGTGCCGTTGTAACTTTGAACAGCCACTTAAATGAAGTGTTCTAAGTTCAGAACTACCCATACTTTGAAAAAAAAATTAGTAAAACATGATCGAAATGTATAAGAACATAATCAGAGCCCTTCTGGATTGGATCCCTGGTCTATCTGGTCCAGCAGTTCTCAAAGTGACTCACCAACTGGACCAAGAAGCCTGATTTCCTGCAGAAGCAGTCCCACTTCCATTAAGACTAAGAGCCATTGATGTCCAAAACTTCCACGAACTGGTCTAACCCTTACAAAACGATGCAGAGCACGGAGAAAGTAAATAGGTTTTCCTCCATCTCTTAAAACAACTGGACCAAGGTCATCTATGGAAGCAAATTCTACAGTATCATCTGCATCTGCCATCCTAGAACATCCTTAATGAATGTGTCTCTGGAAGGAGTGATGATGGTCCCAATTTTGGAGGTTGTTAAAAGAAGATTGGATCAATTCATGGAAGACAGGTCTACCCAGAGCTATCAGCCTTGAAGATTCACCGTATTGGGCCCCCCCATGAAAGGGAATAGTGGCAGAAGAGGTGATGTCTTTGTCTTCACTGATTAACTGTCCTCACTGTTAGGAAGTTTCTCCTTAATTCCAGGTTGCTTCTTCCCTTGATTAGTTTCCAGCTATTGTTTCTTGTCCTGCCTTCCGGTGCTTTGGAGAATAAATCGGCCCCCTTTTCTTTCTGGCAGCCCCTCAAATACTGGAATACTGCTATCATGTCATCCCTAGTTGTTCTTTTGGAGATACCCAATAGCATCTGGCTGTTGGTGTGTTTGATTCCACAGAGATATTTTAATGTCCTTAAGAGGTCTTTCTTTGGCAAATGTAAAAACCCTTGATTTACCTAATGTCCTAAAACCTTACAGCATGCCAGGAAAAAAAAAAACCAATTGATGTGTTTTTCAAAATGAGGGTAATCACAGAACTAGGCTTATTCTGAATATCTCAGCTGGTATTGTGTCCTCAAAACATTGGCACAGTGTTATACACACAGAGGGCCTTTTTTGTTTGAAATTCCTGACCAGGAGTCCCTTCCAACGCTGTTATTCTATATTCTATTCCATATTCTTTTTTTTTTAACAGTACAATGCTGCTTTCACTGGCTTTTAACATAGGTTTGTTTGCCTGGGAATTTTAAACACATTTGCTCTGAACAGTTTACACTTTTATCAATCGTGGTATAAATCTTAAAATTATCACCACCTTAAAAAAAATCCAACAATGTAAACAGCACTACACACAGTATAGGACTGCTCTGTTTAAAAAATAATAAGAATACGCAGAACTTCAATCTGGCACTGTAATAATTTAGTGATGTTAATTTAACCTCACCAGGAAAAAGAAGAATATATGCTGTGAAACTTGTGTAACCTGGGGCAAAGAAGCACACCAACCTGAAAACCATTTTGAAGTTAAAAAAAAAAAATCATTTTACTTGCAACCAGAGGGAAGGAATAGAATATCTATTCTATATTCTAAAGACAGCCGAAAGACCAATCTACTGCAGACACAGAAGACCATAAGACTGAGCCACAGAGGGACACGAAAAAAGTATCAATATGAAAAGCAGAATTGACAACATTTAAAAGGTAGCCCCCGACTTACAACAATCTGTTTACTGACCATTTGAAATTACAATGGCACTGAAAAACTGGTCCTCGCATCGATGACTGTTGCAGTATCCACACAGTTGCATGATAAAAATGTTGGCCCTTGGCAAGTGGCATGTATTTATGATGGTTGCAGAATCCCAGGCTCATGCGATCATCACTTGTGATCTTCCCAGCCTAGCTTCTAACAAGCACGGTCAATGGGGAAAGCTGGATCTGCCCAATGACCGCACAATTCACTTAACACGTGCAACGATTCGCTTAACGAACAGATCCAAAACTGGGTGCGACTCATTCAACAACCGTTTTGCCCTGCTGTGAAAAGTCTGGTTATACCTGTGTCTCCAACGAACCCAGGTGACTGACAGTTGAGTCTGAGGTGGCACGTTACGACAAGGACTCTTAATCGTATTGCACCAAAGTGTAGCTCCGTGTTCCAATATTCAGCTCCTTGGTACGGCACCCACTTTTTAAGAAAAACAAATGAAACTTCTAGCTGCAAACTGGGAGCTCTGGAGGAAAAGGAAAGGAACTGGGAAGCAATACAGACAGTAGGCCATCACAAAGGACTTTGGGCACCGAGTTGGTTTTGTTTTAATGTCAACTAACTAGAGCCCCATGCAAAACCTTTGGTTGTTTCTTTCATCAGATGGGCAATACCAAAGGGAAGGAAAAAAAAGATTTACAGAATCCTTTCGGGCTTGAAAGAAAAAAACCAACAAGCTTTTAAAAAAGTATGAATGTTTACATCTCCGTCAAATTCCCCGTATGGTACACCTTTGTACATGGGCATGTTTTGTCCGCCTATATATATGTACATCTATTCACACGCCCTGGGATTCCTGCTTTCCGAGGAGATTAAAAATCCATCGAGAGGGTACCCTGACCAGCGTCTTCGTGACCTCGGACGTAGATTTCACAAGGGATCTCCTCCATCACTCGGTCTTCGATTACCTGCTCGGGACATTCGTGGGCCTGCTTGAACGTGTAGCTACTTTTCTTGAAGGTGCTGTTGAAAGTTTTCATCGGCTGCGGAGGCGCAAAATCGTTGTGGAAAGGGAGTTCCATGGAACTAAGGTTGGTCCTGCTTTGCTTGGCCACGGTGGCGGCTTGCGAGCCACAGTGATGGTCGTGAATGCACCGCGAGGCGGTGGAAGAACGCCTCATTTTCTGGTAGTTTTCCAGTTCCTCAGAGAGGTCAGCCAAATCGGCGGAAATCTCTTTGTCCCTCAGGGAGAAGAGTTCGTAGTGAGGAGGGTCAAAAACCTCCTGGAAGCCAGTTTTGTTGAAGGTGGTTTTGCAAGTCATCACTTTTTTGCGAGGTTGCTTGATCTGCACCAGGATGGAAATGATGAGGAGGACCAAGACGATGCCCGAAGTAATTCCAATGACCGTCCCGTGAGTTTTGGTGATCTGTTCAAATAATCCTGTCTTCTTCTTTTCTAAAACAAACCAACCAACAAACGGATTAATGAAGAACTTAAAATGATCAGAGACCAATTTCAAATCCAAACTACAAGTTGTAAGCCTCGGCTTACAACCACAACCGAGCCCAAAATTACTGGGCTAGACATGAGACACTTGTTCAGTGACTTGTGCCCCATTTTGCGACCTTTCCCGACACAGTCATTAAGTGAATCCCTGCAGCGGTTAAGTCAGTAACACCATTGTTAAGTGAATCTGGCTTCTCCATTGACTTTGCCAGTCAGAAGGTCACAAATAGCGATCAAATGACCCCGGGATCCTGCAACCATCATAAATATGAGCCGGCTGCCAAGCATCTGAATTCTGATCATGTAACCATGGGGGAGGCTGGAATGGTCGTAAGTCTGAAAAACTCATTTTTTTTCCAGTGCTGTTGTAACTTTGAGTGGTCATTAAATGAACTGTTGTAAGTTGAAGACCACCTGGACTAGGAACGTTGTTAACCCAAGCTTGCATCTGTCTTTAATCAGAAAGACTACCTAAGTGTACATTTTCTCAACATACACGGCTTCAAATATGGAAATCTGAACTATTATATCCTGTGGTACAAAAAGACTGGGCCTTGATCTGTGTAGTAAGCAGAGCTTTGCTAATAAAATTAAGAGCTTGGAAAAAGGGCACTTCATCTCACAGAGAACACTTCTTAATAAACCACATTCTCTTATTAGAACGAGGAATTCCACAGTGTGTTGTTATTAGATAGTAACCCCCTGTTGTTACACGGAGACTAATCTCAGCCGCATCAAAATTATGTTGTCGAGAACTGCCCAGAGTCACTTAGATGAGATGGGCGGTATAGGAATTCAACAAACAAATCCACAAAGCTGTGGGTCAAATGTTCCTTTTGGTCATACTCCATGGTAGCAGACATAAATATGTTTTAAGCTACTAACTTTATTCTTAATTTCTATCTTTGGGCTGCTATTTCTATCTTCTGCTAGTCAAAGAGGAATGATATTTTGACTGAGAATGAGGAACCCATGGCTCTCCACCTGCTACTGAAGAACAAGTCCATCAGTATTGTCCTTGGGGTTTGGGACCAATGAATGGTGGTACGTTAGGAAAATCAGGGTTCCAAAATGTCAGCCTTCCTAGGTAGACTGGACTGGAAGCATGATCAGATAAGCTAATCCTACCTTATTGTAGAGCTACGTTAACAGAATCTTGCAAGTCTGAAAGTACAATTCTCCCACTGTCAGCTTTATAGACTGAGCGATTATGGAAGGTATCCCTCTGAGCCTCTTTCTTTGTCCCTTACACAGCTGAGGAACATGCTATCTCTTCCCTTGACAGCATCTCTTCGCCCCATCTCCCAACATTCCCACAACCGTTACATCACCCTCCCCATGCCTCGTCTTTTCGACTACAATTTGCTCTTTCGCAAGCAACTGCAGCTTGCACAAATACAAGAAAATTTTGATCCACACGCAACTAGACCAGAAGTCAACAGGGCCATCGACACTGCTAAATTCAATAGATGCATTCCTCTGAAAAGGAACTCAAGAGCCGATTGGCCTGTGCTACGTCTAAATATACACAAACTCGTTGTAACAGCTCGTTAAGTAGAAGTCTGAAGTACACGCTAATTAGGAGGCTAGTTAAATTGAAGAGCTTGGCTTCGGGTTTTGCGAGGGGCATTCTCTAATTAGATGGTGCGAATGGCAACGTTTCAGCTGAATCTCAATATGGGAAGAGAGCCTGGTCAACAAATTCCAAATGGCATTTGATTTGCTAGAGGAAGTTTGCTTGAAAAAGTTGAGTTAGAATGCCTTTAATTTTTAAGCAATCATTGTCACGCCCGTAATTTCATGTACATTAATCAAACGCGGGTAAACAGAATGGATAAACAGATACACTGCTTGTCTGTAATTTTCCAAGAGAGGTTAGTGATGAATGCAGTAACACACTTAATGGAGAAATAATCATGACACACATTGTGGCTAGTCAGCCAATTGAAATTCTTTTGGAAGTAGCAGAAATGATATATGCCCTTCAGAGGCCTGCATTAAGTTTGCAAAATTGGCTATTTCTGGCAAATCAATTGCTATTTTAAATGTGAATATGGGATAAAGACCTTTCTTTTGAACGGACATAAGCTACAAAAAATATGTGATCGGGCTTAGTTTGGGGGGAGGAAAATAAGGGGGAAAAAATTGTGCCTCTGCCAACCAGCATTTTAGGCACTACTCACCTTTGCAATGATTTTCATCCCATGGATACGCACAGTTCTGAACGCCATTGCAAACCAAGGAATTATTGATACACATGTTGCTGTGGCAGAAGTAAGTACCACCTAAACAAGGAGCTGAGAGAAACAGGGGAGGAAAATAAATAAAGATTACACAGATTTCAGCTGTTCCTTAAAATACATTTTCGGTACATAAATTTCTTCGTAGTTTCATTAGATTTTAGGTGTAGGTTTTTAGGTATAATAGAGCAGCATATTTAGCGGTGGTGGAGGTAGTCTAGTGATGAAGACACTCGCCTCCAATTCGAAAGGTTGAGAGTTCAATCCTTGGAAGCAGCAGACATTTCTCTCTTAGGGCACCAAGAAAAAAAAATGTTATGAACTTCTCAGGGCATCAGGAAGGGCATCCAGCCAGTAAATGCTCAGCTCCATCCAGTCATCCCAACTCTATTCTGAATAATTAAGGGATTATAGGGTCATAAAAAGGGAGTTTCAGAGTAGTATATCTATATCTATCTATCTATCTATCTATCTATCTATCTATCTATCTATCTATCTATCTATCTATCTATCTGCGAAATACCACTCATGCATCATTACAAAATCTCTAGAACTGTACAGCCTACAAACTTGGAATTGGGCACGTATGTTCTTCTTGGCTTCTAGGTGCTCACTAAGAAATGATTTTTTGAAATGACTATCAGAGCATTAGTATTTCCTACATTATTATTATCAACACGCTCTGATGCTAAGGACTTCTACTCCCTCTCCCCGCCTGAATAGAAATCTGTTCCAAATGCAAAACAAAAGCAGAGGAGTTTTAGTGTCAGTTTTAGTTTCACAGTATCAAGCAGCTTTAGTACAGAACAGTTGAGCTAAGCCACACCCAGGCTCCTTGCTGTCTCCTTCTTGCTCACGCGGCAAATACTGCTTCAGTTTCCAAACAGCCCTCCACTCTCTCACATTCTGACAGGACGCTAGCCAGATGAATACCGATGGATGCTGATAGGCACAGGCAGAATCTCCCCACCTTATTTTCCACCCCAAAAACTAAGCCCAACCACATAGTTTCATAGCAAAGCAGGGGTATCAAACTAGTTTAGAATATTTGTAGGAGATAATCAGGCTGAGCCTGAGGGAGGGGTCAAATGTGTCATCAGTCATGAGTCCTTGCACACCCACAAAAGATAAATATCCAGCCAGCCTTGAATGCCATAATTCCTGCTCATTTCTCTTGACCGTTAGTAACTCAGATTGTTGTAGAGAGCTTAAGTTGCAATAGATTTTTATACTCATTTGAATCTAAATCTCCTGATTTCCTTGGCGCTTGACA
Source organism: Pseudonaja textilis (assembly GCF_049901715.1). NCBI lineage: Eukaryota > Metazoa > Chordata > Lepidosauria > Squamata > Elapidae > Pseudonaja > Pseudonaja textilis. The sequence continues at coordinate 15,873,399 of NC_142000.1, forward strand.
ATATTTTTTTATAGATTTGGCTATCTCTATCACATCCATGCACCCTATTAAAAGTAGTCTACTGATAGATTTATTTTTCCTCAGCAAAACAGTTTTCACGATGATGATATAGTAAATCAACTTGGTGAGAAATTGCTTTCTTGTAACCATTTCTTTCCAAGTTCCTGGCTTGGCACATTCTCTGTTTTTAATTACAAGCCACCATCTATTGATTGTGAGTAGAGTAATAAGATGATTATGTCACCAATTTATTGGAAAAGATGAGAATATCATTTCAGATTTAATTATAGCTCTTGTTCCCTGCTACTGTTCTTAGTCTAATGTACAGAGTTTTAATTAAGGACGATGGCTCCAAAGCTCAGTATATTAGAGAAGGTTCGTCTAAGCAGGTTTAGCTCAAACTACCGTATTTTTTGGTGTATAAGAGGTACTCCCCCCACAAAGGAAATGTCTGTGCATCTTACACAGCGAATGTTACCAAAGCCCCACTCACCTGCTGGCCCCCACCCTTCGGCCTCTGCCTGCCAGCAATTTGCCTCCCTGTAGCAAACAGCAAACAGTTGGATCGTCTGCCCGGAATACCAATGATCAGCTGTTTCAGGCTGCAGAGATTGCCGCCACCTATCACTGCCTTCGTGCACCCCATTTTTGGCCTCCACGCACTCCGTGGGGCACACTAAGGATGAAAATGGGGGACAGCAATAGATGATGGTGATCCCTGCAGACTGGAACAGCTGATTGTTGGTATTCCGGGCAGCCAATCCAACTGACAATCAGCTGCTCATGCTAAATCAGGCTGTGCTGAAGCTGACCAGGCTGTTTGCTCTTCCTCCCAAAAGCAAGGTGCGTCTTATAATTCAAAAAATATCGTTTGTCAGGAAGGAGAAAAAAACAAAACCTACCAGGAAGTGTTACACAATCACACTGTCTTTTTCAACTGAAAGCTTCAGGTTATACTGGTTGTGGTTTGCTGGGAGCAGGTGCAGACGGCTGAGGTCTCGGAAAGTGAGGACTCAGATGAGGGGCCTGCATGTGATGCAGGGATGGGGCCAGGACCATCAGGGAGTGGAGTGCTGCCTTCGGAGATTGTGGAGGCTGGCAGCAGTGAGGAAGAGGTCCCCGAGGAGCCTGTGCCAAGTGTGCATGTGCACAGGGCTACTCGAAGGAAAAAGCAGCTGCAGCAGCAAGGGCAACTCGGGAGTAAGGCTGTAAGGTAATGGCCCCTCCCTTAAGAGATAAAAGCCAGCTGAGAAACTGGAGTTCTTTGCAGGAAGCAAATAAATTTTTGCACTCAAGCCTTGTGGATGTTTGGACTCTCTTAGTTTGTGTTTGGAGACTCTTTGTGTTTGAACTATTTCTTGGCAACTTTATCTAGCATTCTTGGCAGCCATGCACAACCTGGGTAAGGCTCATTCCTATCAGTGACAATTGGTTTGAAACAGCCTTTTAGGAAGGAAGGGAATTCGTAAAGAATCATTAAAAGGTTTTGCCGTTACCTCCATTTTGTGTTTGTTTCCTTGGAACAAGGTTTGGGTCAGAACAATACTCACGATCCATGAATGAGGTAAAGAGCATCCGAAACCGGCTTAGCCGACTCCCTTCATCCGCCCACATGCGTATCACCCCGGTTCCTGTTTGAAGCATCACATCATTCGCCACCGTGCTGCAAAACTTGGCTTTCAGGTTTTCAATGGAACTGCTCCCATCATAGACGGCCACAAAGTTTCTCTTGCATTCATTGGAGTGCTCCATTTGATAGTCCAGAAATCTCAAATAGATCTATTGGACGGTACAAGAAAAGAGTTTTCAAAGAAACGAAGGAGTCATTCCAAGACCAATTGGAAAACATTGGTCTTTTCATCAGGGGAAAAAAATAAACAGAGTAATAGAACAGAATAACAGAGTTGGAAGGGACCTTGGAGGTCTTCTAGTCTACCTCCCCTGCTCAACCATCTCAGACAAATGGTTATCCAGTGTCTTCATAAAAAACTCCAGTGTTGGAGCATCTACAATTTCCAGAGGTAAGTCATTCCGCTGGTTTATTGTTCTTCACTGTCAGGAAATTTCTCCTTAGTTCTAGGTTGGTCCTTTCTCCGATTAGTTTCCATCCGTTGCTTCTTGTCCTGCCTTCAGGTGCTTTGGAGAATAGCTTGACTCCCTCTACTTTGCGGCAGCCCCTCAGAAATTAGAACACTCCTATCATGTCACCCCAGTCCTTCTTGTCATTAGACTAAGATAAAGGTAAAGGTTCCCCTTGCACATACGTGCTAGTTGTTTCTGGCTCTCGGGGGTGATACTCATCTCCGTTACAAAGCTGAAGAGCCAGCGATGTCCGAAGACGTCTCTGTGGTCATGTGGCCGGCATGGCTAAAAACCGAAGGCGCACGGAACACTGTTCCCTTCCCACCAAAGGGGTCCCTATTTTTCTACTTGCATTTTTTACATGCTTTTGAACTGCTAGGTTGGCAGAAGCTGGAACAAGTAACAGGAGCTCACTCCGTTATGTGGTGCTAGGTATTCGAACCACCGAACGGTCGACCTTTCTGATCGACATGCTCAGCATCTTAGCCACTGAGCCACCGCATCCTTCTTCATTAGACTAGACATACCCAATTCCTGCAACACTTCTTCATATGTTTTAGGCTTCAGTCCCCTAATCGTCTTTGTTGCTCTTCTCTGCACTCTGAAATTCCATCAGATACAAGGAATAGATGCACAGCTTGTTTTTATGTCCCCATCTCTCTCTCTCTCTCTCTCTGTCTCTGTCTCTGTCTCTCTCTCTCTGTGTGTGTGTGTGTGTGTGTGTGTGTTTGGGTATACAACTTGCTACTTCTAATCACTGCATTCTCTCATGCATAAAGCTAAAAAAATCATATGTTCCAAAACAATTCCCCTCTTAAATAGATTTTATAGTTTTTCTAGGGCAGAGAGGGACAAAAAAAATCAATTTGATTGCAACAGAAAATGGAGCTTTCATTGAAGAACAGAAGCAAATCCTTCTATCTTTCCTCCCTTCCCCAACAAGCTTGATTAAACTGCAAAGCAATTTATTTCCCTTCCTCTGGAAATTAAGTCTGCATTGCTAAGGTGGTATAATTGAAATAGCAAAGAGACATTATGTAACTCTCGATTCATTAAATAGAATTCCTTGTCGAACTTCTAAAATTGAAGGGTACAATTATAAACATAAAAAGAATTTTGTGAGAAGAAAGAATACAAGATCAGGCCGACATTTGGTAGGTTTCTACTGTATAAGGAGGCAGACTTTTATTCAGATGTAAAGGACATTTTTTTTCACCTGCAAACAGTGACGATTATCTAATTAATATAATTCTGTCTTGATAGATGCATTACATGATTTTATCAGTTTATCTGATAGAAGATAGGTCAACAATTCCTACACAGACAGATATTTACAGGCACACCTTATTTTAATAAGATTCATTTTATTGTGCTTTGCAAATATTGTGATCTTTTACAAGACCTTCTACCTAGCAAAAAAGATTGCAATCACTGAAGGCTCAAATCATAATGTGGCATTTTATAACAATAAAGTATTTATAAATTAAGGATATTGTACATCAGTTTTTTTCAGGACTATTTCTATTGTATGCTTAGCAGACTACACTATAATAAAAACACACTTTGATATGTACTGGGAAACCCGCTCCCAAAATTGTGTGACTTGTTTATTGTGATATTCTGGAACCGAACCTGCCATATTACTGAGGTATGTCTGTATATTGGGACTACACTAAAAAAATGAAAAAATATCCTTGTATTTTAAAGCAGGGGTCCCTCACCCAGTCCAGAAAGCTGGAAAAGTTTGGAATCCTGATTTAAAGCACCTAAAGGCTGAAGGATTATCATACCGGATAGTAACCCTACTAATGTGGTCTGGAAGCAGCTTACGAAGTCCAGTCTGCACTGGTTTTTCAGTAAGCGCCAGTGCAATCATTAATTTCTGGGAACAAGGGGTGACAATTTGCAATTATTACCAACAACCAGCTGTTCTCGGATACCGATAAGTAAATGTCCACTAGACTCCAACTCTTCGGTAGACCCACCTTAGAATTTGGAGTCGCCTTTATTGTCCATATGCAGTCAACGGCTTCCCCTGGCTTGACTTTTTCTCCATGTTCTACCTGGCTCGAGCGCACTATGCCATCAGCTCCGGAGAGCTCAAATTGGCAATCTAGAATGGGAAAGACACAACTGAGAGTCAAACTGGAGGTTTTATTTATTTGTATTGATTGATGTATTTGTCAAGCATGCATTAGATAACATGTATAAGTATAAACATGATTATGAATACATGAAATGGATACAAGAAAGAAGGAACATTAGGACAGGGTTGGTAGGCACGTTGGTATGTTTATGCGCATCCCTTACGGACCTTGTAGTAATGGGGTGAGGTCAACAGCAGATAGTCTAAGGTTAAAGTTTTTGGGGTTTGGGGAAGAAACCACAGAGTCAGGTAGTGTATTCCAAACATCTGCAAATTTGGCAAGTTCCCCTTCTATTCCCTCATCTAAGTCGTTCATGAAGAAACTTTTGAGATGATGTCTGTCTCGGAGTTATTGGTTAGAATGGAGGTTTTCTGGGATGCTGACACTCTGCCAATGAAAAAGGAGCTCGGGCGGAGCGCATGCAGACCTCCTCAGGTCCATTTTGGAGGTTTCCTGGAACGCTGACACTCTGTCAATCGAAAACAGAGCTCAGGAGGGCTGCGTCCGCCCCTCCTGAGTTCCTTTTTCGCTTGACACCATTCCAGCAAACCTCCACGCCAACCGATAACTCCTTTTTCACTACTGCCACTAGGTTGTAGATCAGTGCCTGATCGGCCTGGGCTAGGCCAAGGCACCGCAGGCCAGTCCTTCGCTGTTTCCAGGGTGGTCCCGTGGGCCAGATCTAAGCACCCTGTGGGCTGGATCCTGCCCGCGGGCCCTGAGATTGATACCCCTGATTTAGAGTGCAATACGCAAAAGAGATTAGTACTGTAATTCCATACCTGGGATGGGCTTTAAAATACCTTCTCGGTGGGTGAAATCAGGATCTAGAAAGGAGAAGGAGAAAGAGGAGAAAAAGAACGTTATTCTGCCTAAAATATAATTAGAAAGCATGATAATCCAAGGACTGGAAAAATGCAGTACACCAGGATGCGGGACCGAGAAATGACATTTCGTTTATTCCCAATGACATACAGCAGGTAGTCCTTATCTTACAACAGTTCATTTAGTGATGATTCAAAGTTATAACAGCACTGAAAAAAGTGACTTATGACCATTTTTCACAATTATGACCAGTTGCCGTATCCTCATGGTTATGTGATCAAAACCCAGACGCTTGGCAACGGACTCACCAGAGATTTTTCCCATGAGTATATTTAATTGGAGAACATGAATGATGACACCCAGCCTGTGAATGGGCTCAATTGGAGAATCTGATTTATGACACACCCAGGGGGGAGGGGGAAACAGGATCACAGGTGAGTGTAAATTATATATGCCAGAGTTGGCTTCATACAGGGTAGTGCCAGTATGTTGCCTCTAATGAATCCTTTGAAGTTTTTTGAAGTTTGGCTTGAGAATCATGATTTAATCAGGGCGATTGCTGGAATCCTGACAACTTGTATATCAACAATGAGGCAGCTGACATGTCCTTCCTAAGACTTTAATCCTATTTATATAGGTTGAGGGGATTATGAGCATTTTTCCCACTCAAAATGAATATTCTTTTCAGAATAAACCTGGTTAAAGTCATAATCATGATTTGAGGTTCCTGCTAATAATATGAGAAGTTGACATGGCAAGGTTGCCTCTCGGACGTCAAGAGCAATACAAGATTAACAGGTAAAATGTTAGTCTAGAATCTACCTGCATCTCTCAGCAAAATGAGTGTAAAACAACCCTGAGCAGAATAAATAGGATAAATTGTGTTTTGGCAAGCAGAACAAGAAACCCAATAGTATTCTAGCAGAGTCACTACGACACCAAGTAAGAAAAATGGGAGATTTCTACCTGGTATAAATGAGTACTTGGCTTTAAATCCTCGTCCTTCCAATTCTTCATCCGAAGTGAACTTGATCCACATAAATCTTCCTGTTGACCTAATCGGGGTCGGGCTTTTCAGACCACAGTAGCGATCGATCAGTGGGGAGAACCCAAAAGGTCCGTCTCGAACCTCCAGATTATCAAATCGACATTCGAAGGAAGGCTCAATGAAGAACGGTTCGTCGAATGTCAACTCTATTCTTTGCCGTGGGGAAGCTGGAGCAAAGCAGAAACGGTACAGATCAACATAACTTGCAATGAAAGAAAGCCACTTGCTGAAAGATACATTACTAGCAACAGAGTCAGCGCTTAGACTTATACACTGCTCCATGGTATTTTTACAGCCTTCTCTAAGTGGTTTACGGAGTCAGCATATGTTCCCCCAACAATCGGGGTCCTCATTTTACTGACCTCAGAAGGATGGAAGGTTAAGTCAACCTTGAGCTGTTCAGGATCAAACTGCTGGCAGTGGGCAGAGTCAGCCTGCAATACTGCATTTTAACCACTGCCCCACAGCTCTTGAGATAGATGATAGATAGATAGATAGACAGACAGATAATATAGACAGATAGATGGACGGACAGACAGACAGACAGATTGATAGATCGATAATATGGACTGATAGACAGCGATAGAAATTCTAGATAGACAGAAGATGGATAGAGATAGATAGATAGATAGATAGATAGACAGACAGACAGACAGACAGACAGAGTAGATAGATAGATAGATAGATAGATAGATAGAGAGAGAGATAGATAGAGAATAGATCAGGGGTCCCCAAGTTGTGGTTATAAGTTGAGAACAACCTCTTATTTTTAATGACTCAGTTAAGAACCTGGAGTTGTTTCCACCCAACTTAAGTGCAGCTTACATGTAGCTTAAATGTTCTATAGAGCAGTGTTTTTCAACCTTGGCAACTTTAAGGTGTGTGGACTTTGACTCCCAGAATTCTCCATTCAGCTATTGGAGTTGAAGTGTACACAACTTGAAGTTGCCAAGGTTGAGAAATCAGCTCGCTTCTGTCCTGCCTCTTTTGGTATATTGTTAACAAAAAGGCTACACAACTGCATCGCTAATACAAAAGTGAGCTTAGAGGCAAGACTTTTGAAGTGCGTGTAGTTTTCTCCGCCCTCTAATAGAACTTGGAGCTTCCAATAACAGGAGCATCTGCTAAGCATTATTCTTTTTGAACTACTTAAGATTTAAAACTAATATAATATTTAGTTCTGGTTTTTTGTGCTTGTCACATGGAAAGATGTTTGTTGTTGAGGGTAACTGAGGGTAATATTTGTTGTTGAGGGTAACTGAAATTTGTAATGGGCCGTTGCAATGAATGTAATGTCAACATCCCTGAGTTTGTGTATGTTGTTTACATCAACTATATGTAATTTGTACACACTTTCAGTATTGGGACATTAAAAAGAAACAAGAAAACAGGTCCATACCTTCTAAAATATAGACACATTCCTGGTTAGGTGGGTAGAAGTTAGGAAAGTTGAATGAAGCAAAGTGGCCTCCATTGCTTGTTCGAACCCAGTCACTACACTGAGTAGATGCCATGCGGTTACTTCCAAGATCCCGCCCAACTTTGGGAAGAAAAGTGAAAAACACAATTCACCATCGTTCTTGCAAATCTCCACAAACATCGGCCCACTTCAGCATAATGAGCTGTGTGAGTTGGCAGCATCAAACAGAGGAGACAACTTGTTGATGGACATTCTGAGCAAGTAAAATCTTTTTTTTCCCCTCAATTGTGAACAAACAATCTCTTCACAGACCACAAGCAGATGGCAGCATCTAGCTGATTTTGACCTCGGAAAATTAAACGGCGACAGAGCTGATAGTACATGAAAGGATCTGATAGTACGTTGAAAATGATACATGAAAAGGAGAGCATTAAGAAATGCCAAAAGTGTAGGCTAGACTAGAAGGGATGGGGGGAAGACATCCTGGAAAATTGACAAGACATTAGAGATTCTTTAATCTCTTTATAATGGAAAAAGAAACTGCTGTGAGAATTAAGACAAGAGTTACACTACCGCAGAGTCCAGCTTCTTTATCTCTGGAGATGTTTACTTATGTCCACTGTCTGGGCTCTCTGTAATTTGATTTCTAGTTTACATCATTTCTGAATATCTTATTTCATTTTAATCCCCCCTCCCCCACGTATTTACATTTTCAACATCTTCTTAAGTTATACCTGACCAAATTAAAAACGGGGAACTGAAACTCTGCCGTATGGAAGAGAAAGGACTGGACAATTGTTTGTGTTCTGTCTAAAAAATATGTAAGCCTGGAGCTTTGTGCAGTCCACAGCTGAATTTCATATCATCCTTGTCTTAATTTCAGTCATTTGCTGTAAGCAATGCAGATATTGCCAGACCTGCTCAAGAAGAAGAAAAATCAGTAACTTTATTCTTTACCAGCTATGTTACCAGAATGTCCGCAGACAGCTTGCCTTCCCCTGAGAATGACCAGACAAGGCTACATACAATAGAACTAGGGGTAGGTCAAGCATTGCTGCTTGCAGCTATGCAAGGATTCCAAGCTAGGTCCTCTCTTGACTCCTCTTCCCAGACTAGCTGGCAGTTTCCCAACCAATATCTGGCAAAAGCAATTTACTGCAGCCTGTTTCCTTGGGAGACCAACAGGGAAGAGAGTCAGAAAGTTAAAAACAGGAAAATTTGAGTGGGCACACTTACCTTTGACCCAACATTCATATCTTTCTTTCTTTCTCTCTCTCTCCCTCTTTCTCTCTCTCTCCCTCTTTCTTTCTCTCTCCCTCTTTCTCTTCTTTCTTTCTTTCTTTCTTTCTTTCTTTCTTTCTTTCTTTCTTTCTTTCTTTCTTTCTTTCTTTCTTTCTTTCTTTCTTTCTTTCTTTTCTTGCTACCCAACATTCCTACTTGCTCCACCAGCCCTGAAACTACTCCAAGGAATGTGGCATTGTCTCAGATGGAATTTTTTTTCCCTTGCATCTTCTTTAAGGGTCAGGCATTTAAACCACAATGGATACCGATACCCTCGCGTAGAAACATCGCGTGATATATTAAAATGTCAACCTGACTTACATGAAAGCCTTCTAAAAATTAATTACTCAACATGGGTTTCCCCAACCCCCCACCCTCTCGACTGCTTCTTTTACAGAAATCCATTAATGTGCCATTCTTGCTTTGTGAAAAGTTAATTAGCCTCTCATGTCTACATTCTATGAAAATCTGTTGAATTAAGAGATCTTACTCTTAAGTCTTATGTTGCTGTGATTCACAGAATTAGCTACCCTACAAATAAGGGAGCCAGAGTCGAATATTGGGACCACACGTTCTCTCTTATTTCTGCCTATTTTCCATTATGTGCTGGTTAAGCAGGGAAAAAAAAAATCACAATAAATGTACTTATTTCATTTTTTTTATTAACTGCGATTTGGACAACCGGTTGAAATATTCTGTTTTAATCCAGCAAATTTTACAGACTGGACTGTTCTATTATCTCCTTTCTGAACTTATCAAACACAATTTATCAAACAAAACTTCTTTCGTTAAGGGCTTATTTTGTTGTTTTAACTAATGTTTGATGCAGAAAAAGTGATCGTTCGCTTTCCCTCATATATTTCCTCACACCATACCTTGTGTTTTCTGAGCCACAGCGATGCCTTCCACCACCAGGATAGTTATCAAGAACACTGAGGGGAAAACAAGCAGAGAAGAAATGTATAAATAGAACAAAAGGGACATTTCCTTTATATGTCAGAAGGGACATGTTATACACAGGCCACTGTCCAACTCGACTCAAAAGAAATTACAAAATCCACAATGAACATTTTGCATCCAGTGTCACCAATAATGTTTGCAGCCTTTATCTTAAATGGGGGTGGGGGGATCAACTTAACACATTTGTACAATATCCAGGGCCTGACACCTTGAAAAATAAAAGGACATTTACAGGATAAATGCTATTATCTCAAAAGAACTCTCTGTTTTAGCTGCTTCATTTTTATATTCAGCTTTTAAAAAACTTTTTCTACAAGTCCTTCTGAACCTCCATGGCAAAGGATGCTAATAACTTTCTGAGGAGAGACAACAGAATACAGCGAATGAAAGGGAAATATCACAATTTTGTAATGCTCAGGTACATATTTACTATGAAGGAAATATTCTGTGATGACCCAAAGGGGCGTGGCACAAAAGTAACAAAGTCACAAAAGTAGGTAAAGTCCCTTTAATTCCTCCAGCTTGGCCCCCAATGTCCAGTTATCATCAGCTGGAGAAAAAACTCTCCCAAGAAAGTGTTTTAAAGGGAAGAAAGAGATAAGACATGACAAACAAACATAACGCACGCTTTGCTTCCAGCAAGGTTCTGTGCGCAAACACCCTTTATATTGTGTTTTCCCAGCTGCAGCTAATGAAGGGAATCAGGGCCTTTTCCTTCCCTATAACCCACGTTGCTCCCTTCTCTGTTCCTCCCTAAGTGCCCTAGGATGAAGAGGGGGTGGGCCTGGGTCTTCCTCTGAATGCCCAGCTCAACTGTGCCCTTCCCCAGTTTCCTCCACAGCCACTGGAGCCACGCTCCCACTCCCTGTCAGCTGTTCGACCTCCCCCTTGGAATCAGGGGCATGACATATTTATTATCAAATGGAACACTCTGAATTTGAAGGTTTCATCTGCTGATTTTTTAAAAAGTCTTTCCAGATTGAAGGGATCTGTTAAATATACCACTCTGAATTTTAGCATCTCATTTTGCAGCATGAGTATGGGTAGTCCTTGACTTACGACCACAGTCCAAAATTTCCAATGCTAGACATTTGCTCAATGCGTTTTGTTTACGTCCTTTCTTGCCACAGTCATTCGTTAAAGCGATTCTACATTTGTTCAGTTTGTCACACCGTCATTAAGTGATTTGGGCTTCCCTGTTGACTTCGCTTGTCAGAAGGCTACAAAAAGGGAGATTATGTGACCCGGGGATATTACAACCATTGTAAGTACGAACCAGGGGCCAAGTGTCTGAATTTGGATCATGCGACGGAGGTCGTAAGTGTGAAAAATGGTCATAAATCACTTTTTCCAGCACCATTGTTTGTCCCTAAAAGAATAGTTGTAAAATAAGAACTACCTGCAGTTCAAAACCACAATTTTAATACTTTACAAAATATGGGACTGAGATAACATATCTAGGGCAACTTAAGAGCTTAATTCTTTTAGTAAGAAATCATAGCATCAAAACATGTGTCAACTCATAAAATATGTCTATAGTCTTTTTAGAGTTGCCAACAGAAAGGGAGAAGGAAGCAGTGGCCAACTTGCATCCCATAAATGTTTTCAAAGATAGTTTCTAGGTGACCTCTAGATAACCAGGTGATGGAGGTTTCTGCCGCGCAAAATTTTAACTGGAGAGCATGATTGATGACTCTGGGCTATGGATGTGTCCCATTGGAGAATATGAATTACAATATACCCAGGGGGTGGGGGGAAAACCAGGGTCAAGGGTGACAATGAATGAGGTGTCTCAGAGTCGGCTACACCCAGGCAGCGCCAGCATGTTTGCTCCTAATAAATCTTCTTTAAGTTTTGAAAATCCGGCTAGAGACTCATGATTTAAATGGGGGTAACTACCGGAGCCCTGTCAGCATGCTTATAGTCTGGATTCCTATGAGACGTGAGGTTGCAAGACAATAAGAGAATTGCCTTAAGCTTATAATCAACTGTTTCCACCTGCAAGCTCTTCTATCTTTCAAACGTCGTTCCTATATTCCATTAAAGATCTTCCACACACCCAAATACACACACCAGGTCATTGATTTTGTTCATCCTGATCTACAGCAGAATGTAACTTCTCAACAGACGGCACTGCAGCTGCTACAGATGGCTAACTACATTTCATCGCTACTGACCTGCTCAAGACAAAGAACAGACATCATAAAAGAGAAAATCCTATTTTCTATTATGTGTCTCCAGGGTGTTGCTGCACTATTAATTAGCTGCCACCAAGAAAAGGGAACTGTGTTTTAAATCAGTCCCTTGGTTGCTATATCCGGCTGTTACAAGGTTAGTTTCTTTTTTTGTTTCCACTTCTTTTTCCAGAACTGGCATCATGTTAACCAGCGACAAAGTGATATCACTTTCTTAATGAGGTAGCTATTGTCTAAGCAAACTGTCTTGTCGTGGGAAAGTTCTCATATCGGCCCACGGAGAGTCCGTTGGATGTGGATGATTCGAGATATCAACCAGGGAATTGGGGTGGGGGTGGAAGAAGGTCTTGGACAGGGTGGGGCAAACTTTTTGGCTCGGGGGCCTCATTGACTTTTGAAATTTGACAGATGGGCCACCACCTGGTGTCGAAATGCCTGTCATTACAAGTCAGAATCAAATGAATGCAATCATTCAATCATTCACATCAAACCTTAATTCTGTACCAATCTTCGGCGGGCCGGATTAAAAAGACCAACGGGCCGGATGTGGCCCCCGGGCCGTAGTTTGCCCACCCCTGGTCTTGGACAACTCGCTGTGTGGCCAACTCAAAAAAGGAAGGGAGGAAAAGAGAGAAAATAAGAAATGCATAAGGAAGGAAAGGAGGGAGGGAAGGAGGAAGGAAGGAAAGAAAGAAAGAAAAAATGCAGAAGGAAGGAATGGAGGGAGAAAAGAAGGAAGGAAGGAAGGAAGGAAGGAAGGAAGAAAGAAAGGAAGGAAGGAAAGAAGGAAGGAAGGAAGGAAGGAAGGAAAACAAAAATGCAGAATGAAGGAATGGAGGGAGGAAAGAAGGAAGGAAGGAAAGAAAGAAAAAAATGCAGAAGGAAGGAAGGAAAGAAAGAAAGAAAACAAAATATGCAGAAGGGAGGAAGGAAGGAAAGAAAAAAAAGCAAAAAATGCAGAAGAAAGGAATGGAGAGAGGAAAGAACGAAGGAAGGAAAGAAAGAAAACAAAAAATGCAGAAGGAAGGAAAGGAAGGAGGGAAGGAAGAAGGAAGGAAGGAAAAGAAAGAAAACAAAAAATGCAGCAGGAAGGAAGGAATGGAGGGAGGAAAGAAGGAAGGAAGGAAGGAACGGAGAGAGGGATGGAAGGAGGGAGGGAGGGTTTGGATGCCAATATCTGCTTTTGCAAAACCAGCTTTTTGGTGTTGTGGGTTTTAAAGAGAGAAATCCACCCCAGGCCCACCCAAAGAAAGGCCGCAGCTTTTCATCGCTACGACTGAGCCATGTTACTTACACGGCTGCAGTTTGAGAAGCAACCTCCTAAACACGTATAAAACCCTTGATTGGCTTTCACCGAAGCCCCGACTGATTCTATAAATAGTTTGGCCCCGTATATACGTGCGGAAGAGGAGCAGCCGCGTACAAGAACAGCATGGCTAAGTAGCAGATAAGCAGGCAATTACAGCAGAGAGAAAAAGAGGTCAGACTTTCCTTTCTTCTAAACCAATTCTAGCCCCATTCACATTTTTTGTGTGTGAAAACCTCTGAATGCCAGCTTTTGCACCACCTCATTCTCCCCTTTCATTTCCCAAACTCTCCCACATCTTTCCTTTTATTCTTTCTCTGCTATTCTAGGAGGTCATTGCTGGGGGGAAAATACACGCACGCACGCACACTCACACACACACACACTATGCAGGCTTCTAGAAACTCTGAAAACAGCCCAGGTTCTCCTATTTGGAACAACTGAAGAGAGGAAAGACAAAATTCAGACACACAATTAAACGAGTTTTCTATCAAAGGTAGAAGAAGAAGAAAAAGAAGAAGAAGAAGAAGAAGAAGAAGAAGAAGAAGAAGAAGAAGAGGAAGAAAGAGGAGGAGGAAGAAGGAAGAGGAGAAGAAGAAGAAGAAGAAGAAGAAGAAGAAGAAGAAGAAGAAGAAGAAGAAGAAGAAGAAGAAGAAGAAGAAGAAGAAGAAGAAGAAGAAGAAGAAGAAGAAGAAGAAGAATCAGCAGCAGCAGCAGCAGCAGGGAATGCTCATTTTACGACCATCGCTGGGAGCAAGACTTCCAGGGCGGAGCAAGGAAATTGTTATGTGAGCCATGTTCAATATTATGACCTTTTTCCGGCCACGGTTGCTAAGTGAATCATTGCAGGTGTTAAGCGAGCCATACTGTTGTTCTTGGTTGTATGTTAGGGCTCTTCTCGTCAAAACAGAGGGATGTGTGACACGGAGGATGTGTGATAGTTTTCCTTGCTACATAAATTCCAGAAGTCTTTGAAGCACCGCAGAGACAAATACAGGTAGCTCTCAAGTGATGACCACAATGGAACCCAAAATGTATGTGGTCAAGTGAGATATTTGATACATTTGCCCCATTTTATGACTTTTCTTGCCGCGTTTATGTGAATCCCTGCCGTTGTTGATTTAGTAACCCGGCTGTTAAATCAATCTGGCTTTCCTCCATTGACTTGGCTTGTCGGAAGGTCACAGAAGGACGCTAAAACCATCATAAATGCGAGTCAGCTGTCAGGCATGTAAATCACCTGATCATGAGGATGCCAGAACTGTTGTAAGTGTGAAAAATGGTCACAAGTCACTTTTTTTCAGTACCATTGTAACTTCACTATTGGTCACTATTCAGCTAACATGATAGGCACTTCTGCAAGTTGTTCAACAAGCCATAGTTGTGTTGTGTTAACACAACACGTTACACTCAATGAGTGTCAGCTTTGGAAGCCATATTCCACGCTGCCACATTAGCCTGAGAAAGTGGGAAGGGGGTGATTTCAATGAAGCAGCTCTAAGTAGACAAAATAAAATTATTTTCTTAGTCCAAGGGCATTGAGTATGGTGCAGGATGAAATAGGGATCTTACTTTTGGACGGATCGTGATTGGGCCATGTGATGTGATGACGGCCAAGGGGGGATGGATTTGTAGTTTGAGAAATTGTGGAAAGCCAGAAAAAACTTTTAGATTCGGGTTTCCACTGATGTGCCAGGTGCTGTTCTAACAAAGGTACTTTTGAGATATGTTTGTCTCGGAGTTAATGATTGCAACGGAGATTGGCTGGAACGCTGACAACAAGGCTGTCAGATTTTCAGAAAGTGGTTGTTCTCAATCTAAATCCCACTCCACTATTTAAAAAGGTTGACTCAAATCTGAATATCATTCTGTCATTCTTCTTTAGCAAATACAGGCAGTCCTCGGTTTACAACCACGATTGCGCCCAAAATTTCTGTTGCTAAGTGAGACCGTTGCTAAGAGCGTTTTGCCCCATTTTGCAACCTTTCTTTGCCGCAGCTGTTCAGTGAATCACTGCCATTGTTAAATTAGTAACACAGTTGTTAAATGAACCTGGATTCCCCATTGACCTTGATTGTCAGAAGGTCGTAAAAGGGGATTATAGGGTCCCAGGAACAGTGCCACCATCACAAATAGGAATCCATCCCCAAGGGTTGAAGCTTGATCATGTGACCATGGGGTGTGTGTGCTGCAACGGCCATAAGTGTGGAAAACAGTCATAAGTCAACTTTTTTCAGTGCTGTTGTTAACTTTGGTCACTAAACGAACTATTGTAAGTCGAGAACTACTGTAGGTTCTCCTGCTCGACCATAGAGTGCTGTTGAGTGATCTGAATTCAGACAGGAGAAGTTGACTCAGGTAGCGGAAGAACACACCTGTTGTATCCGTTCAACGATTCTAAAAAAGTTTTGGTTTCCTTTTTTCTTTGTGCTGCACAATTCCAGTGAAAGATCCCTTGGATTTCAGGAGCTACATTCAGGCACCCACTTATGTCTTAATAGAATAGAATAGAATAAAGAATGGAATGGAATGGAATGGAATGGAATGGAATGGAATAGAATAGAATAGAATAGAATAGAATAGAATAGAATAGAATAGAATAGAATAGATACATTCGTCAAGAGTCAGGAATCATCAGGTACAACACTTAATAATAGTCATAGGGTACAATAAGCAATCAAATCATACTAGGAAACAATCCATATAAATTGTAAGGATACAAGCGACAGAGTTACAGTCATACAGTCACAAGTGGGAGGGGATGGGTGATAAGGAGTGATGAGAAGATTAATAGTAATAGTAGTGCAGACTTTGTAAATAGTTGGACAGTGTTGAGGGAATTTTTTGTTTAGCAGAGTGATGGCTTTTGGGAAAAAACTGTCCTTGTGTTTAGTTGTTCTGGTGTGCAGTGCCCTATAGCATTGTTTTGAGGATAGGAGTTGAAACAGTTTATGTCCAGGATGTGAGGGGTCTGCAAATATTTTCACAGTCCTCCTTTTGACTCATGCAGTATACAGGTCCTCCATGGAAGGCAGGTTGGTAGTAATTTGCACAATACAAATCACTTTTCCTTCCTGAAGGAAACCGGTTCACAGCATGGTCCTGTTTGACAAGCTTGAAATTACAACAGCTGTAAAGATGTGCTATATTTTCTTCTACAGCTTCTATTCCTAGTCTGATAAACGTAATAGGGTGATGGCTTTAGCACTAAAGTCATCCTGTCACCTGTGAAAGCTTTGCTTGCAAGAGACAGTGCCAGGGTTCCAAGTAATAAATCCATCACAAGCAAAACATCCGAGGCAGGTAGATTCCTCAAAAAGTAACTTTATTGGAAATATGTGATGACCCAAAGGCAACATAGTCAGATAATCAGTAGGAGTCCCTTTATTAGCTCCAACTTTGCCCCCAATGTCCTGGTTACCTTCTGGCTGGAGAAAAACTCTCCCAGGAACAGCCTTTGGCTGCAGAAAATCAAGTCCAAAACATGGTCAACAAAAACTGTAACTATAAGTCCAATCAAGGCAAAAAGAGGTAATTAGTTTAGCAGGGCAGGAGCAAGAATTCCAGACGTAAAGGCACGGCAATAACTCAACACAGTTGGGAAGATGCCAGGAACAGAGATAACCAAAGTCAATACAAGATAAACTCACATTTGCTCCCAACAACTGCCATACTCAGCATGCATCTCTTTTAAACTTTCATTCCCAGCTGTTGCTAATGAAGGGAATCAGGGCCCTTTCCTCCCCTGTAAACCACACAACCCACATTGCTCCCTTCTCCGTTCCTCCTTGCGTGCCCTAGGATGAAGAGGGGATGGGCCTGGGTCTTTCTCTGAACTCCCTCTCCCTTGTTCTACCTCTCCCTGCTCTGCTCAGCCAGACTTTGCCCTTCCACAGTTTCCCCCACAGCCAACGGAGCCACACTCCCACTCACTGTCAGCTGTTCATCTTCCTCCTCAGATTCAGACTCTGACAGGGGCATGACAAAATATCATAATGGCACAGATCTAAAGTCTCCCATGGTTTTCACCTAATTAAAAGCAAAAGTTTTTATACTTTCTCAAAACAATCAGTCACATGGTCCAATCAAGGTGCGTACTGGCAACCGGGCAGCATCACTCCGCCTTCCTCCAGATGTGAGAATGACTTTGGTTCCCAAGAGAAAATATATTTTTTTTGGCTACAGAATCTCCTCCTCTATCTCCAATCCCACCTCCCAATCCCTCAGCTCCAGTGTGGCAAGAATGAGGTGGTCAAAAATGGCTTTGGCCAGGTCAGCTTCTGGGTTAATAGGCGAGATAGGACAAATTTAATTGGATTCAGTAAAACTGGCCATAGGCAGAAGGGCTGGAAAATAGGTTCTACCTGCCTATCCAGCATATTGCAAAATGTATTTAATCTCAAAAGTTCTTAGAAAAATAATTAAACGTGCACACCATTCTAAGAACTAAATACTTAATTTTAAGTTCAGGTTAGGATAAGCTTTGGGTGACCACCCAGAATGTTGACAGATTACGATTCCAAACAATATCAGCCAGCACAGCCAGTGGTAAAAAGATCCTATCTGTTGTAGTTCAACCGTATTTGAATGAGCAATCAGTGGCCTAGCTCTATTTTAAGCAGTCTCTTTAAAATCTGATTCAACACTAGATTACATAGAAGTATATTAAGCTAGTATGTTTGTCACTGACTCTTATCTGTAAACTTCCGATGACTAGAGCCGATATTAAATGCAGTAAGTCCAGAATAAAACCTCTCTTATCAGGACCAAGAAAAAAGAACGATAGGTGGAGTTGCTTCTGAATGGATTGTTGTCTGCCTAGAGACAGAGTCTTGCCAGATTAAAGCATCCATCTGCATAACGATTGGATATATTCTGTGAATTGCTAGAGAGGATTCAACATTGCTCTCTTTCAGCCCACCAGACATTCAAAGCTCCACTGCCTCTTTGCCCTCTGGGAAGGAGCCCCTCCAGCAGCCGAATCAGAGGAAGAGGCGTGGGAGTCAGGGTCAGCATCAGGGGCAACCTGAGAGCTCTGTGGGGAAAGAGGGAATGGAGCGGTCAGAGAGAGAAGTGGAGGTGGAGTCTAGGCTGTCTATCAGCCTTCAGATGGAGAGCCAACAGCCCCCAGGTCTGGAGGTGGCTGATGAGGAAGAAGAGGAACAGCTGGGTCCAGTGCCTGATGCGCAGACGCACAGAAAGCAGAGGAGAGGAGAGCAGTGGAAATCTATGGGCCGGTCCTTGGGAAGGAAGAGCCACCGCTGCTAGTGAAGCCCCACTTTAACTATAAAGGGAATAAAAGGCAGGGGAGCCAGGTTAGCACACCCTCCCTCCTGTGACTCCTGATTATATTTTTCGGCTTACTGCTGATTGCCAGCATTTCAGCAGTTCGACCTTGACTGGCTCAAGATGGACTCAGCCAGCCATCCTTCCAAGGTCAGTAAAATGAGGACCCACATTGTTGGGGGCAATATGCTGACTCTGTAAACCACTTAGAGAGGGCTGTGAAGCACTGTGCAGTGGTATATAAGTCTAAGGGCTATGGCCCTTCCTTCCTTCCTTCCTTCCTTCCTTCCTTCCTTCCTTCCTTCCTTCCTTCCTTCCTTCCTTCCTTCTTTCCTCCCTCCCTCCCTTGGTGGTACAATCCTTAAAATGCAATATTGCAAGCTGATTTCTGCCCACTTTCTGCAGTTCAATCCTGACTGGCTCAAGATTGACGTAGCCTTCCAGCCTTCTTAGGTCAGTAATAAAATGAGGACCCAGATTGTTGGGAGGACAATAGGCTGAAATCTGTAAACTGCTTAGAGAGGGTTGTAAAGCATGGTGAAGCAGTATGTAAGTCTAAGTGCTATTGCTAGTGGAGTGGTGATTGAAACCTCCGGAAGCCATGCAGCTCAAAGGCTCATGGTTGGCAGGACAAACAAGAGATTATCTTGATGTGATATTATTAGTCTAATTAATAGGGTACACCACACATGGATACGAGTGGCCACAAAGCAGAGGTGGTATTCAGCAGGTTCTGAGAAGTTCTGGGGAACCGGCAGCAGAAATTTTGAGTAGTTTGAAGAACCAGCAAATCCCACCTCTGACTGGCCCTGCCAACCCCACCTATTCTCTGCCTCCCATTGAGACTCAGCTGATTGGCTGGGTCTCCTTTTGTTGCCCTGCACTGGAGAACGGAGCTGGAAAGCAGGTTAGGTGGGGTGGGGAGGGAATGGGATTTTACAGTAACCTTCCCCTGCCACGCCCACCAAGCCACGAGCACAGAATCGGTGGTAAAAAAAGTTTTTTTGAATCCCACCACTGGCACAAGGGTCTCGGAAGGTGATCATATGATCCTAGGATCCTTACAATAATCATAAATGTGAGTCAGTTGCCAACTGTCTGAAATTTGATCACATGGCCATGTCGCCACAGTTGTAAGTGCAAAAATTGGTCATCAGTCACTTTTTTTCAGCAACTTCAGTCACTAAATGAACTGTTGTAAGTTGAGGACCACCTGTATTCTTCCTTCCATTTCCCCTCCTCCATTTTCCATTCCATTTTGTCTGCGTTGCTGTGAAGGTGGACATCTCCAAGCACCGATTACACGGCATTGTAAGGCTGTTTGGGTTGAGTTGGTAATCGTGAAAATAGGAAGACTATTTGGAAGCGCAAAATTCAATATGCAGTAGCCCTTAGACTTATATACCGCTTCACAGTGCTTTTACAGCCCTCTCTAAGCGGTTTTCCAGAGTCATTCTCTTGCCCCCAACAATCTAGGTCCTCATTTTACCCACCTCGGAAGGGTGGAAGGCTGAGTCAACCTGGAGCTTGGTGAGACTTGAATTTTAATATGTCATTTAATAAGCTTTTAATAAAACAGACCAGCCAAGATATGCATCAAAGTTGGAGAGCTGAACAGTCTCATCTATTTTGGAAATCCTGGTTATGTTGTCGAAAGCAAACCATGGAACGCTGTCCCATGCTTCTCACATACTACACCGAGGCAAGCATTACAGTGGTGATTTTTTTAAATAAAAAAAACCCCTTTTTATATTGCACTGTGTCTCTCGCCTGCAGCCTCCGCTTGGAATGCTACAAAACTTCAGCAAGTAAAAAAATCCGGGACATTAATTCCACTTGAAGCGGCCTTCAGTTTCCCTTTCCAAGATCCGTTCCCTGTGCCTTGAAGAAAACGGTCGAGAGAGTCAAGGGAGCTACATTTTTTGAGTCCAGAAAGGTGACTGAAAGGTGCGAAATGGCATTAATTAGCATCTTCAGAGAGTCTCTTCCACTTTTCAAGTTACAACGGCACTGAAAAAAAGTGACTTGTGACCGTTTTTCACACTTGCGACCGTTGCAGCATCCCCATTGGTCATGTGATCAAAATTCAGATGGTTGCAGAGTCCGGGAAGCATGGGATCCCCTTTTGGGATCTTCTGACCAGCAAATGTCAACAGGGGAAGCCAGATTTACTTAACAACTGTTGTTACTAACTGAACAATTGCAGGGATTCGCTTCACAGCTGTGGGAGCAAAACTCGCTGGACAGATGTAGCCATATGTGGTGACCCAAAGGGGCGTGGCACAAAGGCAACCCAGTCAGATAATCAGTAGGAGTCCCTTTATTAGCTCCAACTTTGCCCCCAAGGACCTGGTTACCTTCTGGCTGGAGAAAAAACTCTCCCACTTCACTTACAAGCCTCTTGGGTTCATTAAAGCTGACTCAAATTTGAAACTTCTCTTGAGTTATAATGATTCGGCTCAGCTGTCATTCCAGGTTAAAAAAAAAACAGAAGCATTTTTCCCTTCTTCTTTAGCAAGTTCTTTTCTTCAGACAGTAAGTCGGCTTAAGTATTAGATGTAACTAAAAAATTCTCCAAAAAAAAAATGCAGCATACAATAGAATAGAATAACAGAGTTGGAAGGGACCTTGGAGGTCTTCTAGTCTAACCCCCTACTGCGGTAGGAAACCCTACATCACTCCAGACAAATGATTATCCAATCTCTTCTTACAGATTTCCAGTGTTGGAGCATTCCCAACTTCAGGAAACAAGTTGTTCCAACAATTAAGTTGATTAATTGTTCTAGCTATCAGAAAATTTCTTTTTAGTTCTAAGTTGCATCTCTCCTAATTTTAGGTAAGCTAACTTACCTAAAATGTAATAATGACTTGAAATAGTATCTGTATGGCTATAGCTCACTTACATTTCCTATAGAGGTCAATCCATTATATTTCACAATAATAATGACTTATAGATCTGCTATAGCCTTCTTCACTTTCAGTTGCAGGAAAGTACTATTAGGTTTTGTTTAGCTATTTTGTTTAGCTGTTCTGGAATTCATGTGTGCTCATTTAAAAATAGGTTTTGAAAACATAGCATTAAGTCAACATTCATGCCCCATACATTCTCTGCATTTCTGAAAAAGAAACTGTCAGCTTAAAAGTTATCAAAATGCTGCAACTTCCTTAAGCATTTGCTATTCATACTTACATCCTCGACCAAGCGATATGGCTAAATCTAAATAATAATTAAGCTCATCACATCTAAACACGCCATACGATAACATTACTTTATCTTGATTCACAAATCCATGAGACCACTTTACTTGAATACCATAAGAGGTCAGCCTAACTCAAAATATAAATTCTGTCAGCAGCAATTCGTCTGCATCTTAAATTAAGGAATCAATATTTCAAACCGCCTCTCTTTCTTACTTCAACATTTGATAAAGTAATGCCAGAATTTCAGATTTCTATATGAGATCCAAAGCTCCAGCGGAGAAAAATATATACAGGGACCACAAACATTCTGGCTGCAACTGATTTTCCATAAATGCCTAGTATTTTTTTCCCCCTCCTTTGTGCATTTTTTGCTATAGAAGTAGAAAAGGCAAATGTTGGTGAACAAAAATCTCAGATAAAGAAGCTTTTAAAATAATTTGAGATCTACCGTGACATTTCAACAAAATAAATAAATAAACAGGAACCGTTCAATAAGGAACCTTTGGAAATGCAGCACAATTAATTGCTTTGCAGTTTTTGTGGTGTGTAGGCGAATCCAAGAGTTTGCTTTCATTGACGAAAGGTGATAAATGGCTAGAGCTGTGAACACTAGTTCTTTCTTTTGCAAACACGAGAAGAGAAAAAAAAACCCACCAAGAAACATTGTAGGCTCACAAGCTTTTTAAAATTATGATTTTCAGCCCTCTCCTCTTCTCCTCCTCCGAAGCCTAATTTCATTTTTCTTCCCCCCGGGATGCTCTACAATTCTAAACTAAAGGCATCCCCTAAAATCAGACGGAGCTGCCAATTTGAAAAGAAACAAAATGATTCGTACAGCCATTGTGAGCCAGAAAGAAGCTACAGGGCTCTGTGAATTACATCTGACAGTAGTCAAATTTTGCACCGAAAACGCAAAAAAGAGTTTCGGGTTTCCTAGGGGCTAGGCTTAATCCCTTTCCAGATCCTGTGGAGAAAAGACTTTAGCTTTGTAGCCAGACTGGAAAAAGACACTCCGATGGGTAAAACAAAAATGATTTCTTTTCTACCCATCTGAGTATCTTTTTTTCCAGTCTGGCTACAAAGCTTTCTCCACAGGATCTGGAAAGGGAGTGTGTGTGTGTGTGTGTGTGTGTGTGTGTGTGTGTGTGTTTTCTGAGGTTTTCGTGGGTATTTGTATGTGGATCTTTGGAAGTTCCAATTTTACACGGGAGAAAACCCGAATAACCAAAGATCCATATATATAACGTTGCTACAACTTTAAAAGCACAACTATAATGACGTGGGAAAATACCCGAACAAAGCTGAATACCATACATATAAGTACCCGCAAAAACTTAAGAAAACAAATACATATATATGTGTTCTGAGATAGCCACCTTTCTGATATTAAATGCAAAATAAACAATGGCTGTATATCAAGACCAGGTTTTGAAAAAAAGCTGTTGATGTGCCAGAATCTACTTGCTACATTCAGACGATTGAGAGAGAGAGAGAGAATGCCTGATATAATTACAAATTTGGTGCAATTAAAAGGATTTTTTTCGGGGGTGGAGAGAGGAGAAGGTGGCTACATGATATCTGGAATATCATTACTTCAGCTCTTTGAAAGGTGGTCCTCAACTTACAACCATTTCTTTAGTGACTGTTCGAAGTTACTGGAAAAAAAAAGTGAGTTATAATGTCTTTCACACCGACAGCCGTTTGCAACCTCCCTAGGTTCACGGGGTCAGAATTTGGGGGCTTGGGCAACTGGCATGTACTTATGACAGTTGCACAGTCTCGAGGCAATGTGTGTCACCATTTGTAACTTCCCCAGCTGGCTTTTGAGAAGCAAAGTCAATGGGGGAAGCCAGATTCGCTTATTAACCTCATGATTCACATAACAACCGGAGTGATTCGCTTGCCAATTGTGGCAAAAAAAAAAGGTCATCAAACAGGGCAACTTTCCCTCACCAACTGCCTTGCTTAGCAGCGGAGAATTTGGGTTTCGTTTTGGTTGTAAGCCAAGGATCACCCCATATTTGGAGATATAATATTACAGTGCATCGGGATACGGATCTTTCCTGTAAAGCAAACGCCATTCTACTTAGCCCAACTTACTTCTCAGCAGATACGGATGTTCATCAATGATAGCCATCAGAACAACTCTCAGCACCCCTTATCCCCATCATTACTAGATCCAGACCATTCCATTTTCCAAAGGAGCAGGGGACACAAATCGGAACCAATCTGCACGCCTGGCAGAACGGCACAGAACAGTAGAGTTGGAAGAGACCTGGGAGGTCTTCTAGTCCAACCCCATCCCTTCTCAGGCAGGAAATCCTACACCATTTCAGAGAAACGGTTGTCCAATCTCTTAAAAACCTGCAGTGTTGGAGCATCCACAGCTTCTGGAGGCAAATTATTCCACTGAGGAATTGTTCTCACTGTCAGGAAATTTCTGTCCTTAGTTCTAGGTTGGTTCTACTCCTCGATTAGTTTCCATCCATAGTTTCTCATCCTGCCTTCAAGGGGCTTTGAATAACAGGAAGGGACCTTGAAGTTCTTCTACTCCAACTTGCTACTCAAGGAGCAAACCCTCTGCCACTCCAGACAAACGGCCGTTCAGTCGCCTCTCGAAAACTTCCAGCGATGGGATGCACACAACTTCTAGAGGAAATCCCTACTACTGAGGAATTGTTCTCACTGTCAGGAATTTCCCTAGTTCTAGGTTGCTTCTCTCCTTGATTAGTTTCCACCCAGGGCTTCTTGTCCAGCTTTGGAGAATAGGTTGACCCCCTCTTCTTTGGAGCAACCCCTCAGATATTGAAGCACTGCTATCATGTCCCTCCTCCCTATGGCAAAGGGGGTGACACCCCTAAGGCAAATGAAGAGAGCATCTTCCACGGCTCATCCCCAAAAACGTACTAGCAGTCCCCCATTCAGAGGACAATGCTGAGTTTCCTAAAGTCCTAAGAAGGAACCAACTGCATGCATGGAAGTGGAGACTGAAGTGCGTGTGATTCCCTCCTCACATGTGTGGGGCAGGAAACGCAGTGTGCATGCCTCTGGCTGTGTGTTTGAGTGCATGTGTGTGTGTGTGTGTTGGGGGGGGAGGAAAGGGGGGGGAAGGAAGCCACACACCCATTAGGAAATCCCAGATTCTTTCTTGCACCCCAAAGCCAGCCTGCTTTCTCCACCTGGTACCCCAGTCAGTTTCAAGAATCTCAAGGAAATCCCCAGTTCCTTCTTTGGTAGGGAAGAAGGAAGGGTGCCAAATCCTTGGATGGAAACGGCCAGATTTAAATCCTTTTTTTGTGTGTGTGTGTGTGTGCGTTCTCCCTTTGCCTCTTAGCCCAGAACCAACAAGGCTGGGACCCAAAGCTTTTAAGGGATTCCAGAGTTTTGATCTGGAAGGAGGAAGGGAAACTTCAGCCTGTCTTGTGCCCATTTGCTGGGATGAAAGCGCTGGTTCAATGCCCTGACCAGAAACCCGGGAGATGGTGAATTCTAGTCCTTGTGTCCCCCCTCTCCTCCAATTTAGGCATAAAAGCAGGGCTGGGTGACTTGGGGAGGGGGAGGGGGCAGTCCTTCTCTCTCGGCCCCAACCCGTCCACCTCACAGGGTTGTTGCCGCGGGGGGGTGGGGGAATAGCAGGAGGAGGGATGTGCCCCCTTTTAAACAGCCGACCCCCTCCAAAAAAAACCCCCCACCAGTAGGATAAGCCTGAAGAAGAGACCGACGTGGGGGGAGAGGGAAGAAGGAGCAAAGGGGTCGCCATCCCTCCGTTTCCCTGAAATTGGGAAGACGCTAACCGGGAAGAGGAACCCCTCGGAGTGGGTGGTTGGGTTGCACTCAACGGGTAGTAGGACTATCCGCACTCCCTGTGCCATTCGCCTCTCTACAGAGCACTTGTATTCTCAGCCCCTGCTTGGTCCTGATGGGGCAACAGCCAACCCCCCCACCACGATATCTGGCTTTTCTCTCCTCCCCCCCTTGTCGGATTCTCTTCCCCCCTCAAACATCTGGTGGGTCCCCGGGGAAAGAGGGGCTGGGGGATTCCCCTCCCCCCCCCGACCCAATCCCTCCCTTCTCGGCTCTTTCCAAAGCAGCCTGTCCTCCCCTCCTTCTCCTCCTCCGGGGAGGGTCTCCCTTGTGAAGGCTCCGACAACCCCAACCCGCACCCTCCAACAACGGAGTCCGGGCAATTGGAAGCCGACCTTCCCGGGTTGGGGAGGGGCGGGGGAGGCATTCAGAGGGGAGGAGAGGGGAAACCTAACCAGCCCCGCGAAACCCCCCCCGTCTCCCCTCCCCTCTCCCAGATCGCGCTGCCAAAGCTTCGGTGGAAGGTGGGCGCGAGGCAAAGGCGCCGACCCGGGCAACTAGGAGGGGACCCTAATCCGGATTCAACGGCGGGAGGGAGGGAGGGAAGGGGGCAAACGGCTTTCCCCCCACGCGCGCCCAGACCCCGCAGCCCCTTCCCACCCGCCCGGCCTTTCTGCCACCCACCCCGCCGGGGAGGATGGAGGTGGTAGTCCTCGGGAGAGGGAGGGGCAGGAGGAGCCCGCTCTCGCCCTTACCTTCCAGCACCGAGTAGACCTTCTCCAGAGCCATCGCCTCTTCCCTCGCCTGCCCGGCGCGCTGGGCGCGGAGACCGTCTGGCGAAGGGGAAGCCGGCGCGGCTCAGCCGGAGGGGCGCATCCTCCTCCTCCTCCTCCTCCTCCTCTTGCCGCCGCCGCCGCCGCTGCTCCTTCCCCTGCTCGCCTCTCCGGCGGCGGCGGCAGCGGGGGCCACGGTTCGCTCCCGCTGCCTCCGCCCGCCGCTCGAGCCCGCCGGTGGCTGCCCCTTCATGCCGGCGGGCAGCTACGGGAGAAAGCCGGGCAGGGAAGCCAGCTCCATCCTCTTCCTCCTCCTCCTTCCTCCTCCTCCTCTTCCTTCTTCCTCCTCCTCTTCCTTCTTCCTCCTCCTCCTTCTCCTTCTTCCTCCTCCTCCTTCTCCTTCTTCCTCCTCCTTTCTCCTCCTCCTCCTCCTCCTCCTCCTTCTTCTTCTTCTTCCTCCTCCTCCTCTTTGCGCGCCCGACCCGCAGCCGGCCCAGCCCCGACTGGGCGGGCAGGCGAGGGGCAAGGAGGGGCGGGAAGGAAGGAAGGAAGGAGGGAGGGAGAGTCTTGTACGCATGTGCCCCTGAGCCCCCCCGCTTCTCCCACAGCCCGGGCAACCCCACACCCACCCCAGACACGCGCGCCCCAGCCAGTCGCCCACCAGCCGCGCGGCCCCTCGCCAAGCCCGCTCGGTCTGCCCCGTGGAGAAGCCACAAGGGGTTCGCGCGTCGCCCCCCCCAACCTCCCAGCAGCCCCCCCCCTCCCCAGGGACCCCTTCCTTCTGCTTTGGGTGCCCCCCTTCCCTTCCCTTTGGCTGGGCTCCTGCAGGCGCTGGCTCCACAGTTCCCGGGGGGGGGGGGTCCCCGTCCCGCATCAAGACATCCCCGCC
Organism: Pseudonaja textilis; assembly: GCF_049901715.1. Lineage (NCBI taxonomy): Eukaryota > Metazoa > Chordata > Lepidosauria > Squamata > Elapidae > Pseudonaja > Pseudonaja textilis. The sequence continues at coordinate 15,900,616 of NC_142000.1, forward strand.
TGGATCGGATGCCCCCCCGAACCCGCAAACCGACGTAACTTCGGGACAGCCTCTTTGCAAATCCGAGCAAAGTATCGGATCCAGCGTGGTGGGGCTGGCTGCGGTGGGTGGGTGTGGGGGGGTCTATGTGTGTAAAATCCAGGAGGTGGGTTGGAGGAAACCGTGGTTAAGTTACTTCTTGGGCTCCTCCACAAGCGCTTTCTCGTCGTATTTACTCGCCCGCTCTTGCAACCGCCCGAGAAGTAAGTTTGTGTGTGTGTGTGTGTGTGTGTGTGTGTGTGTGTGTGTGTGTGTGTAACGGAGCCCACCTTTTTTTTGGGGGGGGGGGGATTCTATGGATTATTAGACAACTGGCTTTCCCCTCCCTTTCCTTTTGCTTAAAAAAAAGAAAGCCTACTTATTTTTAAAGTCGTTTAATTCAAAACTCCTGGAGGCCGATTGGCGAAAGGTCTATGAGTAAACAGCTGGGACCTGCCGGAGGAAAGTAAACTCAAAGGAAAGGCAAAAGAGAAGAGGTGTGTGGGGAAGGGGAGACAGGGGGATGAAGCCGGGAAGGAGGAGAGGGGAGTAGCCCCAGGATCCTCAAGGGGGCAGGAAGGTGGAAGAGAAGAGGCTGGTGGCAGAAGGAAAAAAAAAAATGAAGGTTGCGGGGCAGAAAGAAGAGGCAGGAATAAAGATAGAGAGGAAAAAAAATGGAGATGGTATAGAGAGAGAGAGAGAGAGACAGAGACACATAAAGGAGAGGACCATAAGTCTTGGCGATGGAGTGGCCTGGAGGTGAAGATGCTGGCCCTCCCGCTCAAAACGTAGAGCGTTCAATCTTAGGCAGCTGTCAGATGTTTCTCTTATCAGGGCACCAAGAGTAAAATATCTGCTGTGAACTCTGCACAGGCCTTGGGAAGGGCATCCGGCCAGTAAATGATCAGCTCCATTCAGTCGCCCAAAGTCCATTCCTCTCAAAGGGATGGCAGGGTGGTAAAAAAGAAAAAAAAAAAGTCTATCGTCTTGGCTTGGGTTTCCCCAAGCACATTTGAAGACTCTGTGCATGTGCAGAGTGCCTTTCCCTTCCCTTGGGAGATGGCCTTGACTTCAGAGCCTTGGCAAAAGCCGTCAACCAAGTCCTCGCCGCCTGCTCCACCTCCTCCTTTTCCCCTCCCCCACTGCAACCTCCAGAGTTACAAAGGTTGAGCAAAGTGCCAGTTGCCTACTACGCGGTGTGATCTGAAATGCTTCCCCCTCTGCCCGTTTCAGAGGGACCCTCAGCACTTACAAAGGCTTGGGAGAGAGGAAAGGCTGGTGGTGATCCCGCCTGTTGGACAGGATCTTCCTCAGGATCTCCTGAGCTGCATTTTCAGCGGATGGCATCACCTGGGATGACTTCTTTGGGCTGCTCCCGGGGTGGGGATTCTACCGGTTCTGTCCACTTCTGTAGAACCGATTACTCTGAAGAGCGGAAAGCAGAGAGCAGACATAGAACCGGTTCCAGGTCTGCTCCGGTTTTGGCCCATCCGCCCACCTGGGCTCTTACCTGACCTTTATTGCCTGCTTTTTTTTTTTCCCCACCGCAGCTGCTTTGCGTGACCACAGCTGCGGTTGAAAAAGCAGGGGAAAATGCCTTGTCAACCGCTGCGAACCCGCGCCCAGCGCCGCTCAGCTGTCCAAGCAGCTAGCTGACGACGCTATACACGCGCACACAGCGTAGTTACACTGGTTGGATGCCACCCCTGAGTTGCTGCCTTGGGAACGAGCGAAAGGGAGTGGGGAAGGGAGCAGGGTGGGCAGTTAAGATTGTTCTGAACATGCGAGCAGAGCTAATGCACCGGGATTTATTTGTGTGTGTGTGTGTGTGTGTGTTACTCAAGGCTGGGCAGAACAACCCAGAATAGTTCAGAGAAAAGATCCTTTGGAGAGGATTGAATGCAGCCAGTCTGGGTAACTGCACCTTTGATTGCCTCGAATGCCTTTTGGAAGAAAACAGGGAATTACGTCTCACTGCCCAATCCCCTGGACAAAAGCGCCTACTTTTCTTTCCATTTTACGGTGTTTTTCGTTCCTTGTGCAGAGTGAACAGCTGGGCAACCACTGTAGACCTCCTCCGGCGGCAGCAACAGCAGGTGCTTTAAGCAAATTGGGGAACCCCCTTGTAAAGAGCGTGGAGATGGGAGAGGGGGGGTGCCTGACGCTACGCTAGTAGCTTCTGAATGTCTCTTGAGAGAGAGCAATCCAGGAGCAGATCTGTCCATCCATCTGCCAGGATGTCCTTTTAAACACTGATTAGGGAGGCATGTGTTAGATTAAAGAAGGTTTGTGTCCAACTTGATTTCTTTGAGGGCCACATCAGGATTGTGTTTGACCTCCAGGGTGGGGTGGGCACGAAGCCAGGGGGCATGGCCAGCTCAGTGTGACTCATGTCGGGGGGGGCGGCGCCTCTGGTGGTCCGAGCACTCTGCCAGCGAAAACAATGGTGGGGAACGGAAGGATTTATATTCCTTGAAGAAAGCTGGTCATTTGCCTCCTTTTAGAGGGTCGTTGAGGCCGCTTGGAGTTTTGTCTGTGTCCTCAGGCTCACCTGAGTTCTTTTCCCCCCAAAATTGCAAAAATAAAGAAGTAAAAAAAATACCTGCACACTTCAGGAACGAACAGCACTACTCAGGTGACCCCAAGGACACACATAAACCTCCAAGTGGCCTCAACGACCCTCTAAAAGGAGGCAAATGACCAGCTGTCTGCAAGGAATATCAATCCTTCCGTTCCTCACCATCCAGTCAGAGCTGAAGAAGCTTCTTGGATGAGAAGCAAAATGTCTTCAAAAGAGAAAACCAGAAAGTCCAGTTGCCTCCTGAAAAAAGCAAGTGATGCGGTACATCACCTCTGACTTAAAGAGGACATAGTAGAGGCTGTATCGCTCGTGTTCCCCTTTTCAGTCCTTTTCTGTTCTACTTCTAGCCAGGTGTGAAATTATCTCTATCAGCATTTCTAACAGGTTATTTCTTCCTTTTCCCTGGGAAAAGCCGCAGCGTTTTCTCACCAGTTTTTTTAGATTTTAGCCTGTACCACCGCTAATGATTTCAAGTCCTTCTCCCTCTTCTTGCTTCCTCCTGTTAGTCTTCTTTAACACACTGGCTCCCAGAGCATGTTAGAGATAGGATTGTTAAGTCGTCTTCTTTGCCTTTTCGATGAAGTGTGCAATTCCCTCTCTGTTGATCGTTGGTGGGTGGGAACATTTGGAAATCGATCAATCCCACGGTCATCTAATTCGGAATTTGCAATAAAGTGGACGCTTGCAATTGCGTGGGAAACACCAAGCCCCGCGGAAATTGGGAGATTCGGGCAGTTCAAATGAGTATATAAAGATTTATTGCAAGCTTAAGCCATCTACAAGAATCGGAGCTACTAACAGTCAATGGAAATGAGCGAGAATTAAGAAGGCAGTCAAAGCAGGCTGGGCTCAGATTTCTTGTGGTCATGCAGAGACTCATGACTGATGATGTGTTTGACTCCTTCCTCGCCCTCAGCCTGATCATCTCCTACTGTTCTGACTCATACCTGGTTCCAAGGAAGCAAACACGAGGCAAAGGTAACAGCACAACCTTTTAATGTTTCTTTAACAAATCCCGTTCCTTCACGGGTAAAAGGCTGCTTCAAACCAAATAGCTCCGATAAGATAGAGCCTTGCCCAAGGTTTTGCAAGGCTGCCAAGAACACCAGATAAAGTTACTAAGCAACAATTCCAACACAAAGAGTCTCCAAACACAAACTAAGAGAGTCTGAACGTACACAAGGCTTGAGTGCAAAAACTTCTTTGCTTCCTACAAAGAACTCCGGTTTCTCAGCTGGCTTTTATCTCTTAAGGGAGGGGCCATTACCTTGCAGCCCTACTCCCGAGTCGTCCTTGATGCTGCAACTGCTCTTTCCTTCGAGCAGCCCTGCATGCACACACACTGGGCACAGGCTCCTCTGGGACCTCTTCATCGCTGCTGCCAGCCTCCACAATCTCCGAAGGCAGCACTCCACTCCCTGATGGTCCTGGCCGCATCCCTGTATCACACGCAGGCCCCTCATCCGAATCCTCGCTGTTCGAGACCTCAGCCATCCACACCTGCTGCTGGCGAACCACAACACCTACATGAAAAGACTGCAGCCACTTTCTCTTTCTGCCTCGTCATCAAACTGAGATGACAGGTAATCCTCAACTTACAACAATTCATTTAGTGACTGTTCAAAGTTAAAACAGCACTGAAAGAAAAATGACTCATGACCATTTTTCACACTTACAACCACTGCAGCATCCCCATGGTCACGTGATCAAAATTCAGACACTTGGCACTTGACTCAGATTTATGACAGTTGCAGTGTCCTGGAATTATTTTGCACCTTTCTGTTGAGCAAGGTCAATAAGGAAACCAGAATCACTTACTAACTTAACAACTGCGGTGATTCACTTAACAAATGTGGCGGGAAAAGTTGTAAAATGGGGCAAAACTCAACTTAGCAACATAAATTTTGGGCTCAATTGTGGTTGTAAGTTGAGGACTACCCGTATCCTCATTTAAACAAGATTTTACAACAATATGATAAATTCACCCCAAAATAAAAGACATGGCATTTCCTTTTAGAAGTCTTTTGAAGCTATCGAAAGGCTTTCCAATCAGTAAGATTATAAGAAGTAATGAATGGCCCACCGTATTTGTTGCAATTAATAATTTGATACTTAAATTATTTGGAAATAATATGTTATACCCAAAAGCACACACATGTTGTGGTTAGCCAGCAGCAGGTGTGGACGGCTGAGGAGAGCGAGGACTCAGATGAGGGGCCAGGACCATTAGGGAGTGGACTGCTGCCTTCAGAGATTGTGAGGGCTGGCAGCACCGATGAGGAGGTTCCCGAGGAGCCTGTGCCAAGTGCGCTTGCATGAAGAATTGCTCGGAGGAAAGAATAGTTACAACAGCATGGGTGACTCGGGAGTAAGGCTGCAAGGTAATGGCCTCTCCTTCAAGAAGATAAAAGGCAGCTGTGAAGCGGACGTTCTTTGCAGGAAGCAAACACATTTTGAAACTCAGCCTCGTGGACATTACAGTATCTTACGTTGGTATTTGAAGACTCTTATGTTGTGAAATCTTTCTTATCTGTGATTTTTGGCAATCTCGTACAGTTTTGGTATGGTTTGTGCTTATCAAAGTTAGTTAGTTTGCAGCAGCCGTTTAACCGGGGATTCATAAGACTCATTAAAAGATTTCTGTTCCCTTTGATTATTGTTTGTCTTATTGGAAAAGGGTTTGGGTCAGAACAACGCACAATATTAGCATGCATCTGGGACCTTGCTAGCTTTTGACCTCTCTGGGTTCCAGCACGAAACGCAACAACCCGTAACTGAATTCAAAGAGTTAATAAACATTGCTTTTTCATCTATTTAATAGCCGTGCTTATTTAAAAGCAGCTTAAAATAGATTCCCTCCATTTTGTGTTGAAAGATTTCTGAAACATTGACAGATGCTGCTATCGTAACTTGCTAAGTATTTTAAAACAGGCAAGATGTTTTAAAGTTTTCCTTTTGCATAAATTATTGAGGAATTTATTGGGAGTCTGAGCAAAAGAAATGAGAAGGGGGACCGGAATGAGGAAAAAGGGAAAAAAAAAAAAGAAGGATCTTCACACAGTAGATGGTGCCAGCTAATCTAAAGCAGTATAAAGGCACTGAAGAGGTGGAAGAAGTAAATCGAATTACAACCATTCGTTTATTGAACGTTTAAAGTTTTGACAGCACTGAAAAAAGTGATGTATGACCAATTTTCACATGTATAACTGTTGTTGGTGCATCCGTCCTATGGTCATATGATCAAAATTAGGGAGCCTGGCAACTGGCATGTACTTTTGAGGGTTGCACTGTCCTTGGGGGTCAGGTGACCTCAGGGGTGGGATTCAAAAATTCCAGCACCCATTTCGCTGCCTGGTTGCTGAGTGGGCGTGGCCATGGTGGGCGTGGTCTACCAGAACTTCCGGGAGGGCCGTTTTTCACCTTCCTAGGGGTCCGGAGGCTTCCGCCATGCCTCTAAGGAGGGTGAAAATGGCCACCCCTGGGCTCTGGAGGCCCTCTGGAAACCGAAAACAGGCTCGTTTCCGGACTTCCAGAAGGCCCGTTTTGTTCCACTGATTAATTGTTCTGACTGTCAGGAAATTCCTCCTTAGTTCTAGGTTGCTTCTTTCTTTGTTCAGTTTCCACCCGTTGCTTCTTTTTCTTGCCTTCGGGTGCTTTGGAGAATAGCTGGACCCCTTTCCTCTTTGTGGCAGCCCCTCAAATATGAAACGAAGCCGTGCTCAAGTTTACCATTTGCAAATTAAACGAGTGTGTACGAGTTAACGTAATGGACATTGTTTATTGGGAATACAGGCCAAGAATGTTAAAACCATAAACCAAATGTAGGGAAGAAAGTGACAGAGGCTTTACATAAAAGTCTGCTTCCAATGGTTTGCTTAATCAAATAGCTGCAGCCTAATTCTTATTCGAAAAACGCTGGGATTCTCTTCACGCATAGACCTTTGCGCATGGTTTGGTATGCAACAAGAAGATTACGGTGAAATCATAATATAGACTAGTGCAGCCCTTCATCCTAACAGACTGTGGACAGGCACAATTCTTCCTTGGAGGAACGTGCTCTGATCCTTTCCCAAAGAACATTTTTTATTTTTACATACTGGCTGTTTTCATGATTAAAATTTAGGATAATTGCATGATAACTACAAGTAAAGGGGTATATCCTGCAGATGACTTTAGGTTGGCATAATTTCAAAAGGTAGACTGCATTATGTTGATTTGTTTCTGATCTGCGATCGGCCTTTACTCCAATATTATTAGGGTGCTTTAATCTTCTGACATTAAGCTTTTGTTTGCACTTGATTGGATACAAAAATTAAGACAAACAATCCAAAAAATTTCAAGTAAAATCAGAACAATCTGACAGTTTGTTGGAGGATTAAATTATAAACATGGAAGTCATATTTTGCAGAGATAAATGACAATCAGACTTATTCAAGGGGCACTAGGGTTGGGGTTTTTGTTTGTTTGCTCATTGAAACGTCAATTCACAGACCCTTACAGAAACTCAATTGTCCTTACAGATTAACAGAGTTGGAAGGGACCTTGTAGGTCATCTAGTCCAACCCCCCCTCCTGCCCAAGCATTTACGTAGAACTGTGTTTTCAGGAAAGTCAGTTATAAGGAAAGAAAGTGAGAAAAATGGAATGCATACAAGTAGGATCTACAGGGAAAGAGGAATTTGTTAAATAAAAGATCATGGAGAATATATACAATCCATCCTCTGAAATGGGCTTGAGGCTTATCGCTTTACAAATAAATTAAAAAGGGAAGAAAACCCAACAACAACATTTCAACATTTACAAATACCACACAGCACAATGCTTCCTTCAGTCTGTATATGATTCGGTAGGTTAGTTTGGATCGAATGTTATTTCCTTCATCGAGATATAAAGGTTGATCACATGGCATCAAAATGGAACCGGTGGGCTTCTTGCCTTTTCTCGCGATCATCTGCTTTCTGGAACAACGGCAAGAATAAAACGATTATTTTAGGGAGAGATAAACATGCTTTTGGGTGGCTGCACCTAATGGCTGAGGATCAGAACTGTAAAAATCACACACAAAAAAACCCATTACCTGAAAAGATACTGCTGGAATGCTTGCTAAAAATCTTGATGGATAGTAGTTTATTAGGCATCAGTCTGAAGAAGCTAGCCAAAAAGGGGTCACTATAAATCTAACCTCTTTGGCGCAAGGCCACTGCTGGTCCATAAAACTTTTTTTCTTTTAGGACAATAAAATAAAAAGGAACATGCGCAGGACAGGACATGCATGCTGAGTCTTGAGGGGTAAGTAGGGAGCTTTAAAAGTTCCTGTTCCAGTTTTGTTTTAAATAGGGTACCTCTCTTGTCCTATTCACAATGCCCACTTTTGACTTAATTGTATGTGTTGGAAGGATTATACTAATGGGGCAATGCTATCAATCTCATTAAAAACCCTGGGAAAATATGAAGTTCCCAAAAGATGAGTTCACTTTTTTTTTAATAAACATAAACCTATTTCAGATTTTTTTAAAACAAATATGTATTTATTTTTATCCTGTCTTTATTATTTTTATAGATAACTCAAAGTGGTGAACAAACTTAGTTCTCTGCCCTCCTGTTTTCCCCACAGTAACAACCTTATAAGGTGATTTGGGCTGAGAAAGAATAATTGGCCCAAAGTCACCCAGCCAGTTTTCATGCCTAAGGCGGGACTAGAACTCACCGCCTCCTGGTGATTGGCCCAAAGTCACCCAGCCAGCTTTCATGCCTAAGGCGGGACTAGAACTCACCGCCTCCTGGTGATTGGCCCAAAGTCACCCAGCCAGTTTTCATGCCTAAGGCGGGACTAGAACTCACCGCCTCCTGGTGATTGGCCCAAAGTCACCCAGCCAGTTTTCATGCCTAAGGTGGGACTAGAACTCTCTTGTCTCCTGCTGATTGGCCCAAAGTCTCCCAGCCAGCTTTCGTGCCTAAGGCAAGACTAGAACCCCCTTGTCTCCTGCCAGCTTTTATGTCTAAGGCAGAACTAGAACTCACGGTCTCCTGCTTTCTAGCCTATTGCCTTCACCATCGGCCCAAACTGGCTCTCTTCCATTAAGCGCAACTTTATTATCAATTGTGCTAATGTCCTCCTTGTTGGTTTTTGCACCCGGTTAGTAGCCACGAAACAGGATCCCGGAACAGATAGACCTTGAATCTGACTGAGAGTGGCTCTCTGCCTTGTATTCATTATTACCAAGTAGTAGTCTAAACAGGCAGGGGTATAATGGTTACATCTGAAGGCGGTATGCGAGACATGCCTCATTACCATCTCACCCTTAATCTGACAAGCTGTTCTTGCTGCCTGTGGATGAACCCGGACTTGAGGTTGACGGGGCCGCTTTGGATTTTTACTGTCAGCCCTTTTATCCTTCAGGGGAAAGTGTGGCGTTCAGGTGTTAATCACATGCCGACGTCTTGGCAAGAACGCGCTCCTGCCACAAAGGCTCTGACAGGTCTCAGTCTATAAAAACACCCCATGACACGTTCCCTTCCACCCGTCCATTATCTCGGGGGGGTGAAGAAATTCACGCCGCATAATGGGCCGCCTGCTTGCCTGCCCCGTTCCTCTTTTCCATTCTTAATTCTGAACCCGTTGTATTTTCCGTCTCACGGATGACATTTTCAAAAGGTTATCTGGGAACTTTTCATTAAGGCAGGGACCTAAACCAGCAGGCACACTGCCCGCCTTTGCGCAGCGTGCCAGGTCCGGATTCGTTTGACGGAATCGCCTTTCGGTGCATCTGGTCCTGCTTGGAGGCAACCAACCACGGCTTGTTTATTGAGTTGAGCCATCGGCAAGCGAAAAGCAAATGATCTTTTTTTTCTTGAGATTGGGGCTTATTTTGTGAGAGAAATTATATTGTCCAAAAAAAGAAAGAAAGAAAAAAAACCCCAGAAGTTTGTTTATTTATTTATTTTTGCTTTGGGGTTCCATACAGCAGCTTCTTGTTGGGATAATGGAATAGAAGGCTAAAGTGACTCGCAAGCGAAGTCACTCATTATGTGACTGCTGTGGTCACTAAGCGAACATCGAGGGTCTCGAGTGAACCAATTGTTCATCACTATGGCCCAGTTTTGCCGAAAATGGGAAGTATATGCCGGGTTAGGGGCAAAGACGTCACAAAACATGGCCAGGTGATCTGCAAAGCACTATAAAAGTGGCTGGTTGCCAAATGTCCAAATTGCAATTATGCGACTGACTTGGGGGAAGGGTCAGAACTTCGAAGCTGGATCATTTATACCCCCAGGGAGTCCATCTGACCTTGCTAACATTGCCCAGAGGATCATGGGTTGCCCTCTCCCCTCTTTGGAAGAGCTTTATAGCTCCCACTGCCTCAAGAAAGTTCAAAACATTCTCAAAGATCCATCTCATCCTGGGCACCGCTTTTTTTTGTTTTTGGAACTATGATCATCTGGCAGACGGTACAGAATAACAAAAACAAGGACAAATAGGCTGAAAAACAGCTTCTAGCCCAGGGCAGTAGCTCCGTTGAAGTCTACTGTATAGTGCAATGTTAATGTAACATCAGGGGTTCTCAATTCAATCGCATAGAAATGTGAATTGATGTGTTTTTGTGTTTATTTTCATAGTCATAATGTACACTGAACATAGTATTTAATTTTGATGTACAAAGTGAAATGACAATAAACTAAACTAAACTAAACAACCAGGCGTAAGTTTAGGACTCCTGTATTGGGGAAGTGCATTGGGGAAGAGGTGAGAAATCTATGCCTTGGTGAGCCTCAGTGATGCAGTGAATAGAGTGCAGAACTGCAGGCTATGTCTGCTGACTGCAGTTTGGCAGTTCGAATCCCACCAGGCTCAAGGTTGACTCAACCACCCATCCTTCCAAGGTGGGTAAAATGAGGACCCAGATTGTTTGGGGGCAAGAGGCTGACTCTGCAAATCACTTAGAGAGGGCTGTAAAGCACTGATGGGGTGGTATATAAGTCTAAGTGCTATCGCTAAGTGCTATTGGTGAAGACTTCAAACTAGGAGAGCTAGCAAGAGAGGGGGGGCGGGTTAGGAACATTTCTTCCTGGGGCGCCTCAATATCTAGGAGTTAGGATTTATGTGCCCTTTGCGTTTCGGTAATCATGCAGGCTCCTAAGTGCTTTCCTGGGGTGCCACACATGGCCTTGAGAGAAAAGCCTTGGTGTGGCTAAGGAACTGTAAAAGAAAGCGCAGAAGGGGAGGAATCGACCAAAAATCGGTAACGTAAGCCACCGTTGATTTACTTCTCTGCAGGAAATGCTTCTGGCGCGTCGAAGGAACCGCACCACAGCGATTCCCATTTAGCCTTAATGGCGAAGCACACAGATGCTTCCTCTGCGGTGTCCCATCTCTTGTACCACGGAGGAGGGAAGGGGGAAAAAAAAAAAGGCCCATCCTCAACTATACTTAATTTGAACAATTTCGGTAGGGAACAACTTTGCTGTCGAAACCCGGGCTTGGAAGATGCTAAACAAAGCCACCTATAAGCTGGTTGTCTTTCCAGGAGAATCCACGCTATCCCAGTTTCTGTACCGTTCTTCAAAATAAGGGACTTTCTTCGGCGCTAAAATTAGAGCGCCCTTCACTCTCTTGTTTTTCTGTTTCTTTAGCAAGCCTAGCAGCCAACTGATGTATTATGATGTTTGGTTTAGAACTCAGGGGCGGAAGAGCAAAAGAACAATTGCGCTGACATCGTTTGGCCTAGCGTGTCGGGTGTTGTCTCAAGGACTCAATTGCATTATTGGCTTTTTGTACGCCCTTCCTGTTCCGGTGGTGCTAACGTTGCACAACGATCCGTGGTTCTAGCTCAGTTAATTGGCAAGCAAAACCTTTGGAAATGCTTAACTAGGTTACTTTATGTCATTAAAGGACAACAACAAACGGCCGTAAGCCTCAAAAAACAACAACAACAACCCACTGTGATAATTTCTACAGGTATGATTATGGCTTGCCCAGCCGGCAACACTTAACTATCTACCTCCACTGTTGAACGGTTAGCTACGAATAGAAAGCCCTACGAGAAATGGGGACAGGCTCTTGTTCTTTTGTGGCATTGAAAAGGAGGCTATTTAAGTTACTTCTGGGAATTGAGGTGTTTCAACAGAGTAAAATAGCAGTTTTTGCTCATGATTGGTAAAATCTGTTTGGAAGCTTGTCAATAAGGAAGCCAGCAAGGCTGCTTAATTCAGAGGGAAGAAACTGCAGCTTAGCTGAAGCAGGAGAGAAAAAAAAGCTCATTTAAAGTTCTTTCATTGCCCGAGCCACGTTGTCCTGGGAGCTTTTCAAGGCAAGACCTCTGCCCCCTCCCCCCCCTCCAACGGGCAGAGGTCATTTAAATGTTTCCAGCTCAACAAACTTCTAAAAGGCCATTTCAATGCGGCCCTTTAACCTCCCTGGGACCTTGGAGAGCATATTGGGAGAGCAGAAGAGGCTTGTTCTTTCTAATCTTGGCAACGGTCACCATTCCAACACATTTCCCCCCAATTAATGGAAGAAAAGGAGGAAGGAGGATAGAGAGAAGGAAGGGAGAGAGAAAAGAAGAAAGGGAGGAAACAAGCATGGGAGGGAGGGAGGAAGATAGAAGGGAGGGAAGGTAGAGAAAAGAAAGAAAGGAAGGAAAAAAAGAAAGGAGGGAGGGAGAGAGGAAGGAAGGAAGGATAGAGAGAAGGAGGAAAGGATAGAGAGAAGGAGGGAGGGAGGGAGGGAGGGAGGGAGGGAGGGAGGGAGGAAGGAAGGAAGGAAGGAAGGAAGGAAGGAAGGAAGGAAGGGAATTATGGAAGAAAATGCTGTGGCTTAAAGAAACTCCAAAACACCTGGTGTAAAAAAATGAGGATTTAAGGAGAGAAGGAGTGTCTTGACTTCCTGAGGCTTAATATCTACTTCAAAATACTTGGAATTTTCAAAAATAAATATCAAGTTAGTTTTTCCACATAGGGGTTTTTTAAGGGGTAAACCTCAACTGATGGCGCCAATGTCCTCCCTTAAATTCCCATTAAGAAGCGGAAAATATTGGCTCTGTGTACAGCAATCATTTGACTGCTAAAGGTTGATAACCATGTGGATTTATTAAGGTTTAGCCTTCTGCAATGAGTAGGATCTACAGTATTTACTGTGTTTTGACTGCCTTGGCTTACAATTTTTGCACAGAGGGGCACAACCTAAGCCTTTGGGTCATTCCCAGCCTCGGTCACTTCTAACCAATGTTACAGAAAAGTGACAGAAAGAGGAAAATGATTTAACACATGACTGGAGAATAAACCCATGAACTATTTAAATAACAGATACACGAAAAGGAAAGGGAAAGAAATGTAACTTCAATCTTGCGGCAGCGATCCAGTAAGTTTTGGAAGGCATCCATTATAAGCAGGTCAGGTAAAGGATGAGTGCATCCCATTAGCCTGGAAAACGTTGTGCAGCCCTCGCTTGGTATGTTGCATGGAGTCCGGCTGAGCAAATTGTGGCTTTGTGCAACGGGAAAGCCCCTCTATAATTTAAAGAATAGCTTTTAAATGTAAGTTTAATTTAAAATTGAAAGAGACATAGTGGCACAGTGGTTTAGAATGCAGAATTGCAGGCTGACTCTGCCCACTGCCAGCAGTTCAATCCTGACCAGTTCAAGGTTGACTCAGCCTTCCATCCTTCCCAGGCGGGTAAAACGAGGACCCATATTTTTGGGGGGGGGGGGGGGGGGAGGCAATATGTTGACATTGTAAACCATCCAGAGAGTGCTGTAAAGCAGGGGTCACCAACCTTTTGGATCTCAGGGACCACTAAACATTCTTTATTTGGGATCGCAGGAAACCATCTCCAGCTCTGAGTTCTCAGGGGGAGAGAGAGAGAGAGAGAGACTTTTGGCTTCATGCAAGGAAAACAGCAGAAGCAGCAGAAGTCTTTCTTTCTCTCTCCCAAACTCCACCAGAATGGTGCAGCCTCTTGGAGCAGGATGCCTTGCAGGGTCCCAAAGACTCATTTCTGGCGGAGTTTGGGGGAAGAGAAAGACTTTTGCTGCTTTCCTTGCGTTCAGCCAAAAGCAGAAGAAAGAGGAAAGAAGCAGCCCAGTGGCCAGGCGAGGCACATGGGGCGATTGAGGCAAGTTCCCTCCCTCCCACCTCGCCTCACTACCTCGTGTTGTTCGCAATGCAAGCGACGCAAGCCTTGTGTTTCCACGGGCCCTGTGGGCGGCACAGCCTTGTGTTCCTGCGCAGCCCGGATTAATTGCTTTGGGGGCGACATTTCTCTGCGGACCACCAAAATTTTCTCGCGGACCACCAATGGTCCCCGGTCCACTGGTTGGTGACCACTGCTGTAAAGCACCATGGGGCGATATAGAAGTCTAAGTGCTACTGCTCTTCTTTCTACTTTCAACTCTCAGTATGATACAGAGCTCTTTCTAAAAGTGGTCTCGGCTCAGCGAGTCAGGTACAAGAATATTGACAAGCTTACCTTCTCTTGCCAGTGCAGTATGCCGATGATGGCTAAAATGAAGACACAAACTCCAATTAAGGCAATTGCTGTTAGCAGTACAATGTTACTCGGGGTCAGGTACAGCTTAGCGCTCCAGCTGGGAGGGGGAAAAAAAACAAGAAGAATCCAAGATAAATCAGTGATCCCAGGGACAGCCATGAAGAGAAACTCTTCCAAAGGGGATTGGGAAAGCCAAGAAAGAAACAGATGTTTGATCCCAAGCGTCCCGGATGTGGAGTTTGAGAGAGTACAAAGGCATGAGTAACAACTTCTCTTTGTTCCCTGGCATGGAGACATCTGTCGTGTCAGAGTAAGGTTTTAACCTGTATTTTGAAGCTGTTGAGTCACTGCCAGGTTGATGTGTGCAAACAAGAACAAAGAGAGAAAATGAAGAAAACTGGGTGGCAGGAAATAAGCCAATTTTCTAAGAATGACTAATAATAATAACTGGTGGGACCACACAATAGACACAGTTACAGTAAGCAAAGACAAGAATAGAACAGAATAGAATAGAATAGAAATAGAAATAGAATAGGAATAGAATAGGAATAGGAGAGAATGGAATGGAATAGAATAGGAATAGGAGAGAATGGGATGGGATGGGATGGAATAGAAAAGAATAAAATAGAATTCTTTATTGGCCGAGTATGACCGGACGCACAAAGAATTTGTCTCCAGTGCATAAGCTCTCATTGTACATAAAAGCTATAAGTGATAAATCATGATCACAGTCATCATAAAAATACATTCATCATAAATCATAAGATGCAAAACTTAGTGATAGCGATAGGATACTAAATAAGCAACATAAATCACACTAAGGAAACTAAATAAAACAATATAAATCGTACAGATACAAGCAACGTTTGTTATAAGTAGAAAAGGATATAGGTAATAGGAAAGATGAGAATAATAATAATAATACAATCTTACTAAGTAGTTTGAACAGTGTTGTAGGAATTAGTGGTTTAGCAGAGTGATGGCATTCGGGGAAAAAACTGTACTTGTGTCTAGTTGGAAAATCTCTGAGACTCTGGAATTCAAATGCTCGCCACAGAACAGGCCAGATTTAACAACTGTTGATAAGAAAGATCAAAAAACAAACAAACGCAAAAGAGTCTGGCTAATGGATGTCGTAGTACTTGGAGGCAGTGTAACAGAAGAAAAAGGACTGGGGAAAAAAAAAAAAAATAAAGACCTGCAAAGAGAATGAGTGTGGTAGAGGGGAAGAAAAGAAAAAAAAAAAAGGAAAGATAGTTCTAATCGTGATAGGCGCCTTGGGTGCAATTCCCAAACATCTGGAGCACCATTGGAGCACCACTGGCGTTGACAATCGCCATCCATCAACTCAAAAGGCAGCTTGATTTGGAACAGCTTCCATCCTGCAAGGATACCTCCCAAAATCCCGTCAAACAACAACATCTGGCTATCCCTGGTCCTTGGGAAGAACTTGAGAGGAGGATAAACATGCCACATTCAGTCTCTAAACACCTGGCTAATCGTGCCACGAACCATAATCATCAGAATATTTATATTCTAAATGTCTAAACGATGATGGGAAGGGATGCGTATTTGGGAAATTAGCGGGTTTTATGATCCGAAGGGATTATAACGAGGAGCAGGCAATTTTAGAGCATTTCTCTCTCTCTCTTTTGGAGGCTTTTTCTTCCTAGACTTCGTAATGTTCCTTTCAGAGGTTCAGGGGGCAAGTTTCGGTTGTTAGGTACCGAAGCAAAGAAAGTCAACTCTCCCCTTCAGCCTCGCCGGAGTCAACTTTTCGATAACGCCAATACAGGTAAGTCCTTGACCTGCGACCACAATGGAGCCCCAACATTTCTGTGGCTAAGCGGGACAGTTGTTCAGTGAATTTGACGACCGCCCTTGCCACCGTTGTTAAATGAATCGCTGGAATTGTTCAGTGGGTAAGATGGTTGTTGAGACGATCTGGCTTACCCTGTTGACTTCGCTTGTCAGAAGGTCACAAAAGGGGGTCATGTGACCTTGGATACTGCGACCGTCATCAGTATGAACCAGTTGCTGGCCAAATTTTGTTCCTGTGACCGGGGAGGGGGGTGCAAGGGCCGTAAAGTGTGAAAAAGGGTCGTATGTCGCTTTTTTCAGTGCTGTTGTTAACTTCAAACGATCCCTAAATGAACTGTTGTTAAGCCGAGGACTAAGGTATGTCCTGATTGGTATCACTGAGATGCCTAAGGAGTGGAAGAACTTTCTCTCTCAATTCAGGCTGAAACAGTGAACTAACTTTAGAGTCCTACCTATAATTACATAAGGAGGAGGAAGAGGAGGAACAAGAAGAAGGAGGGAGGAGGAGAAGGAGGAAGAGGAGGCCTTGTATGATCCTTGCTGGTCTCTGAGCCCGACTGTTTTCTTGCAGACATTTCATTACCCAACATCATTATCAGTGTTAGAAGTAAATGGGGTGAGGAAGAAGAGGGAGGTGGAGGACAGAGGAGGAGGAGGGAGGAAGAGGAAGAAGGAGGAAAGAGGAGGAAGGAGGAGGAAAGAGGAGGAAAGAGGAGGAGGGAGGAGAAGGAAAGAGGAGGAGGAAGGAGGAGGGAGAAGGAAAGAGGAGGAAGGAGGAGGAAAGAGGAGGAGGAGGGAGGGAGGAGGAGAAGGAAAGAGGAGGAGGAAGAAGGAGGAGGGAGAAGGAAAGAGGAGGAAGGAGGAGGAGGAAAGAGGAGGAGGAGGAAGGAGGAGGAGGAGGAAAGAGGAGGAGGAGGACAAGGAGGAAAGAGGCAGCAGGAGGAGGATGGAGGAAGAGGAGGAGGAGAAAGTGATGGCGTCCCTGTACTTAATTGCTTGGCAAATGGCTGCACAGATTATTGGAAGTTCATAAGCAGTATGTCAATATTCAGCAGCAAAGGGGCATTTAGTCACTCGTGTATCATCGTGCGCTTTTCTCAGGACAAAAGCCGTTTGATATCGATTCCACTTAATGCGCTTCAGCAAAATGAAACCTCCCAACGCCCAATTCACGGAGAGAGAGAGAGAGAGAGAGAGAGAGCGCGATTCCAGCTCGCCCATAGAGAGGCAAGGACCCCGCTCTTCAGGGAGGCCCATTTGAAAGGAGGTGCTCCGATCGCTTCTCCAATTCTCTCCAGTTTTAAGCTCCTCTTCTCCTTCTCCTTCTTTCTTCTTCTTCTTCTTCTTCTTCTCTTCCTCCTCCTTCTTCAAAAAGTAAATAAATAAATAAGGAGATGCTGCCTGCTGAATTAAAATAAATGACGTGCTTCTAACCTTCCTGAGCTTCCCTGAACCTCCAGGGGATTCATTTGTTTTATTAAATTAACTGACAGCAAGTCCTTGACTTATGACCTAACTGAGGCTGGAGCCTGCTGGCTGAAATGAATTCTCAGAGCCAAAGTCCAGAGGCCTTAAAGTTGAGTAACGTTAGGTTGTGCAGCCTGCATGAGCAACTTCGGGAAAGCCGAAACTGGTCACTTTTACAAGTCACTTCCAAAACAGGACCAATGGAGGATCATGCTTATCGTAGAAATGTACCAGAAGTCCTCGGCATATGACCATAATTGAACCTGACATTTCTGCTATTAAGCGAGACATGGGTTGGGTGAGTTTTGCTCCCCGTTTTATGACTTTTCTTGCCACCGTTGTTAAGTGAATCGCTGCAATTCATCAGTTAGCTAGCTACCCAGTTGTTAAGCGAATCTGGCTTCCCCATGGACTTTGCTTGTCAGAAGGTCGCAAAAGTGGGGACGCAGCAGCGGTCATGTCATTCCCCTGTCGGAGTCTGAATCCAAGGAGGAAGATGAACAGCTGACAGGGAGCGAGAGTGTGGCTCTGTTGACTGTGGAGGAAACTGTGGAAGGGCAAAGTCTGGCTGGGCAGAGCAGGGGAGAGGGAGAACAAGGGGGAGGGAGTTCAGAGGAAGGCCCAGGCCCACCCCCTCTTCATCCTAAGGCACGCAGGGAGGGACGGAGAAGGGAGCAACGTGGATTGCATGGCTTACGGGGGAGGAAAGGGCCCTGATTCCCTTCATTAGCCACAGCTGGGAATGAATGTTTATAAGAAAGGCAGACTGCGTGCGGCAGACTGTTGGGAGCAAACATGGCTTTATCTTGTATTATCGTGACTTATCTATGTTCCTGGCATCTTCCCAACCATGTGAATTTTGCCATTCTCTTCAAGTCTGAAATTCTTGCTCCTGCCCTGCCAAACTAATTACCTCAGTTTGGCTTGTTTGGACTTTGTGTTGACCACATTTTGGACTTGATTCTGGGAGAGTTTTTCTCCAGGTAACCTGGACATTAGGGGAAAAGTTGGAGACAATAAAGGGATTCTTATTGCTTATCTGACTGTGTTGCCTTTGTGCCATGCCCCGGGTCATCACAGGTCGTAAGTATGAACCAATTACCAATTTTGATCCCATGATCATGGTTGTAACTATGAAAAAATTTTCAGTGCCATCGTAACTCTGAATGGTCACTAAATGAACTGTTGTAAGTCAAGGACTAGCCGCAAAAAAACCACACCCTGCCTTTCCTGAATGACTTCTCTATTTCTAGACATATTACTTATCTAGGCAGCCTTCAGTTTTTCTCAACCAATTGCTCTATGATTACATTATAAAGTTCCAAAGATGAATAAAACCATGGTCTTTTTTAAAATTTTTATTAACAAGAATGGTTTTGTTTTAAGGTTATAATCAAGATTTATCAACTGTTGAGGTCAGCCTCTATGATCAATAAATCTTAAACAGAGCACAAAATGAAATCAATGTGGTCTTTTTATAACATACATAAATCTGGAATGGCAGCTCTTCGGTAACCGCCAGGAATAAAATAACAGAGTAATGATTAAAATTCATTTGGAGGAAGAAGCCTGAATACTTATTGTTCATTTAAAAGAAGGAGGGTATCACAACTGGAGGCATTGCTTTGTTGAACTGAGATCCGATTACAAGAGTCGCATGATGCTTTATCATGTCTTGAGTCATCAGAGCTTAATTTAGATTTCCTGAGTTATCCGAATTCCTTGGGATATTTTTTTACACCTTATTTTCATTGTTCAAACCCTTGAATGCCTTTTGTTACTTTTACACGAACATATCAATTTTCCTCCCTGAGTATATAGTTCTAAAAAGGCATGTATAATATGTGTGGCAGGATATTTTGCAATATGAAAAGTTGCACTGGCTCCATTGGATCTGTCAGGCAGGAACAACCAGATGTACGCTGGCATTGAGTTCGGTCTAGCTACTTTATTGGTCTCTGCCTATAATACAGGAATCTTCCCAAGTGGCAGCTTTTGACTAGGAAAGATCAGATAAGACTCAGAGGCACTCAGGGAGGGTCAGACCTTGTTCTCTTGGTGTTTATGTAACAATTCCAGATTAATGCTATCCAGCACACAGCATATAATGCCATGTGGGATGTTGACACGATGGTTGAGTAGGGTCCAGAGGATTGTCCTCTTCGTGACTTGTTTTCCTTCTGGGAGGCGGCTTCGTGGTATCTGAAGCAGAACATCTAGATTCACTCACAGTTTTGTTCCATACAGCAGTGGCCCCCAACCTTTTTTGTCCCACGGCTCGGTACCGGCATCACAAAATGATCCACGGACCGGTACCGGCATCAGCACGCACGACCAAGGCAAGGTGAGCCGAGCGACCGGCCAGCCAGCTGTTCCCCGCTTCTCCCCGCCACCTTCAACTCCTCCTTTGTACCTTTGTCGATGGGCTTTTCGGGCTTTCTTAATCTCCTCCTGAGTAACGTGAGACTCCGCCGCCATTGGGACGGCTCTTCGTTCGAAGCCGCCACCCCCCCTTTGATGAAACTAAGGCGCGAGGATTCCTTCAGCACCCAAACGCTGCTTTCCAACTGACGACCGACAAGCTCACCCGGAAGCACTTTCTCAAGTGCCGTCGAAACAAGATGGCGGCGCCCACTTCTTTGCGGCCCGGTAAAAAATGATCCATGGACCGGTCCTGGTCCAGGGCCCGTTGGTTGGGGACCACTGCCATACAGCATCAACCTTGTGAACGCTCAAGCTTCCTCATCTTGCTATGTATTCAAAATGGACAGTAATTGAGAGCAGCAATCCAAGTGTAGGGCTTTACAAACCCGCACGGGATCTAAAGAACTTAATGTGCTAGTTTAGAGGCCTGGGGTAGGCGGGTGGGAAGGCCATTTGCAAGTTTATAAAGGAGCGGAAAAAGGTTTTCATGTGCAAATGGACTGAGATGGGCTACAAAAGCTTGAAAACTTGAGGGGAAAAAAGAAAGATGTAAAGAGCTAAGAAATAGTTAAGATTTTTTAAAAAATAAGTGTTGCCAACACAGAAATAAATGGGAGCATAGAAACAGAACCCAGAGATAGAAATGTTTAGCTTAAATAAGAATAGGAACAGTTGTGAAGTCATAAGGAAGACAGCAGAATGAGAGAGATAGGAAAATAAATGCAAGCGCAGAATCAGCGTGAAGTTTAGAGAAAAGGAACAGCAGCTGAAGTTTATGCAATAGAATAGTTTTGGGGTTGAAAAAAGCCACAGGCAAGCTTTTGTGTTCGGTACCGTATTAAGAAAAAAGGTCACAAAAGGTTTTGGGAGTGTGACACTGTACAGTATCCAGGGGCTGAGAATAAAAGATGCTCATGTAAAAAAAGAGAAAGGATATCTGGATTCAGAGAGAAATCCGACAGGTTGTTGTGGTCCACCGGCGGCTTGCGGAACTGGCAGCGGAGTTGGACAGTGGGGAGGAACACGGGCCAGTCCTTGAGTCTGGGGAGGACTCAGCTGAGGGATCTGCATCTAACACAGAGATGAGGCCAGGGCCATCTGGGAGTTATGTGCTGATTCCGGAGCCTCCAGAGTCTGACATCAGCGAGGCAGAGGAACAAGGGGAGCCTGTTCCCAGTGTGCGTGTGCGCAGAGCTGCCAGAAGGCAAGAACAGTTAAGACAAAAGAGGTAACTCAGGAGTAAGGCTTGGAGGTGATTGGCCCCTCCCATAAGACATAAAGGAGGGGCAAAGAGACAGGAGCCTTTGCAAGAAGCAACTTTGTTCGTTCTGGTCGGTTTAAACTCTGAAGCTCCGTGTTGACTTTGTGCTCCGTTTGGCCCTGTACAGCTAATTGGCAATTTAGTTGTTGGCAGCATTCAAGGGAGATAAAGGTGGGTGCTTATCAGCCTTATCTCGAAAGACTGTGTCAGACTTCTGTTGGACTATTCATAAACTGTTTGGGACTCAGTACGGGCTGTGAATGCATATAATTCACAGCCGTTGAAATAAAAACAAGGTTTGGGGGGAACAGCGTGTGATTGTTACTGTCTCAGGAAGCCTTGGTCAGAACACAGGGAGACGAAAAGCGTGATGACCCGGGGCAAGGCATGGAGGCAAACACAGCCAGCTGATAATTCAAACTCCCCTTTATTGCTCCAACTTTCCCCTCAATGCTCGTCCAGCAAAGTAAATATTTTGATTTTCGATTTTTTTTTTCCACTGATGCAAAGAATTCTGTACGAGGAGGAAATGATTTAGGTCTTCCTGGAAGATATTCTTTGAACAAACCGCTCATTCTAATTCGCCTGGCAAAGATTGAATGGGACTGAAATGAACAGAGCTTACCTCCGAGGAAGGTGATGAGGGAACGGGATGACAATAAGCTGGGAATTTGGGATGATGGCTGTCCATTCTTGTTTTCTGGTAGCCTGGAAGGCGGAAGAAAAGGTTCCCCGGGGAACACCTGGTTAGCGCACCTTACCAAATAAAGTCACGCTGCAGAATCCAAACGTCCTCATTTTGTTTACATTTAAATAAATGCATCTAAAAAGCCATTTCACGAACATTTTAATTCAACATACATTTAATTAATTAAATAAAATGCTACGGTTCACTGAAAACCGCCTAGATTTTAAAAGCAGTTCCCACTCTGTGTGTTTTTCCTTGAATGACCTCCAAGGATTTTTACAGACTGTGGACAATGCCAACCTTGTTGGTAAACTCCAAAATATTCTGGGGGGCCGGGGGAAGGATTTTTTTTAAAAAAAACCTGGTAGCTTTCACACAAGCAAGATGGATGGGCCCAGATACAGCGATGGTGGCTACACCGTTGGAACACCTGAAGGACCAGAATGGAGAAAATCGATCTATGAGATTGCTAAGACTGGATACCTGCTTGGAGGCATCTAATCAACGACCACACAAACCCAAAGTTTGCAGCACTGGAGACTGAAATTCACACCAAAATTTGCTTATTATTCTACGGTTGGATTCCGAGGCATGACCCGGAAACACAACCCGCAGATTTACCTTAAATATGAAGATCATTCCATGCAGAGCGGCGGGTTTTAACATACCTTTTCCCCCGCGGGACGAGGGATGCCGACGTATAAATGATCGAGAAAATTAGCGCTCCGACCCAAACCTAAAACGGTGTATGGAAGCTGCAAGGCGAAATGTGCAGACTGACTCAGCTGTCCAGCTAGAATGCAATTAAAAAAAAATATGGCACGATAAATATGTTGCTTAAGGCCTACCAAAGGAATGCAATTTTGCTACCAGAGTTGATTGCCTGCCACTAAAAATTGAAGTCTACATCTAAAAGAATCACACAGTGACATTCAGCATTTACGCAAGCGGGGTAAAAGCTCAACGCTCTGCGTGTTATTTTGTCATAAATATATATATTTAACAACGAGCCTGCTTAAAGCCAGAATGGGAGAGTAGCGTTGCTTTCCGCTTGCGCAACGTGGACGGAGGCTCTGTGTCCTTTCCTGTTTAATGCCATTCAGAGCGCCTGTCAATACGGGGAAATTGGAAACGAAGCCATTTATTTTTGAGCAGAAACATTTCTGAAACATTTTTTGCTGTTCAACAATAGACTTGATTATATGAATCACGGAACTGGATTTGCTGATGGGCTTCTTTCAAGCAGGCAGGGCGAAGGAGAAACAGTAAAAAAGACCGACGAGGCTAAAACAAAAAACTTAACAAAAAACCCCAACAACAACAAACACCGAAGTCACGATGGAGATGAGTAAGTCACCTTGAACCATTCATTTCATCTTGTTACAGTTATGAGCATGACATTCTTCTGGGTCTTCTGTGCTCCAATGCATGCACATAAATTAAATTAAGCAATCCAAGATGACTTGAAAATTACAGCCCGATAAATCACAGCTTGGGCAATAGGTTGGAACTTACAGATAGAATTTTGTCTCTGCTACTAGGCAGCCTGATCAACCTTAATTTGTTCTCTGGCACATTATTTTTCTTTTTCTTTTTTTGTAAAACTATCTTTGATATTTGACATGGAGTCAACTCTATCCCAAATGGGAAAGGGCAGCAATCAAGACTTTTCATGCATTGGACACCTGGTTGACATTTTGACTTGGTGCTCATTTCAAGCTGTTGAGAATTTTATTTTTCTGGATAAACAGGACGAGTTTTCCATTGGATCTTCAACTTATTAAAGTAGACCCCTCCTGCTTAAAGCTCAACAGCTGATCTTAAATATAAGCAGGTTGTTTTGCTGCAGTTCATTGCACATTGATTTACAGATAGTTCTCAACTTACAACCTTAATGGAGCTGGGCAATTACGGATGTGTGTCACGATGGTCCTAAACCAGGTAACCTCATGATTGGACCTGATTTTACAACCTGATTTTTTGCTGTGGTGGTTATGTGAATGGAGCATGTGGTAAAGAGAACACTGTAGTTGTTAAGGGAACCCATTGTTTGCTATGGGCGTTTTTTTTTGCTGGAAACCAGAAATAAACACCAGTTCCCAGCAAAAAATTGGTAAATTGTGATCACTTGACCTCAAGACACTGTGAACCGCCATAAATGCAGGCCGGTTGTGGAGGGTCTGATATGTGGTCACATGACTCTGTGTGTGTGTGTGTGTGTGTGTGTGTGTGTGTGTGTGTGTGTGTAAGAGAGAGAGAGAGAGAAAGAGAATGAGAAAGGAAGAGAGGGAGGGAGGGAGAGAGAGAGAACTTCAGAACCAGGCGGTAAGTAGCTTTTTGGGGGGGGGTGTCTGTTAGCATGTACAAGAAATTAGGAAGCAAGACAAGAGTTCATAAGTACTACAGGTTTATTCTATCATACACAAGAATCAGATCTAATGGTCAAGGTGAATATAAGAGTCAATGGAGTTCAAGGGGGACTGGACTTAGGTCTCTTACGTTGGCATAGAGACTTCAAACTAATGATGCATTTGACCCTGCCAACACTCAGCCTTGTAATCTTGTGAGATTTTGCAGCAAATTCAAGTCCAGAAAACACACAGATGACTGATTCAGCAGGATTCATTAACTTCTTTGTTTACATAATAACATGTTAAAGTTTACAACACCAATAGTTTCTTCCAACATAACATAAACAAAACACAAACAGCAGCTTCCAGAGCTCAGAACAGATTACCAGTTTTATTTTCAGAATCGAGAGCACAGAGCTAAGACACGCCCAGACTCTCAGGCCCCAATTCAGCTCCCATTGGCTGACTTTGTTAACCATGTCTCTGCCAGTTCATGAATATTCTGACAAATCTCCTACATCCATTTGAACTTTGAACCGTAACTAAGCAACTGGTCGTAAGTCGAGAACTACCTGTATTTATTTCCATCGATGCGCAGCTGGATAACTATGGCAACCTGTTTATGTCAAGGCTATCAAAATTACAAATGTCATACACTGCATCCTCCCACCAACTTCACCACCTTTTCAAGTGATTGTATGGGATTAAGCTGCTATTGCGTATAGATGGTCTACAAGGAAAAAACCCAAAACCAACCAACCAACCGCTTCTCTCCCAGCAACTTTCTTTTCTCTGGTCTTGACTGTTTAAAGTTAAGACTGTGTTTTATAAATAATCAACTTCCATATGCAGGAAGATGTAAACATATGTTAGAAAGCAGAATGACTACAAGGAGTTCCCAGTTTGGAACCATCTCTTTCTTCACTTCCAGAAGATTAGGACTAAGTGGCAGGCCTGACAATTTCTGCCAGCTGGCAAGAGGAAGAAGGTGCAGTGAAGTCTGGCATGTTTAATTCATATTCTCAGCCTTCATTCCGTATTCCAGCATGGTCCAGTGCCCAATTTGATTGAGTCCAGGTATTCGTGCCAGGTGAAAATTGCAATTATAGCTGCCACAGCAAAGATGAAAAGTTAATATGGAGAAGAGCAACGCGGCGCACCGCTGAAGCAATGCTATCAAGCATCAGAACGGTGAGCTTTCATGTCGGTTTTCAGAAGAAGAAAATAGTTCTGCTGTGAAAGCCTCAAAACTCGGAAGGTCTTTCGAAAGAGCAGGGAGATAGGAAGTGCTACTGAATTAGTCTCAATGGTGTTTAGGAGAACATGTAATTTTGGGCACGAGAAGAGAACAGGTCAGGCCGTACCCTGATTTTCTGTAAGATGTTGCTTGTACTAGTTAGATTATCTGTCCATCTAACTTGATCAGTAGCCTGCTGATAAATCTCAAGAAGAAGCCATCGTTTCCCTTTCAATTCTTTCAATTCACAGATGATGTGGACTGAACCTGGGATCTTCTATACAACGGATCTCCAACCTTGGCAACTTTAAGACTTGGGGACTTCCAACTCCAGAATTCCTCAGCCAGTCAGGCTGGGAGTTGAAAGTCTGCAAGTCTTAAAGTTGCCAAGGTTGGAGAGTATATGTTTTTTTTTTTTCGACCCACAGATCCTCTAGTCAGCATCTTCCACAAGCATTCCTAAGGAGTTCATCTAATTCCAAGTGGACATTTTATATTAATTCAGAACATCCTCTCATACAATAAAACAACTAATACAAAATGTTCACCAACATTTGAAGTATGGGACTATCAAAATGAGGGCAACTCAACTGAGGGGTTTCCACACACAATACAAGTGCCAAATAATGTTGAAGAGCCTATTAAAAAACCCTTTTTGTGGGTTGAATACAGGGTGTACAATGAAAGAATTCCACAAAGAGTTATCCAATTATATGGCTCTTTGATAAAAGATAAAAGGTTTCCTCTAACCAGTGATGTCCGATTTTAGGAATGGTGTGCATCTCTCTTTCTTAGAGGAGGGAGTCAGTGTTGTTTGGAAACATTTCTGCAGTCATGTGGCTTGTATGGCATCATGCCGCAGTGCAAAGTGTGCAGTGAAACCCTGAATTCTGCTATCTTCCCACCAAAGGGGTACCTATTTATCTACTCTGAGCCGTGGTGGCGCAGTAGTTAGAATTCAGTATTGCAGGCTAATTCTGCCGATTGTCAGCAGTTTGATTCTCAACGGCTCAAGGTTGACTCAGCCTTCCATCCTTCCAAGGTCGGTCAAATGAGGAATCAGATTGTTGGGGGCAAGAGGCTGACTTTGTAAATTCGAGAGGACTGTAAAAACACTGTGAAGAGGTATATAAATCTAAGGGCTACTCGCAGTGTCATGCTTTCGAAAGGCTAGGTGGGCAGAAGCAAGAATGGGAGCTTGCTCCATCGCGAGGAGCTCAGGTCTCGAACCCGGACTATCAGCTTTCCAGCTGATAAGCTCGGCTTCTTAACTGCTGAGCCATCATCACGCCCCCATGACTCACTGATATCTACATTAAACAAATCGAATGAGAGAGTAGTTATTCCTAGACCGTAGCTTTTCAAGACATTACAAAATGTCAGGGCTCTGATGACTCTCCACCAAGCCCCTCCTTTGGGCCTAAAACGCAATGACCATTCTGAGACCAGATGTATTTCTGAAATGAAGGAACGCCTGCACGCATGTACAGACACAAGAACACAATCAATTTTTGGTGCGATAAAAGCCTCCAATGATTTTCTATATGGCTAGCTCTGCTACAGAGAAAAGGCAGAATCCTCTGAGGTAGTCAGGAAATTATTTTCCTCTATGTGGCACCGGAGACCAGGGCCATGCAGCCCAAAATGTACATAAATCTAGGGAGTGCTATGTTCCCAGTAACCTACTTCACATCTTGCTATTAACTTATGGCGGACATTACAGCCTTGTAGGACTTCCCTAAGACAGGTCTGGGACTGATCAAATAGTAAGCAGCCTCATTTCCATCACAAACTTAGGTAGCGAATTATTGCCACCGACGCACTGGGAGCCATTGCGATCGAAGGAGCTAAGAGGGAAGAAAATACGGTGCAGAAGTAGGACAGGCAGCCAGCATACGCCACTCTGGGAAACTCGTCTCATGCAGCCAAGTTCATCCTTGGATAGATAGCAATAGCCCTTAGACTTATACGCCGCTTCACAATGCTTTACAGCCCTCTCTAAATGGTTTACAGAGTCAGCCTACTGCTACCAATAATTTGGGTTTTCATTTTACCCACTGTGGAAGGATGGAAGACTGAGTCAACCTTGAGCCAGTCAGTACTGAACTCCTGGCTGTGGGGCAGAATTAGCCTGCAATATTGCATTCTAACCACTGCACCACAAGGGCTCATGTGCTTGAAATGTTATTTCTTTGCTTGTGTTCCTTTGCTTTAAAACAGCCATTTTCAACCGTGCTATGTCTCTTTACAAGCAGGAATGACTAAGATTGAAACAAGGAAGGATGTTGAGCCTTCATTAGATCTTAATCTCTTTTCCCTTCCAGAAGTCTGTTGCACGTCCTGCTCCAAAATTGTGATGCAAGCTCAGCTATTACACTTTATTGTCTATTGCGTGCTGTGCATCCAAACCACCAGCCCTTGAATGAGCATCTAATGACATAAACAAACAGCCTAATGAAAGCGTGTCAAATGTCCTAAGAACGAAAAACTAATTTACAATTATATTAGAGGATTTATATACTCGGATCTTACAAACTCTAGCTTTGTTTTATGGCACATGATAACAGTCACGGCTTGAGATCATGAAAAGATTCAGTCATCCTTTGCTGTTTAATACGAGTATGTGTTGAGATCTTTGTGGCTGGAATAAGAGCAATTTATTTGGAGTGACAAGCCTCTGCCACAGAAAAATATGCACGCAGGACACATATATCAGCTGAGGCAAGTTAAAAAAATAAAATAAACAAATTTAGAATGTTAAGGAAAGAACTAATGTAATAAGCTACTCCTGGTGTTGTTGTTTTTTGTTTGTTTTTTTCTTCAATGCTGCCAAGCTATTCAGGGTTGCCTTGTCAAAAAAACCTAAAGAGCAATTAATAAATGACAAGAGTTTAATTAGATCTAAAATTATATTCAGTTCTCCAGTGGATAGCCATCCTGCTTGTTGAAAGCTTTTGAAATGGTCCGTGTGCACCAAAAGAACGGAGAGTTGTAATCAAACGGAGAAATAATTCATGATACAGCAATTCAGGAGCAGTTTCCTGCCCCGCAAATGCCAGTTGATTTGCATGTCACTTCAGATTCTCTAATCTAGCCTGCCAAGGATAGATTCCCTCTAATGGCACGACCAAGTCATATCATGGTCGCTTAAATTGAAGTCCACAAGTATTAAACTTGCCAAGGCTGGAGGACTCTGCCCTGCAGTACTTTACATCCTTGAGGCACTGTTTCTTTCAACTTCATTTTTTAAAAAAAATTTGAAGAATTTAACATGAGACAGAGTAAGGTAAGAACTGATTTTTTCCATTTTACCCACAATATGAGCCTGTCCTCTGCACCTCTATAACTGTCTGGTTTGGCACTGCAACCCATCAAGAGAAACACAGATTTCAACGGATAATTAGAACTGCAGAAAAAAAATATATGCTACCAACTGCCTTCCGTTGAGGACCTGTCTACTGCACAAGCCAGAAAGAGGGCTGTGAAAATATCTACAGACCCCTCGCGTTGTGGATATAAATTGTTTCAACTTCTCAAAACGATGCTATAGGGCACTGTGTGTCAGAACGAGACACAAGGACAGTTTTTATCCCCCATGCCATAACTTTGCTAAACAACTAATTCCCACAATGCTGTCAAACTATCTAAAAAGTTAGCATTACCATCATTATTCTCATCTTCTCTATTTCCTATCTCCTTATCTTCTTATGACCATAACTTTGTTGCTTGTCACTATTGTTGTATGTACATTGAGAGCTTACTCACCGGAAGCAAATTCCTTGTGTGTCTAATTACACTTGGTCTATCCTATCCTATCCTATCCTATCCTATCCTACTCTACTATTCTATTCTATTTTTTTTATTCTATTATTTTCCTATTTCTATTCTACATATATACATACAAACATACACACACACACGCAACACACACACACCAGTATCCTACTACCTAAATATTTTTGTTGGTTTACCATGAAAACATAAAGACACTGTTTGATTCTTGTTAATACAAGATACATTTTGACTGGATATATTCATGCAATTTCATGGTAACAGAACAGAATCATCTTCTACGACAGATTAATTTTTTAAGTTTCCCAATTTAGCCTACAGACCTAAGCTTTCCGTTTGGTTTTTTTTTATCTCGTTTCTAATGAGAACGGGTGTGCAAATTCTTCAAGAGGACCTCTGCAGCCTCTGAAAAGACGGACAAAACTCCTTTCTTCAAATCCTTAAAGCTCTCTCCCCAGTAAACAAACAGGTGTTTAGTTTAATGAAGGCTGGGAAAAGATGCGGCTGCTTTAATGGTCTAAAGAAAAAAAAAAAGCATGCTTTGCAAGACACTTCCTCCAAGGGATTTTCGTCGCTCTACTCTACCACCCGAGCTTAACCAGGAGTTACTAGATGATGATGCCGTGAAGAGGTAAACAAAAACAGAACAGAAGCAAAATTAAAATCTTCTAATCAAAAGGTCTTCTTTTAGGGCATCCTAAAAAAATTTTTTTAACTAGGAGGTGAATCCCTTCAATATACCTTAGTCACCTACCAAAGTCACCTACCACGGCTGCACTTCTGATAGCCGTGGACAATATTCAGATGACTCTATGAGTTTGTAATTTTTTTGTGAAGGACAACAAGAGGCTTGCAATACCAAAAAGATTGGTACTTTTCCAGAATTCTCTCGTTAGATACCATTAGGCAATATCAGATTCCTTAAAACCTGAGGAGATTCTCAGCCATCCAGGTCATGGTTTTTCCCAAAGGTGCTTTTTTCAAGAGGCAACTGGACTTTCTTGGTTTTTCTTTGAAGACATTTCGTTCTATGTCTGCTGAAGCTTTTGCCCACCTGCCTGCCCGGGTTCTTACCTGACCTTTATTTCCTGCTTTTTCAACTTCAGCTGCCGTGCGAGGCACAGCTGCAGTTAAAAAAGCAGGAAAAAAGTGTTTTTTTCCCAAAGGCTGCTTCTCTGCACGCAGCGTGTTGATGACGATTTACAGGCGCGCACGAGCAGCGTGCAGGGAAGCACATCGTAAATCACCGAACCTCGTAAATCACCAAACTGGTAGTTAACGCTGTCGGATGCCACCCCTGCACCTAACGGCTATCAAATGCCAACAGTCCAACCAAACAAGCTGCCCGTTTCCTGCAGCCATGCCGCTACTTCGTCCCCAACAAGCTGAATGGAGTGGTGAGAACCACCAACACCAAACAATTACATTTTTTGAGGGCGGGGGGTAATCAATCTAGGTAGGGAAAATGGCTCTCGTGCTCCTAATTACGCATTTAGAGCAACCTCCCAGTCACATGCTGAAGTTTGCGTCAACTCCCGGACCTCTCTCGGAGGTGACCCAAGCGGCTGCCAATGCAGGCCGATGAGAGCTGATTACTATGCAAGCGTATTTATTAAGCAAGAGGAAAACAGCTGTGCAAATTTCCATTTCCCATTTTCAAGTTTCACAGGGCTGACACTCTCAATTAAGGAGAAAGCCGCAAATGCTAAATAAATAAATAAAAATAAATAAATAAATAAATGCTTCGATTGACTAGGAAGATCTTCTAAACCAAAATCGCTTTCCCCTGGAGCAGATCTGAACGCAATGCAGTGAAAAGTCAGCGCAGAGTCAGGCAGGCGCCTCGGAGGGAGCGATCGGGCAAAGGGCGAGCCTGCTTGACGAGACGTCAGGATCGCGGGCCAACAGAAGAAGCCAACGGAGGAAATGAACGGACGAAGGTCGAGGAAAACAAGGGACAGGAGAGACAACAAGGCTGGCCGAGAAGGAACTCTTGGAAAAAAAATGTCTGAGGCTGCAAAATTGAAACTTAAGCCTGAAGGGTTGGTGTTTTGTGGTTGAAGGTTGCTCATCTTTCGTTGAAGGCAAATGGAAGAGGGATGTATGCAGGGGTGGGCTTCAAAATTTTACCAAGGGGTTCTCTGCCTAGTTGCTGGGTAGGGGTGGCCATGGTGGGCTTGGCCTAGTCAGCCTCCTGCACCATGGCTTTTTTTGGAGGGGGGTGTTTTTGTCCTCCCTGGGCTCTGGAGGCTTTCCTGGAGCCTCCGGAAGGGCGAAAACAGTCTCTGGAAATGGGCCGTTTTCCGGTCTTCCTGAAGTTCCCTCCCCGAGCCTCCATGGACACCCTACACTTATCCCGCATCCAAAACAGGCCTCTTGGGGACTGACTCCTGGGAGGGGAGGGCGGGGCCAGCCAGGAGTGGGATTGTGGGTGTTCTCTGAGTGGTGCAGAATCTTAGCTAGGGGCTCTCCAGAACCCCTACAGACCCCCAGCAGCCCACCCCTGGATGTGCGTGTTCTCCTCTTTCTTCGCCCTCCGTAAGGTCAGGTGGAAAACATGGGCTTTTCTCTTTCAAAGGTGGTCTGTCTTACCTGGGGGCGGGGGGATTTTCCTCCTTTCTAGTAAACAATGAGCAGCCCCCACCACGGTGTACCTGTTGTCCCCCTCTTGTCTTTAGCCTTCAATTCTGGATCTCACCCCTCTTTTCAGCTTTACTGATGTCTCCTTTTTCTGCGTGTTCTTGTGCCATCCTAGGTATTCTAGCAGATATCTAATATTCCCCCCATTCTCTGTATCTTCCTTTATTTCTTCCAATGTCTTCCCGTTACCCTTTCCCGCCTACCTTTTCTGGCTTCTTTTATTGGTTTGTAAACACTCCTTAATCTTGCCGGAAGTAAGATGACAGAATAAAGAGTCGGGAGGCACCCTGGAGGCCTTCTAGTCCAACCCCCTGGTCAGGCAGGAAACCCTAGACTATTTCAGACAAATGATTGTCCGATCTCTTTTTCAAAACCTCCAGTGTTGGAGCACGAACTACTTCTGGAGGCGAGTCATTCCACTGATTAACTGGCCTGTCAGGAAATTTCTCCTTAGTTGCACCAAAGATGCATTCATTCAAACAACGGACACACAATTTTGATTTTGTAAAAATCCAAGGGGCTGGCACTGCAAGCTTTGGAAAAGCAGCCATCTGGTCTGAAAATGTGTTCGGAACAAGAGTTCTGGCTGAGACGGATTCCAGCAAACTCACTTTGTCTTTTTCCAGAGGCGATTCCCTGAATGGGAGAATTCCAGGAATCATTATCCCTACTCATCTAAATTCAGTGGGGGGATTCAAACTTTTTTACTACTGGTTTGTGGGCATAGCTTGGTGGGTGTGGCAGGGGAAGGTTACTGCAAAATCTCCATTCCCACCCCACCCCACTAACCTGCTTTCCAGCTCCATTCTCCTGTGTAGGGCAACAAAAGAAGACCCAACCAATCAGCTGGGACTCGGGAGGCAGAGACTAGATGGGGGTGGGGCCAGTCAGAGGTGGGATTAGCCAGTTCTCCAAACTACTCAAAATTTCCGCTACCGGTTCTCCAGAACGGGTCGGAACCTTCTGAATAACCACCTCTGTCTAAATCCTTTTAGTTGGGTCAAGCCAAGCCATGTTGTTTTCATACCCCGCCTTTTCAAGGGATAGCAGAAAGAGGGCATTCACAAGATCAAGATCACCCTTATGCGCTACGTTCTGGTGACAGTTTGCGACGCCCCAGATCTTCTCCTGTAAACATGATTTATAGAAGCATATTAGCAAAGTTGCCTGAACAATTAATAGGTCAGTGACATGGAAAGCCTCGATTATAACTTCAAGGCTCCAAGACAGCTCTAAATAACCAGGACATTCCTACCCATCCCAGTGAGGAAAGACGACAAAATGCTGGCTCAGCTACAGGTGAAAGGTCAGACAGCTAAGGAAGGTTAAAAAATTGCCACGAAGAACAAAAGCTCTACGATAAGAGACCGGTCATCGGATCTCCTTTGAACGTGGACATAAAGAGCAATGAATTAAGAAGAGAAACGATCCAGGCACTAAGGACAGAAATATCCTTTTCTGCCCTTTCATGTCTGTCAGAGGTTAATAGAGAGCAGAGTGTAATGAAGATGAGTCATGTCTCTGCAAACATGATAGGAAAAGAAAGCCCGGAGCAAGCAAACGGAAAGGATTCTCAAAAAAGTTGAGCGCTTGATGCCACATCCTTCTTTAAGACAAACGGTGAGAATTGGTTAAGCCTTAAATACACAGAAGCACATATATTCCTATTTCAGTAGCATTTTTTTACAAAAAAAAAAATTAAATTTTTAACACAGTTGAGAAAGTCCAGAAATATTTCACAAGAAGAGTTCTCCACTCCTCTACTCGTTGCGGAAGACCTTATGCCACCAGACTTGAAATTCTAGACCTAGAAAACCTAGAACTACACTGCCTTCGGTCCGATCTAAGTATGGTATATAAAATCATACACTGCAATGTCCTACTGGTCAATGAATATTTCAGCTTCGACCATAACAATACAAGAGCACACAATAGACACAAACTCAAGGTTAACTGCACCAAACTTGATTGCAGGAAATACGACTTCAACAACAGAGTGGTCAATGTCTGGAAAACTCTACCTGACTCTGTGGTTTCTTCCCCAAACCCCCAAAACTTTAACCTTAGACTGTCTACTATTGACCTCACCCCTTTCCTAAGAGGTCTGTAGGGGGCCTGCATAAGCGCACCAACGTGCCGACTGTCCCTGTCATATTGTTTCTTTTTATTTTTCTTATATGTATCCATGTATTCATAACTATATTTTTACTTATACCTATTATCTTGTAAGCAATTGACAAAAATAAATTAAATTAATACATAAATAAAAGAAATAAAAAAAAATTGGAAGCCGCAATGGAGGCAAAAGACATTGACTTTGCACCGCAGAGAGAAGAATTAACTGTGTTTTATTTTGTGGAAAAGAGGCAAGCAAGTGATGGTATGAATCAGGACTTGCCCAACCATGCCAACTTTCAAGACCTGGGGGACTTCAACTCCCAGAATTCCTCGGAGGAAATATGGGAGTTGAAGTCTGCAAATCTTAAAGTTGCCAAGGTTGGACACCCTTGGTAATTAAAGGACTTCATTGGCAGATCCAATTGCCGCCATGAGTGTTGGATCCAACCAAATAAGGGAGCTTTTGAAGAAAGCTTAACTTGATGCCTCAAAACCTTAAGCGATCTAGGTGAGAGTGTAATTAAAAAAATATTAGAATGTGCAGAAATGGACAGACTAACACTTATAATTAAGGGAAAAGAAGGAACTGAATATTTTTTGACATGGCACTTATTTTACCAATGGTTAGATAATAAAAACAGAAGTTAGAAACATGGGGATACAAAAAAGACTAATGCTATGAAGTTGGTTTGTTAAAGTAGACAACAAAATTATTATTATTATTGGATTAATATCAATGTAATGAATATTATTATAAACATTTTGATTAACATTTCCTGAAAATAATTATACCCAGCAACACACTGTTTAATTGAAATTGAATTTTTATGTGTTATATAAATAAAACAGATAAAAAATTTGAAGGAAAAAAAAGAACATTAAGCGATCTACAGGATCTCTATTTGGATCTTTTCGCGTTAGGAGAGAACAAAACCATCTTCTGGCTAAAGCTTCACAAAAACTCCCAATCTCAATGTTGTTGGGAACCAGCTGGCAAAAGCTTTCGCGAATTCTGTACTGGCTCCTTATGGGCATGAAACACAATTTGTACTGGCTCATGAACATGAGATAGAGCAGAAGAACGCATAATGGGATGCGCCAATAGAATGTACAAGGTACACAGAGCCTGACATAATTTTGTTTGTTTGCTCCCTTTCCGCAAGAAATGCTTCCGAACATAAAGGAGAGAATTTTAGAGACACGAGCGAACTGCTGGCGCTGAGAAGCCATTCCCATTGTTTTCTTCTGCGTATGCAGTAACTGAGGTTCCATTTCCCAGTGTTTCGTTCACGGAAGCGTGTTGGATTGTGCTAATGGCGTGACGTAGGCCAGGGAAAAATGAGGATGCAAGAACAGAGTTTCATTATCAGGTCACACACCCCTGCTTAAAACAGAGGTGGCTGCATCTCTGGAATTTTTCCCGTCAGAGATGCCAACTTGTTCTTGTAAATTAAAGGTTCAGTTTGGCAAAGAGGCCCTCTACATTATGATTGAACAGAGAGATAAGACACCACCTAACTCCTGTTTACGACACAGTCCTTCCAGTAATTCCCAGGATGTTCCACACCCATTTGCACTATTCAGGTGACTCTGAGGGCAGAGATAAACCTCCAAGCGGCCTCAAGGTCTCTCTGAAAGAATGCTAGTGACCGGATGACTGCAAGGAAGATAAATCCTTCCATTCCCCCATCATCCAGTCAGAACTGAAGAAGCTTCTTGGATGAGAAGCGAAACGTCTTCAAGGAAAAACCAGAAAGTCCAGGTGCCTCTTGAAAAAGCACCTTTGGGACAACCGTGGCCGGATGGCTGAGAATCTCCATAGACATCTTGCAAAGAGCTGATCTTGTTCAGCAGTTTCAATTGTTCTTGAGACAAATCTTGCCCGGGCAGGCAATGCTAGCTTAAATGGAGTAATCTGACTATTTTTTTTCTTTTTCTTTTTTAAGGTAAGGGCATGTGGTCTGAGACCGTACAGCCATGAGCATTTCCCAAAACTATGATGCATGGTACCTAAAGACACCCCATCACTGTTACCAAATGGTAATTTATAATGTGACGAAAGAGCAAAGACATTATACACATGATTGAACAGTAATCATATCGACTGTATTTAATTTTAATTGAACGTAAATTTAAATACAATTAAAGAACAGGGCCCTACATTCTTGAAGCGCAGCGCCTAAGAAACTATTCAGAGACCAATCTTCTTCTCTGGAAACACTGAATATTTCAGACTAAACTGCAGCTGGAGATGCTTAATAGTAATGTACCAATAAAAATATTACTGGAGTGCTATTAAGAAAATTGCAAAAAATCCATAGGGTTCTTCAGCTTTAAACATAAAAGAATCTATCGGATAACACTAAAGTTTAAACTTCTTCCAATGCAGAAACACACAGATGGCCTGTGTTTTAATAAGTAATGAATATATGCATAAAATCAACGGCTAATGTAAGAGAACTAGTGCAGTGTTGTAGATCAGACAATTAGTTGCCACTTTTTAGGGCAGTGGTTAAGAACAACTGAAGTAAGATACGTGAAACATTCAAAAGCACTAAGTGTATACGCCAACAATTATGTTTATTCCTGTATTGTATTGCTTGAGGGAAAATGATGAACTAATTTCCTCCCTGTGTTCTCATTCTGAAACCAAAGTTCCTTCCCTTAGGAGCTGTCAGGGGCTAATCTAATAACTGCTGTTTTCATCATGTGTTTGACTGCAAAAGTCGGGAGGGAAAGAAAGCAGCACTGAATTTTATCGCCCAAGAAGTAACTTTTAACTTTGCTTGCAAACAACAGGCCATTAATATTTAAAACCCAACTTCTCAAAGCCATCAATATTTATTCAACCTAAGGCTTTAAATTTGGGGTCGAATTCAGTAGACGTCCCACTTATCTCTCTTCAGCTCCTCTGCCCCACATTTGCAATTTGTACTTTTTACATCATCTACTTCTTCCCAGACCTGCTTTGCAGAAAACAGGCTTATGTCCTACAACCGTTACTGTCCAAATCAAACATGGAAACGTGTCCTCAAAACCACTCAGAAATGTCCTTCTGACGAACAAACTGGACCGCTAGGAAAGGCAACAAGTTATGCTCTGTGGTCACCAGAGGAGGACCGGAGTCCTACAAAGTGACATCGGTTCTCCTAGATTAAGGGTTGTCCAACTTTGGCAACTTTAAGACTTGTGGACTTCAACTCCCAGAAATTCCCCAGCCAGGGGGAATTCTGGGAGTTGAAGCCAAGAAGCCATCAAGATGGAATTCTCATGGATTGTGGGTCTTCACAGCCCTATAGTGATTGGCCTGGAGAAGATCTCTCCTATTGGGACAAGCGCAATTCTGTGAATTTATGGTTAAGATGAGCACTTCTCTTCTCTGAGACAGAATCTGATTTTGGCTAAAACTGAGGGAAACCTGGACTTCTTAGGAAGTATATTCTTAAAAGGGAAACAGGTTTTTCAGATTTTACTTTAGAAAAATGATCTATGGTTTATCTTTTTTAAAAAAATGTTTTTTTAAAGAACAATTTTATTTACAAACTTAAAAATGTACAAATTCAAAAATACAGAAAAAATAATATGTGAATAACACATAATTCTTTACATTTGGTATCGAATTTGATAAGTCCTAAAAATCAGTATTGGTTAGTACTAGTCACATCTTCATTCATTATCACATCCTATTTAGTGCTTAGGATCTATGGTTTATCATGTCGTCCACCTAATATTCAGACTAAGAGTCTTGAATAAATTCATGGCTCTCCCCTCCTCCTTTTTTTCTTTTGCAATTCAGTCTGTTCAAGAGTGCTCATATTTCTGTCGTACCACCTAAATCTCTGTAGCCTAATCAAAAGCCTCCTTCCCACATAACATGAGCTGATCTAGCCCAGACAAATGCACATTTGGCTATTCAATAATTTTGAGTATTTTAGGAGCAATCATGACTCATACTTTTGATTTCTTGATGTTGAATTAGGCGTAGAACTGGATCAATGTTAGAGAGATCTCTCCAGGGTTTGGTTTCACACACACACACACACACACACACCAGTTTTAATTTACTCGCTTGCTTAACTTTATTGTGGTCATTAACTGGCTTGAGAGAATTGGCATTCTAATATTCAAAATATCCAAAACTAATTTGACAATGTCAGGACAGTTTTAAAAAGTACATGTACAGAAAAAAGCAAAAACAAAATATTGGCTACAAGACATTACTGCATTAGAATATGTTAATAGGCTTGCTTAGGCTTCGCATATGTAACAAGAAAAAAAAATTAACAAGCTGGATAATACCATATAACTTGAAACTGCAGCATAAAATACAAATACTATAGAAATGCCAACTGTCCAAGTATCTGGTACTATATTTAAATACGGACAGTTCTGTGTTTTTTTTAAATTTTTTAAATCCTTTTGCAATGTTTCTAGTATTTTATTTGTAATTTATTTTTTGAATTGTAAACCCACTAGAGTCATTGACTGAGATGGGTGGCTACTGAAATTGAATAAATATATTACGTATTAAATAAAACAATAACATTATACAAAAGGATTTAAGAATTATAAAGTTCTCTGACAGAGAAATGTCCTATAATTGCTGACATGGTTAATGCTGAGCCTTGGCCATTTTTGGCTATCCATATCAGGCAGGTTCAATTGCTCTTAATTATTCTTGCCTGGTTCAGGTGCCACCACACAAAACCTGGCAAACCTGCGTTCTATTTCGGGAGTGATGTCAGCAAGTAGAAATTACTTATACTTCAACTTTAATTTATTACAATCAAAGATCAGCCAATTAGGAGAACCTCTCGGGAAGATCTTTCCTTTTTGCACCCAAAGAGCAAATGTCTAGATTGAATAAAACAAACCAACCAACCCTGGGATATCTAAACTTTCCCCTTTTTGATTGTGCTGCTGGCCATAGGCCTGGGTTAGCCTATAAATGTCAAACCCCTGGAAATTCAGGTGAGCTCATTTTCCAGGGAACTGAATGCTCCAGAGATTCAGCTTTCATTAGGATTTATATTTCTTGCTGTCCTTCTATCAAGGGACAGGTTTTTCTTACCATCTGTGTGCTAAAAATGTTTTAATTTATTAAAAGCCCAGATGATTATAAAACCACCCAGACTGACACTGCTCCTGCTGAGATCCAGTCTGTTACCAGATTGGAGTAGTTAAACATGGTCTCTCTGTATATGAAATGCTTATTATAATCTCCTTAATTATATGGGTACCTGCAGCCAGCTGTTCCACAACACCGTATATGATTATGGCGCTAGCTCCCCACCCCCCCTCCACCCCTCCCCCCCCAAATATTAAAATATGCAAGCCTGGGAAAGTGCTGACTCTATTATTATTCATTAGCAGTAGGGGGGAAAATATATGGCTGCATAAATAGATCCAATGAGTGCAATTAAGAAAGACCCAAGAAAGGTCACAATGCATTTATTTAAAGCTGCATTAATTCTGTGCTCCCTGACCCTTAACAAGAAGTCAACAACAATGATTCTTTCTTTCTTTCTTTCTTTCTTTCTTTCTTTCTTTCTTTCTTTCTTTCTTTCTTTCTTTCTTTCTTTCTTTCTTTCTTTCTTTCTTTCTTCCTTCCTTCCTTCCTTCCTTCCTTCCTTCCTTCCTAAGAAAAGCCTTTACCTGTTGTTTTTCTTTTTAAAATAAATGCATTTCATTTCCCACAACTCTTGGAGATTATTATTATTACCTGGCTAGGAATATTCAGGACTTATCCTTGTTCTTAGCTCTAAACAACACAGAACCCTGAAGTGGGGAGTCACCTCTAAAAGAGGCAAATCTGCATTTGTGTTATACAGAACCTGATATATGGATCGGTGCGTTGAAAAACCAATGCCACAATCAATAGGAAGTAGTCTTACCTGACCCATTTTTCAAGTATCCATTGGCATCGACGGTGGTATACTTAATATAAGGTCCAGGTTGATTCACACCAAAAGGCTGAAAGGAAAGGGACATTGCATTATTTCCCTTTCTGGTCCTAAACATTGGCATAAGAAACCATTCTCCTCCAACAAATTCCTTCCTTTGTTCGCAGTGTTTTTCTATGATTTGAAAAATAAACAGATTAAATAAACAGATAGCTATTTCTACCCATCTGAAATGAACTACAGTCAGTCTCGACCAGAGGTAGTATTCAGCAGGTTCTGACCGGTTCTGGAGAACCGGTCGTGGAAATTTTGAGTCGTTCGGAGAACCGGCAAATGCCACCACTGACTGGCCCCACCCCCATCTATTCTCTGCCTCCTATTGAGTCCCAGCTGATTGGCTGGGTCTCCTTTCATTGCGCTGCACAGGAGAATGGAGCTGGAAAGCAGGTTAGTGAGGTGAGGAGGGAATGGGGATTTTGCGATATCCTTTCCCTGCCACGTCCACCAAGCCATGTCACACCCAAGGAACTCAAGGGAAGCCCCTGCAGCCTTTGGAGGCCGGAAAACAGGCCCGTTTTGTCACTTCCTATATTTCCGGAAATACCGGAAATAATGAAACGGGTCCACTTTTCGGCCTCCAAAGGCTCCAGAGGCTTCCCTTGAGTTCTGTGGGAGGCCAAAAAAGACCTCAAACGGGCTGAAAATCAGCTGGGAGGTGTGCAGTGCAGGTAAGGGGGCAGTGGCATGGGGGAATCACACGTGCAAGCGCAGGGGGCATGGGGAGGCGGGCACATTGCCTTCTGGGCGCTGGCATGCGAGCGCCACAAGCGCGCGCACAATTTTCAGACAATTTTGGACAGGAGCCCAAAAAGGTTAGTCACCACTGCTGTATAACATACAAAAAAAAAATAGCCTTTTTTCCATCTATAACTTAGCTTTAACCTAGCTGCGAAGCTTCAAGGTTGATGTGAACACACAGTAGCGTTTAAAGTCACCCTCTGGCCTGGGGACAAGGAATCTTCAGAAATATCTGTAATGATTCTCAGTCCTCCAGGTCATGGTTGTCCCGAAGGTGCTTTTTCAGGAGGCAACTGGACATTCTTGTTTTTTCTTTGAAGACGTTTCCCTTCTCATCCAAGGAGCTTCTTCAGTTCGGACTGGGTGGTGGGGAATGGAAGGATTTATACTCCTTGCAGACAGCTGGTCATTTGCAAGAAGGCTCCACATCCATTTGCACTATTCAGGTGGCCCCAAGGACACAGATAAACCTCCAAGTTCTTCAACAACCCTCTAAAAGGATGCAAATGACCAGCTGTCTGCAAGGAATATAAATCCTTCCATTTCCCACCTTCCAGTCAGAGCTGAAGAAGCTTCTTGGATGAGAACCAAAACATTTTCAAAAAAAACCCCACAGAAAGTCCAGTTGCCTCTTGAAAAAAATCATCTTGGGGACAATCTTTTCCAGGGCAGCGATGCCGAAAACTGCAAATGCTTCCAGCGGAAATATTCCTTCTCATCAGCTAATGCAAGTCTAAAATATGATTGACTGCAAGCTGACAGTTTGATAGTACGAGGAGATGCCAGATTCAGGCAAGCTGAAGTTACAGTGATTGTATGGCAGTTTGATAGGTTTTCTTTTTTTAATTGCTTTGTGTTTCTTTCTCTCTTTTAGGAACGGGGGGGAAGCAACAACCAATGAGTGGGAGACTTAGGAGAAACAAAGGGAACACAAGCAAACCTTGAGTTACAACCATTTAGGGATCATTTGAAGCTGCGACGACCCTGGGGGAAAAAAAAGTGACTTAGGACCGTTTTTCACACTTAATGACCACTGAAGCATCCCCATGGTCACATCGTCAAAATTCAAAACACTTGGCAACTGGCATGCATTTATGATGGTTGCAGTGTCCCCCCGAGTCACGTTTAGCGACTCTCTGACAAGCAAAGTCAATGGGGAAGCCAGGT
Organism: Pseudonaja textilis; assembly: GCF_049901715.1. NCBI lineage: Eukaryota > Metazoa > Chordata > Lepidosauria > Squamata > Elapidae > Pseudonaja > Pseudonaja textilis. The sequence continues at coordinate 15,942,366 of NC_142000.1, forward strand.
TCACTTAACAACCAGCTTACTGTTTAGTTTATTGTCATTGCACCTCGTACAACAAAATTAAATACCATCTTCAGTGTACCTTATGACTATGAAAATAAACAAAAACACACATCAATTCATGTTTCTATGCAATTGAATTGAAAACCCCTGATATTGCATTAATATTGCACTATACAGTAGAATTCAAAAGAGCTACCGCCCTGGGCTAGAAGCTGTTTTTCAGCCTATTTGTCCTTGTTTTTATTATTCTGTACTGTCTGCCAGATAGTAATAGTTCAAAAAAAAGGGTGTCCAGGATGAGATGGATCTTTAAGGATGTTTTTAACTTTCTTAAGGCAGTGGGAGCTATGAAGCTCTTCCAAAGAGGGGAGAAGGCAACCCATGATCCTCTGGGCAATGACGTTAACCCTCTGGAGTGCTGTCCTATCTGCCACTGTGCAATTGGCAAACCATGCAGAGGTGCAGAAAGTTAAGATACTCTCTATGGTGCAGCGGTAGAAGGTCACCAGCAGTTTTCCATTCAGTTGTTGTTTCCTGAGAAGCCTCAGGTCGTATAATCCCTGCTGGGCCCTTTTGATTAGTGTTGCAATGTGAGCTCCCCAGGTCAGGTCCTCTTTTAGGGTAACACCCAGAAACTTAAAACTGGCCACTTGCTCCACTCGGTCCCCACTGATAAGCAAGGGCTGGATGTCCGATTTGTTCCTTCTATAGTCCACTATAAGTTCCTTGGTCTTATTGGTGTTAAGTTATGGTCCCCACACCACTTATTACTGATTTAATAACCTCAGTGGTTCACTTAACAGCTTTGGAAAGAAAGGATGTAAAGTGGGGCAAAAGCTCACTCAGCAACTGTCTCGCTTAGGCACGGAAATTGGGGCGTCAGTTTTGATTGTTAAGCTGAGGACTAACTGTACTTTCATAAAGACATAAACCAATATACTGAAGTTGGTACTGAGGTCACCCAGCTGGTCAGTTTGAAAGAGAGATTTCGGGAGTCAACACTGTAAATGGCTACATGGCTGTTTCACATGCCTCCGAAAAAGAGCTGCCAGAAATGTGAGTGGGAAGGTGCTACTCATGACCTCCTCTGAGTTTTTACCCACGTTTCTATACTGGATGCATTCCTGTTTCTGGGGCTCAACCAATTCAAGTCACACTCAGCTATGACTTTGGGACGTTCGTTTGCTTCATGGTGTAAAATTATAGCGCTCTTTCATCCCACAACGACGGAGCAGAGGGTGAAACACCAGCACAATGCTGGCATCCGAGCAAGAGTAAAGGAAACTCCCCCCACCAAGCAAGGGTCAATTCAGTGACCAAGCAGGATGACAGATGTGACCACATGACGTGAACTACATTTCCCATGATGCATTAACTCCATTTACCGTGAGGCATTCCCTTAAGGGGACAGCTTCCAATTCTAACTTAACTATCTCAATTCCCAGTTACCTATATACCGTCTGGACAGCACAGGCAATAAAATGGAACTACAGCTGGCCTTACCACTGCAGCCCCATGTCCCACCCTTGAGCTGCTGGAGAAAAGGCAGGATAATGTCGGTCGCAAAGGATCGAGAGCACACGAGGTTTATTATTTCAAGCCTACTTAGTCAACGAATGGTCAGCCCTTAATGGGTGCCAGGTAAAGATGGACGGAATTCAAGGGGGATTGTTTGTGGCAACGTAAGGACTCTGAGCTGATGACATGTTCAACTCCGCCCTCAGCTCTGCCTGCTCTACGCCTACAAATATATAACTAATAATACCAACAAGCAAATATTAAGTTCTGAGGCAAGCTGTAAGCTTTCCGCTTTCTTCAGCTCTGCTCCATTTGTTGTCTAAGCTGCTTCTGATCATGTACAGCTCAGGTTTGCTTTACACACCCACTGTGTGTATCCACTTCCCTTGTTCTACTCCATTTGCTTGACTTTTTATTTCTCTATGTGTTTTCTGTACATCACCAATCTTATTTCTAAGGCCAGGATTTACATACCTATTGCTCACATATTTTACTGAGCTGTCCTCATTAGTGAAATACCTTCTAGCTAATAGACACGGTCTGGCGGCATCCATTAAACACCTCTCTAGATCCTTCTGGTATGATTTGCTTCCTGTCTCCATTTCCTTCCATTTAGAAACACCACGCCTTGTAAAAGACACAACGTTTTTTTAAAAAACTTTAAGCCCTTGGACAAGGACATGGTGATTTAAGATGCCAGAGCTCATTTGATGTTCAGTGTAAAAAAAATAATAATAAGAAAGATGCAACACACGCTGCTTCCTAAAAGACCAAACTGAATTTCTCCAGTTGTGAGTTTAAAGCTTATATGTGACCAAGGCACCTCCCTTGGAAGTTCTGAATATCGATACAACTCTGAGGCTGTTTTAAAAGAAGAGTAAAGTGTTTAGCCCAAAAGAAAATGATGCTTTGCAAGCAAAGAAAAATCTACAGCACTATTAATACTCGGCCCCAGCAGTGCCTCCATATATACAGGTTTTTTTGGTTTTTTTGAAGTCAAAAATATCTACGAGCCATAAACGTGTCTCCTTGGGAATTAAACGCAATGATAAATACAGATCGGAAGGACAAAACGCAGGGAAAGCAGAACGTCCTCTGCATTTTTCAAGATGGTGGGAAAAGTCACCTTTGGGAAGGGAAAGTAAAGAATAAGGAAAGTGGTTGAAAGTGACCAAAAGCAAAACAAAACAAAACAAAAGGCCCAAATGAGAAGCAACCATTTCAACAACAACACGCCTCAGGGATCAAAACTGCCCTGAAGTAGCTGTCAGAAGTTGGAGTTTTCAAAATGACTTCACTGTTTTCAAATATTTATTTGGAAGATACATCATAACCTTGTCCACTGGTTGATGAGAGGCAGAATATATATATATATATATATATACACACAGTATATATATATATATACACACACAGTATAAATGGCAAACTGAACAGCCAATGTTACTTTTAATCCAATGAATATCTTTAAGCTGTAAGGGGCTGCCACCAAGAAGGTGGGGGTCTTCTCCAATGTAGCTAAAGGCAGGAGAAGAAGTGATGGATGGAAACTAATCCAGGAGAGAAGCAAGTTAGAACTAAGGAGAAATTTCCTGACAGAACAATTAGTCAGTGGAACAGCTTGCTTCCAGAAGTTGTGGGTGCTGCATCACTGGAGGATGTAAAAAAGAAACTGGACAGCCACTTATCTGGAATGGTATGGGATTTCCTGCTTGAGCAGGGGGTTGGACTAGAAGACCTCCAAGGTCCCTTCCAATTCTGTTATTCTGTGTGCTGGGTCACTAAGGAAATTCCATGCACATCCATGGTCTAAACTAGACAATGCTCTATAATAAACATTAATCATCCATTTGCTTTAAAAAAACATGGGTGGGGGGCAGTGGTGGGATTCAATTTTTTTTTTACTCCCGGTTCTGTGAGCATGGCTTGGTGGGCGTGGCAGGGGAAGGATACTGCAAAATCCCCATCCCCTCCCCACCCCACTAACCTGCTTTCCAGCTCCGTTCTCCTGTGCAGGGCAACAAAAGAAGACCCAGCCAATCAGCTGGGACTCAGGAGGCGGAGACTAGATGGGGGCGGGGCCAGTCGGCGGTGGGATTTGCCAGTTCTACGCACTACTCAAATTTCCGCTACCGGTTCTCCAGGACTGGTCAGAACCTGCTGAATCCCACCTCTGGTGGGAGGAGTTGTTAAAAATACCTTACAGTACAGTACAAGGAGTAAAAGAGAACAACATGAAAACGGTGAACAAGAGCTAAGATTTCAAAGTGCCTGAAGAAATGGTATTTTTCCAGCATGGTTCTCTGTCATGACAGAGAACTGAATTAAAAGTTAAATTTCTCCCATTCAAGAAAGTGTGGCTTTGGTTGTCCTTGTCATGATGAAATGGTGAGCGACCAGGACATGGCTATCTTTTGACAAACAGAACGATGGTCTGGATTGGAGATGCCAGAATTCCCCAGGAATGGATTTTAAGAGCATACTTACTGTTATCTTGCGAGGACAGTCATTTGAGCAAAGGCCGCTCAGCACTGTGGGTAAACAAGAGAAAAGATCCATGGTTGTTAGCACTGTGAACAGTGTTTCTTAGGCAAACACCCTCCAATTTAAAGATTGTGGCTGCCTACTTTCTCATTTTGCCAAGGCAAATGAAGCTATAAAGGCTCAGGGATAAGGAATTATGGACGTTTGCCTCACACCATTCGGGCTTGGAAAAACATATATTTTTTATGACTCCTTGCGCAACGAAGATGCTCTCGTGTTTCATAATCAGCTGAGTGACTTGGTGTCAAAGACACCAAGGTGGGGGGAATTGGGGGTGGGGGGGGGAATTAACATGCCTGCTAAAAATTATTTGAAAAAAAAAAAAAGAAAACCTTTCTAAAGGATTTTTTTTGCTTCTGGCTCATTAAAAGCTATGGAGCTTTAGATCTTGTCTGCAGAAGTTTTGTTTCTTTCTAAATGCAAACATGAAAAAGTATTAATAATATGTATTAATTCGGGTTGCCTGAGCAGGTAAATGTACTGACCATGGGAAAACAAAATATTTTAACGCTGTGTTTGTTCTTTGTCTTCCTTGCCCTTAATATCTTCAAAAAACACTCGTTCTTAAAACCACTTCATCTTGGTGCCAAGTAAGGGTGAAACATGCTGTGATTAAGCAGTTATTTCCTTAATAACTTACTGCAAAAACTGAGTATCTTTGAAAACAAAGCTATTGTCCTTCCTTCCTTCCTTCCTTCCTTCCTTCCTTCCTTCCTTCCACAGTGCTTAGAAATGTCATATTGCAGGCTAGTTCTGCCCACAGCCAGGAGTTCAATCTTGACCGGCTCCAGGTGGATTCAGCCTTCCATCCTTCTTTGGTTGGCAAAATGAAGACCCAGATTGTTGGGGACAAGAGGCTGACTCTGTAAACTGCTTAGAAGGGGCTGTAAAAGCACCGTGAAGCGGTAGATAAGTCTAAGGGCAATTGCTATTGATGTAGGGAGGAAGAACTTGCATATTTTATTGATTGATTGAGCACTGCAGAAACATAGAGCATGGCTACCCAAAATCGCCGACTGACACCTTAGATTGAGCCAGTCACTTTCTCTCAGCACTAAGAAGGAGGCAATGGCAAACCACACCTGAAAAACCAGGCCAAGAAACATGGGACTTTTCTGTAAGTCTAAGCGCTATTTGGTAAGTGCTACTGCTATTCATTTAAAACAGATATTATTTTAGTTTAAACATTAGAGAGCCTCTCTTCCCGCCACCCCACCGTTCCTTCCAAACATCTGAAGCCAGTTTTATTCCTCAGAGCTGGAGGATCAACGCTTCCCATCAGAATGCCTGGTGAGGCAGAAAAATAAACTCTTTTTATGATGATACTAGCTGTGGGCTGACATCTCCCAGCTGTGTAGTCAGGAACAGCAAGCGGTAGAATGTCCTGAAGTTAATTCTCTATAACTCTGTCTAAAAACAGCCCTATTCCTAAGCCACAGCTAATGTCTTTCGCATTTGCTTCCCTTAGATAATTTCTTCCCCCTGAACAAGAGGTGGAAACAAATTTGGGATGATGACTTGAATCATTTGTAGCGTAGAGAGCACTTCTTTCTTCTTCTGTCCTGGCCGCTTCTTACAGAGGCACGATTGGGAACTGCATCCCTGTTTGGTTTGCTGGCAGCAGTGCATCAGATAGAAAGTCCATACAGAGAGTGGTGAAGACAACCAAGAAGATGATAGGAATCGCGCTTTCTGTTATTCAGGATACTGCTTATAAGCGCGATGTGCTTAGAGCTCAAAGCCTTGTTAGAGACCTCATACACCCACTTCACAGTCTGTTTCAGTTGCTCCCCTCTGAGAGGAGTATTTCGAAGTATTTCTAACAGGACTACCGGATTCTGTAACAGTTTTGTTCACTATGTCATCCGTTGGGTAAACTTGCAAGATTCGTTATTCTCCCCATGCACATTTCTATCACCACAGTTCTTAATGATGCAAATAGCTGCTTGAGTTTGTTAAGATTTCTTCTTTATAGATGAAGAACAATCAAAGAAACTGCTTAGAAAAAACTCAGTATGTCTCTCTTGGTTTTTTTTTGGAACCTGACATCTCCACACAATTTAATAAGCCCTTGGTTATTTTAGGGGCTACCAACAAATCTATTTTCTTTCTGCTTTCTGGTTCCCTTTTCATGCCTTGTATCTGAGACAGACATCAAAGTAACATTGCTGTGGATGTTCTTACTCTTGAGTAAAATGGAGGATAAAATAGAAATTATAACGTTACTCATTTCATTAAATGTAGAGGCCATCCAAATTCCAGATGACTCTGGGGAGCTGACGTTACAAAAGATAAATCATGAAAAATTCCAAATGCTTCCACAAATATTCATACTGTATTACTTTTTATACTTTTCGGGAACTGGCAAGAATGTCCTAAAATAAGCAGACCTGTACCTGATTAACTAGGTTTTCTTTAACCTGTTCCTCTCAAGTATACATTTTAATGCAATGTCCTATCTCACCTCATTACTATTTAATAGCCATCTTTCTGCTGTTCTTAGGCTGGGTGGAAAACTATGGGCAGTATTGGATTTTTCCCCTTAATAGCATTTTAATGTTTTCGTACTGAGCCACTCACCAATGACTTTAACGAAGTAGGCATCTGCTTCAAAGTTATTTTTTAATGCGTGGATAGCAAGCTCTTTTTTAGGAGAATTCTTGCTGAGGACAATTATATCCAAGATTCCCTAGAGACAGAAAAATGCAAAAGCACATAAATGAATAAGCAAGTCAAAAAGCACTAAAAGGGTCAACAGTGTCAGAAAATAAAAATATGAAGATTCTCTACGGAGATTCTCAGTCCTCCGGGTCAGGGTTGTCTCAAAAGTGCTTTTTCAGGAGGCAACTGGACTTGCTGGTTTGTCTTTGAAGACGTTTTGCTTCTCATCCAACAAGCTTCTTCAGCTCTAACTGGATGATGGGGGAATGGAAGGATATATATTACTTGCAGAGAGCTGGTCATATGCCAGAAGGCTCCACACCTATTTGCAGTACTCAGGTGACCCTGAGGACACAGATGAACCTCCTAGGGGCCTCAAGGACTTGCTAAAAGAATGCAAATGACCAGTTGTCTGGTTTACATACCTTGTTTCCAAGGTTTGCCGGATGATCCCCTAATATGAACCAGTGTTTTAAATCAGGATCAAACACATACAAGAAAACGGGGATGGCAGCTAAGAAGGCAGGAATACGGCGGAAAGAGCTCAACTTACATCTTCGTAAATGTCAAAGAAGGTGGCCACCGCAGCATCCTTGATTTGATTTAGATCGGACAGCGCCCAATGAACCTTAAATGACCGGCGTGCACCCTTGCAGCTTGCGTTCCTACACTCTTCATTCTCTAACAGGAAGGCCTGTTGGTTGCTGCAAACAAGGAAGGCACAAAACAGGTATAAGGTCTTAAGCTCCCTCTTCATGACACCGATTGCAAGCCAGCATCATAAACGTTTATGGAAAGTCCCAGTCTGCAACCCATCCAACAGCTGACTTCTGAAGAAAATAACACGGGAACTACTTCGAAACAGGGAAATAGTCACCTGCAGGCCCATAAAACAACGAATAGGTGAATACACCTATTTCAGTATTTCACAGAAGGATAAACCCTTGATGTCAAATCTGCAGAGTACAAGAATGTTAATGAAATCCAAACTGCACTCAGTCCATTTCAAAACAATTCACTCTGTTGCAGCTGATCAAGGAGGTGGTGAAATATAATTTGTGGAAGAATGTCGACTTTAGAGGGTTGGCTTAGGGGGTGAAACCTTGCAGACCGATTTTCGTTTCTAAGATAAGAGGAGGGGAAAAAGAAGATTGGCACTGGGACATGTTTGGAAAGCAAAACTTTTGCCTGTCTGGAGTTTCTCTAGGAGTGCTGTTTCAAAAAAAAATGTCACAACGCTCAACTGCCCCGCGGTACAAAGAACGGGTGCTTAACCTGTACCTGCAAGAGAAGAAAGGGTGGCACTGGTTTTATTCCCCACTTCCTGTAAAAATTTCCCTGCAAACGGAAAGGCAGGGCAACAGGCTAAAAGGTTCAGCCAGCCTCAAGCAGCTGCGTTCCCAAAATAGACCCTGGCATGGGAGGGTGAGAGAGTTGGGAAATTTTCAACGATGAAAGTTGATGCAGCACGGCACGGCTGCGGGCACACCATGTGCCCCTTAAAACCCTTAACCGCGTGATGGCGAACCTATGGCACGCATGCCGGAAGGGGCACGCAGAGCCATCTCTGCGGACAGGCGAGCTGTCGCTCAAGCTCAGTTCTACTGTGCATGTGCGTGCGCCTCCCGCCAGCCAGCTGATTTTCAGGTGTCTGCCACGCATGCATGGAGGGTGGGGCACATGCAGGAGATGCGTGTGCATGCGATGGGGGAGGGAGGAGCATGGGATCTCACATGCATGCGCATGGGGGGTGGGGGGAGCACGGGGTCCTGCATGCGTGTGCAGGGGGCGGGGGTCACAGGAGGGAGCGTGCATGCACTGCATTATGGGTGCAGGCAAGTGTGCATGCTGTTGAGCACACGCATTTTTGGCACGAGGCAAAGAGGTTAGTCCTCACTGCCTTAACCTGTCACAACTGGGCCCTAATTGAATAGGGGTTCCAACAACCACAGAAGGGATGCTGGTAGGCCAAGGGACAAGGCATGAAGGCAGGGGTGGGATTCAAAAATTTTAACAACCGGTTCTGTGGGCATGGCTTAGTTGGTGGGCGTGGCTTGGTGGTCATGTGACTGGGTGTGCGTGTTTTGGTGGTCATGTTATTGGCTGGGCGTGGCCAACTCAACATCACTCACATCTAGGCACGCATCTCCTCGCTAGGCCTCTCATGACTGTAGGGATGCTGCTGCAGTCGTAAGTGTGAAAAACGGTCATAAGTCACTTTTTTCAGTGCCATTGTAAATTTGAATGGTCACTCCACACAAGCAAAGTAGGGGAAAAAGGAGGGGGAAAAAACTCCAGAGATGTTCCTGAGACAGGAAGTCTAGTCCTGCCAAGAATGTAAAAAGGGTCAGCGGAGAGGCAGTGTCTGTAAGCAACACCAGAATGTTTCCTTCCTGCCTTCCTTACAGGATTAGGCCAGTAATTTCTTCTAATAACCAGTTCTCCAAACTGCTTAGAATGTTAACAACCAGTTCTAGCAAACCGGTCTAGGTGTGAACTGGTAGAATCCCACCCCTGCACGAAGGTCACAGAGCCAGGTCAAACTCCCTTTTAATGCGCCCAATGTCCCGTCAAATGTTCCCACGTTCTTGGCAAGTCCCAGAGCAAAGCACACGCACACACACCAGCATCTGGCTGCGCCCATTCCAGCAAAACAAAGGAACAGGGAAATGAGTCCAAGAAACAAGGAACAAACGAAGAGTCCATGAAGTCAGGAAGAAGGCATTGAGTGCACAAGTAAGGAAGAAGCAAGCAATTCTGCAAACTCCAAATGTCTGTACTGGCACACCCAGCTCTACCAATTCAATGTTTGTTCCTGACAAATGCCCCTCCCTACAATGTCTCCTTAATTCTCAGTCCCCAGGTGTGCCTTGTGAAGAGGGGCGGGACGATCTTCTCCTGAGTTGTCGGGTCGGCCTATGCTGTCCCCAACTTCTCTCCAATCTCCGTGCTCAGGGATCAGGAGGGGGTGGTCCTTGCTCATCACCTAAGCTCTGTTGTTCCTCATGTCTACTGCTTGTCCTCTCTTGGTCATCCTGCCCCCATTCCTCCCTGCTAGCGAGCCGTCCTAAATCTGAGGGGCCTTGGGCTGCCTCAGCTTGCTGGTCCCCACATTCCTCAAAGCCAACGGAGCCGCCCCCACGATCTCCATCGGTTCTAACTCTGGCTTGTCCTCCTCCGCAGATTCAGGCTCCGACAGGGGCATGATACCAGGTGTATCCTGGATCTGCCCTTGTTGTGGTCGGGTTTGTTGTACTCTACAGGCAGTCCCTCATTTAGTGACCACAACTGGGCCTGGCAACTCGGTTGTAAAGCAAAGAATCGCTAAGGAAAACCATGACTGCTGGCTTATGATCCAACTTCAGCTTTCTTCTGAAAAGATCGTAAATGCGAGGATTGGTGACTCTTTCATCGCTGTTATAACAGGGGTCGCGAAAGGAGGCAGTTGCTAAATGAGGTTTTAGCTGGATGAAAGTGTAGGTGTTGCGTTTTGCGGTGCTTTTATCTTGGTGGTGCTTCAACTTAAGTTATTTCTCAGGACCGATGACATTTTTTTTTTAAAAAAGAAATCATGGTTAGCTGAAAATTATATCTCCAGCAAGCCATCTGTAGTCTGGAGGAGGAAACAGCTAGGCTGAAACAGAATCCTGCAGCAGCTGGGAACAGCAGTTATTTAAATCAGTATTTCAGCCATACCCCCAAATTATTTGGCTGTTATTGAAGATTTAAGATCAAATTATAAACCAGGCTGTGACAATACACTAAAATGGAAGCTAAACTAAGAACGTTTATGGAGATTCTCAGCCATCTAGGTCATGGTTGTACCAACGATGCTTTTTTAGGAGGCAACTGGAATTTCTTTGGGTTTTTTTTTTCTTCTTTTAGACATCTCGCTTCTCATCCAAGAAGCTTCTTCAGTTCTGATTGAGTGGTAGAGGATGAAAGGATTTATATTCCTTTCCAGGATGAAAAGCGAAATGTCTTTATGGAAAAAACGAAAAGCACCTTTGGGACCAAACTAAGTATAGCAATGTGTAACATCACAAGACCCTCACGGTTCATCCCAAGGCTGCATATCTGATTTGTGTAATCTGGTTGGATCCTTTTTGGTTTTTTTTATGTATCAATGTTTCCTGGGTGAATCCATGTCTTTTTTAAGCCCAAGAAGCAAAGCACTGAAAGAATTTCCACCCGACTGTCAAATTGCCAAACATTTCTCTCTCTCTTGATTCACAAACTTTGAACACATAAGGATTTTTGGCGGCATTTTGCCGAGAATTCCCTTTTCATTCTCTAGAGAGATCCGAATGTTTCTGTATCCGACACTGGATTGTTACGCATAAAAATGTTCATACATATAATAGAAGATCCTGATAATTGAAAACTTTATAAAGGCAGAGAAAAGAGTAAGATAAGTTCCTTTCCCACTCGCATTTGTGCGTTAATGGATTCTAATGAACACAGGACAACTCTATAATCAGTCGTTAATCTTATTCAGGCCACTATACACAACCTATTTTACAACTATTACAATAATCTTGGTTTTTTATTGCACTTGTTAACAACTGTCAATATATTTCCGCTCTAAAACGGCATGCTAAGTGTTTCATGCCAAGAGCCTCCCCTTCCAATTATCAGCTCAGATTTTACAAGAATTTATAAATATTTATAACCACCTTTGGCAGTTCATCTGCCAGTGGGAGAAAAACTGATTTTGTTTTTAAAGAGCTACTCTTTCCCTACACACACACACACACACACACACACACACACACACAAAAGCAGAAATAGCATAAAGGTAATTCAAATTCTGGAGAGGGAGTGGTAAATTTTAGTATGAAGGACAACCAGTAAATTTATGGAATAAGTATGAATAAGTTTACTCCTCTGCTAGTTTCATATTTGACTATCTGCCAGATGGAGGCCAGCACAGAATTGAGGGAAATAAAAGCTTCTAAAAGTATATATGGAATATAAATCTCTCATTTACTAGAGATGCAAAATTGTTGTTTTTCCTTCAAACAGCCTTTCAAAATGTGCAGCCATCATGATTTGGATATTCCTTTTTTTCTGTCTGTCCATCTCTCTCATCCATCCATCTCCGTCTATCTCATCCAACCATTTCTATCCATCTATCTCAATCCATATCTTTCTATCCATCCACCCATCCATCCACCTACTTCCAATTCAATCAACCTGCCGATCTATCAATCTACCTACCACATCTGCCTGTTTACCTACCAACCAAATCTACCTACCTACTATAACTACCTATCATGTCTGTCTGTCTGTCTGTCTGTCATCTATCCAAATTTACATAGCTTACAGCAACAATTGTAACTGCCCAACAATGTTAAGGGATAAGCTGTGCCACAGCTACATTTCCTGGAACCGAATCCCAGAGCTTAATGTAGACCTCTGTGTTTTAAAATAGTTCTCTTAACCCCATCAAGAAATGTGTTTTTATTCCGTACCATTCCTGTTACGTTTCTTTTCTCTTCCTACGTTGGAACAAGGGTTGACATCTTGTTGAAATTATCTTCAATTAGGCAGCTGTGTACAATTACTACTTAAAAGTCAGAACAATTTGCCTTCTTGAAAAATCACTTGCTTTAACTTGAAAGCTTTTAAACTTCCACTGCAAGAAAGGCCCGCTAATAAAATGTTCCTTAAGTGAATCTTGAAATCATATATAGAATCAAGAAGGCAGCTGAATGCTTTCTTTACTTGAGGTGAAGGATATACGTCTTCCTGGATTACAGTAATCAACAAACTCTGTCAACACTTGCTTTCTAAACAAAGAAGTGCTGATATTATACACGCCATGGCAGAACACTGGCAACCCCGGGTATTTGAGGGTCACATTACAGAGTTGTAGAAAGCAAAGAAATGAGTGTCATGCATATTCAAAAATTGGAAGAAAAGGATCAAGAAACAAAGGAGGCTCATCAACGCCTAATGTCATGCTTATAGCAAGCAATGATTTACACTGAAGGGAGAAAATGCACGAAGGCACACATTTTTATACTTCGGATGACCACGCTCGTTTTGTTTGCGCTGCAGAAATGGGAATCCACAGATGGGTGACATGGGCTGACTTGTCTTTTGAGAAAGGCATTTTGGAGAACATCAAATTCTAAGGACACACCGGTGGATGTGCCGTGGCTCGATTCGTACAACACCACCGGCCTTTAGCCACTTTCTATCATGTCCTTAGCGTGAAGAGGCCAACCTCAACCCAGCAAAATAAAGCCAATCCTCCTTCAGAAGAGAGAGAGAGCATACAAACCCTAGCAAAGGGGCAATTAGCAACATTGGATGCTGCTAAATGTCCGTTGCCAAGAAACACAACCTTAGATCCCAAAAATGGGATTTGTTTTAATCTATCCAGAAGTTGGATATGAGATATTATGAGAAATAGGCTTTCTTTTTTCAGACAGACATCAACAGGTTAGTTCTTCTGGAACCCTCCACCCTTGGGAAAGAGCTAGAAAAATAAATATTTGAGCTTCTTGGAGCAAACTTTACTTTCAGTCCCTTACGTATTTCATCCACCAGAAACTTGCCATCTCGATTTAAAGCAGTCACTGAGATTTTGCTTCAGCGCTGACTGCATTAATTGATGGTTCTAGGCACGTCAATCACATTAAAGTCAAGCTGGAAAGAACAATTCAAAAATCCTACTAGTTTTGCATGCGAAGTAGAGGGGAAAAAAATATATATATATCATTGGCTTTGGGCCAAGAGAGAAACAGCCACTGTTCTGTTTAGCTTTTCTTGCCATATAGTTCATTGATGTATTAAATATATATGCTACCAAAACTCCCTGTGACTCTGGGCAATCCTCAAATTAATTACAAAAATATTAAAAACAAAAAGCAGAAAGATGGATAACAAACGCAGATGGGAGCAAACAAAAGCAAGAAGACGGAGCTTGAATCTTTAGTTTCTTTTAAAATGCCTGCGTGTTGAATTAAAGCATTTGTAATGTTTTTCACAAATTTATGAACTAAGGAGAAACACAGCTAGAACAATTAATCCGTGGAACTGCTTGCTTCCAGAAGTTTCAAATGTTCTAACACTGGAAGTTTTTAAAGAAGAGATTGGATAACCATTTGTCTGAAGTGGTGTAGGGTTTTCTACCCTGGCAGGGGGCTGGACTAGAAGACCTCCAAGGTCCCTTCCAACTCTGTTATTCTACTCTGTTCTGTTTTACATGTAAGTAAGTGCATGTTGACCTAGAAGCATGTGCCTTAGAGGATAATAGAAGAGGAATAATGTTCTGAGAATGCTCCTCCTAAAAATTCTAGCTTTTTTGTCAGGAATCTATCAACCATATTACTGGCAGTTCTCGACTTATAACAGTTCAGTTAGTGAACATTCAAAGTTACAACGGTATTGAAAAAAGTGACTTATGACCACTTTCCACACTTATGGACTTGTGATGACTCAGGGTGGGGATACAAAATAAACACAGACACAAAAACCCGGTGAAGCCCCTTTTATTCCTTCCGTTTCCTTCTAAGCTCCAAATATCTTTGATGGAAGACAAAAAACTCCCACACAACCAGTTACAAGGAGGAGGGGAAAAAAACAACATGAATCAGGCAAAATAAGGGCTGGAGGATGCCCACAGATAACACACACCGGGAAGGATGCCAAACTCAGAGAGGAACCACAAACTAGAGATATTTCCATGCTTTGTTTCCAGCATTCGCCCATACACATGTCCATCCTCTTATCCAGTTGTCACAGCTGCAGCCCATGAAGAGGATCAAGGCCCTCTCCTCCCCAGTAGACCATGTCTCTCCCTGATCCTCTCCTCCCTGCGTGCCCTAGGATGGAGAGGGGATGGGCCTGGGTCATCCTCTGACTACCCAACCGGCCTCTGCCCTTCCACAGCCTCCTCCACAACCTCCGGAGCCACACTTTCACTCCCTGTTGGCTGTTCCTCCTCTCCCTCAGAGTCCGTCTCCACTAGGGGCATGACAGGTCTCACATAATCAAAATTCAAAATGCTTGGCAACTGACTCATATTTTTGACGGTTGCAGTGTCCCAGGGTCATGTGGTTCCCTTTTGCAATCTTCTGACAAGCAAAGTCAATGGAGAAACCAGATTCAGTTAACAAACAGGTTACTAACTTATCACCTGCAGTGATTTACTTAACTGTGACAAGAAAGGTCGTAAAATGGAGCAAAATTCACTTGAAAGTCTCACTTAGCCGAGGACAGCTTGTAACGTTACTCTACACCCAACAGCAATTTGCTTTTATCAGTCATAAAAAAAGCAACAGAGGTTTTTTTTTTGCTCACTGGAATTGTTCAGGAAGCTTAAAGATAAATACTTCAAATTTCTGTTTTTTTTTATTGAAGAAGACACGCTTGTCACTTCAGTAAGTATTTAGGTCTGCCTTTAAATATTTGGAACTAATGGTCACCTAAAGCATTTTAGAAATGAAAGCTTGAGTTCAAAAGAGCTTTTTAAATCCGACGTTATGGAATTACTGTACCCATGGAAAGGTAAAATGCTGATGGCATCAGAAGGCGACATTCTTATTAGTATTAACATTTTTATATGCAGAGCCTCCAATTAAGTGGAGTTTTCGAAGGACAAATATGTATGCAAGTAACACCGAGAGGAAGGATGGGGGATGAATCTGGAGAAGATAGTCCAACATGCTAAAAGGATAAGTAGATATACTTTTTTGTTTTTACTTCAGCAAGCCATCAAGAGCAAAAAATGACTTTAATTATAATCATTAAACTAAACACAGCTTTAAAAACGTTAAAAGATAACCATTAAAAGAACCCCACAGTAGAAATGACATGCGAATGTATAAACAATCAAAACCTACCATGTAACCAATCACTTTTTGGGAGTCATATTTCTGAAGATGCACTGATATTCATAAAATATTTTTAGAAGCATTGTATTTTAATAAATCCCCACGGGAAGAATATTAAACAATTTTCCAAATTCCGGGTGCCAAATCAGTTAAGCTACTTTTAAATTCTCCTGTCCTCCTTTTCGCAAAACTAACTGAAAATAGATGTAGCAAAACAGAATGGTGTTATTAAAGGAAAAGAAATAATGGGGGGAAAATGCACATAGACTTTGGAAATCAGTGACGTACTACTGCAATCCTCTGTCTAGATACTAACTGTGGTAGTAATTCTGAAATATTGATTCATGTTATTGACCCGTTCCTTCTGACCCGTTGTATCATGGGAGTCCATGGTATGAGCAAGTAATGCCACATGTGTCACCACATCTTTGCACAAATGACACAAACAAGTAATTTTTGCCTTGATTGCGTGATGCAAATTACATTATTCACTGCGACTGATAGAATTAAAAGTATGATCCATGTGACATTGTTCGACCTTACACACCAGATGTCTATGGATGAATTACCACAATTCTACTGCAATGCAGATGACTTGTTAGAACTAATTACACTAACCTTGTCCTATGATTGACCTGTGTTTTTTTAATTAACATCTGTAAGGGAGGCTAGCCCAGGGAAGCCAGTTCTTCCTATTTAGCTGTTCAAGCTGTGAGACAACCCTAACCCTAACCCTTAAGCAGCAACATTTGGGGGAAAGAGAAGTTGAAGGATTATAAAATCTCCCAATGGCAGGGATCTCTTTGAACATGATTCCAAGGTACATCTTCTTCACAACTCCAGACTCACTGAGGCCGAGTGAGCAGGAACCATCAATGATTTACAGGGACAATGTTCATAAACACAACTCAGTTTATTTCAGTCTTAGTGGCTCCTTTAGGGTCATCATGCTTTGGCATCTATCCTGTAAATTCTAAATTAACTAGTAACACCGGGATTTCTGAAAACAAACGTACTTTAACCCGGGTACTCCTAAAGTACAATCAAGTAGACTATGCCAGGTAGACTAGAGAATGCTAATTTAAGGCAAGTAACAGTTGTACTTGAGTCATAACAGTTTTCTATATCTTGTATCGCCCTGTATTTTAAAAGTAGAAACCTATGCTCCGTTCAGGGGTTTAAATCTGACAAACTGGCTGCATATTTTATTTTTTTAAAAATTTATGACCTCCTAACATTGAAGATATGATTAATCGGTACTGTCTTCCTGAAGCAAAAATGGGAAAGGCAGCTGAGCGGTGAGGAATCTGGGTGCTGTGGTTTATAACGAAATTATGACTATGTTGAACTTCAATCAATAGTACTTATTATTATTTGATACAATCAAAAATTACGGTATTTTAAAAATGATAGTTAGCGCATCTATTTGCATATTTTGCCTTAGGTAGCATGACTGACGCAATATTAATAATAAAATGCCATCTCAATTAAAAATAGAAGTACCTTGCTCCTGACACTGCGCACACAAACCAGCATTTCTTTTGAGGGAGAGGCTTACAGAAATTTCACGGGCACAATCAATCATATATGCTCAATCTGGGATTAAGGAAACAGTGCACAAACTCTCCCCACCCACCTGTCTTTCATGACAATAACAATAACAACAACAATAAATCATTTGCCTGTAGGCATGAACTAGCGGGACCGTAAAATAGGAAAAGTCATAGAAAATGAAAAAGTTAAATTGCTCTGGGACTTCAGAATCCAGATAGACAGGCACTTGCCCACATAACAGCACAGACTTAATAGTTGTCGATAAGAAAAGACAAAAAAGTTTGGATAGTGGATAGGCGCCTTAGGTGCAGTTCCAAAACAAACGGAGCATCATTTGAACACCACAGGCATTGACAAATGTGCCATCAGTCAATTGCAGAAGGCAGCTTTACTTGGAACAGTTTCCATTCTGCAGCGATGTCTGTAACACCCTCAAACTTTGCCTATCCCAGGTCCTTTGTAAGGACTCGATAGGTAGACAAAAATGCCAAACCCAGACTGAACATACCTGGCTGACTGTGCGAATAATGATAATGATGATGGTAATAATAATAATAATAATAATAATAATAATAATAATAATAATAATAATAATGGTTCCAATCTTCCCTTATTCTATATTTCCATGGTTATCCACACCACAAATTCCTCTTTAGAACATTTTTAAGAACTGGGATTTTTTTAAAGCCCCAATTTAGAAACAGAATATAATGATCAAATTCGTTTATTTTCATGCCATGTGTCACTTCGAATGTTTATGTCATTTGATCAAGGATATAGTAAATGAAGAATGCTTGCTGTAAATATTTTCCATGCAGTTATATAAACTTTCAAATCCCAAACACATATGTTCGTGGGAGAGCTCCAGGGTATTGCTTCTTAGGGCTGAAGATCTCCAGATGTTTGCACAAAAGAAAAGCGAGCTGCTTCGTGGCATTGTTGGCATTTAGAAAGTGGAAAGCTGATGACTGAGCAAGAAATACTGTGTCAACTACCAGAAAATGCACCTGTAGTGCATCCTATTACAATGAAATAGGTCAGTGTTTACGCAAGGGCTCCAGGCAACAAAGGAACTGGCAACACCCCTCAAGAACAAAAATCCTGTTAGCCTTATTGACTTTTGTCCTAATCTTAACACTAGAGCTGCATTTTAATATTTAACATTTGAAAATCTCCAGTTTCAACAGCGAAGGAAGGAATCGGTATATATATCAAAAAAAAAGAGGCATGGGACACAGCATGGGTGTAGTCTTTCAAACCATCACAGGAATTATCCCTCTAAAGGCAACTGGTGAAGAATGACAGGGCATGCTGGGAAAAATAAGAAGGAAATTTATCTGTGCTTTTTTTTTTTTTTTACACGACGACTACAGGCAGGCAGAAAACAGTGAAAACGTAATGCACTTCGCTTCCTGGACTTCCACTTCTAAAATGCTGTTTAGCAGCAGAAAAAAAATAAAATAGGCCACCCAGAACACAAAAACAGACCCATTCTAAAGCCGTTCAAGCGCTGTGTTTAGAAGGAAGGAGCTTAATTCTACAAGGCAGCATTCCCAAGCTGGTGTTGGAGCGGATTGTAGGATTGGCAATTAATGGAAGTGCAGTCCCACAGGGAAGGTCGAGGCTGCTATGATATTTTAAGGTGGAAGAAAGATGCACAACTATGGCAAGGAAAAAATGTTACACCCTCCCTCCAAAGTCCCATTGACTGGCAGTACCATACCTTCCTGACATGTTTTTCAGTATAGCAAGGGCATCCGGATAGCCATCCATGTTATAATCTCCAATATGAAGAGTGATTGGAAAGGAAATTTCATCTGCGGTTGGATCATTGCTATGTGGAACAAAACCCCATACATTTACGCCATCGGAGAAATTCTGCAACACTGGAAACCACTGGAAACAATAATAAGAATGTCAGGGTTCTCAGTAATAAATCCATAGCAAGCAAAACTCTGAGGCAGGTAGATTCCTCAAAGAATACCTGAATTGGAATTATCACACTGGCACATAAATGGTGAAAGCTGACGCTGTAGTCTTCCGCGGTTTTCACCTAATTAAAAGTTTTTCTACTTTCTTGAAACAACCAGTCACATGGTCCAATCCCGGTGCAGATTGGCACCAGGTGGAATCACTCCACCTTCCTCCCACCAGGTGTGACAATGTCCTTGGTTCCCAAGAGAAAATATATTGTTTTGGCTACAGCATCCCCTCTATCTCCAATCCCCGCTCCCTATCCCTCAGCTCCAGTGTGGCAACACTGAAGTGGTCAAAAATGGCTTCAGTCAGGTCAGCTTCAGGGTTGCAAAGAAGGGGGAGGAGAATCATAAATGGTCATGAAGTGAGGGCTTGACTGTTGTTGTAAGTCAAAGACTATCTGTACTTCTGTCTTTGCTACAGCAAACTTGACTGCTTTATAAAATGGTCCCTCGTTACTGTGCCCTTGGGGGTAACGTCAAACCTTGTTACTGGCTCATTTTTCATATACGACACGTTCAAATTCAAGATACAGTAGCAGCACAGCGTACCTCATCCAGTCCCAGTTTAGATAGGTAGATGACACTTTTTTGACAAGCTGTATCTGCACAAGCTGGCAGCAAATGTTCGGTCTGCCCGTCGCCATCTGGCAAAAACGAGAGGAAAATAAAAATAATTCAGCTTAGCGGGACTACAAAAATGTGCTTTTTATCACTAGGGGGGAAAAAACAACTACGTACAGACAGAGAGAATAAATGTTGGCAAGTTGTAAACAAAAGAAGCATCCTGGTAATTAAAGAGAAGTTGTTGACAAGCTTACCCGGGCTGCCTGAGAAAGCTGCCTGAGAAAGCCAAAGGAAATCATCCAAACCATAAAAAAGCAAAAATTAGAATATTTTGGGCATGTGATGCAACACCTGGAACAATACGGCATACTTCATTTAATCCTCCAGGGAAAGACTGAAGAAGGCAAATGTGAAGGCAAATGAGAAGAACATCATAATGGCTTCAAAATCTAAGGGACCGGTTTGCAACAAAACTTAACTGCATTTTTTTCATGAAGCTGTCGATAAAAACGGGATTGCCAGCATGATTGCCAATGTCCAATGATGGATATGGCATAAGAAGAAGACGTGGTAAAGGAAAGAAATATTGGAGTAGGATTCCTATTCTAGCACAGAAGATTCTTCAAGGGAATATAAAGATAAAACCAGAAACTTTTTTTGGGGGGGGTGTTTAATGCAAAAGGACTTGGGGGAAAAAATCGGAACTTTGATGTGATGTATGTTGATGGCAGCAAGATTACTTTATGCACAAAAATGAAAGGACACTTTGATCCCCACAATGGAAGAATGGCTGCAAAAATTGATGGAGTTAGCAGAGATGGCTAAATTGACTGCTTTGATAAGAGACAAAAACACAATTACTTTTGTTTCTACTTGGAAACAGCTTCTGGACTTTCTGTTTGAGATGGGAAAAAAATTAAACTTTTTCTTCCTTCCCTTCCCCTTTCCCTCCCCTATTTTTCCTATATTTGTTTTTGTAGTTTTCTGTAGTTTTCTGTGTGAACAAATAAAAAAATAATAATTATGGAGACGTTGTGATCCTTTCACCTTGTCAGCCTGTTTTGCAACCCTTCCAAATTGTAATTGCTGTAAAAATTGAGTCAGGCATGATGATACATGATGAATGAAATGAGAAGGACAAGGGGTGTTGCATTCATGATTCAGAGTAACTACATTAACATCTTTTATTGTTGATTTCACAAAAGAGTTTCTGGCCTGAATATTCCTGTATCTGACAGATATCTCTTACAGTTGCCACAAAGAAAAGGAGACCAGGATATTATAAATTCCCATTTGCGTGCTGTCTTTATAAATTCCTCTGGTTAAAAAGGTAAAATCTACATAGCAACTAATTCCAGGGAAAGAAGTAAGTTTCTTTCAGCAAAAAAAAATGTTGTTTTTCAGGGTTGGGAATATATGGAAGAATGTATGTGTGAAAATTCAGATAAGAAATGCCATTATGTAGGTGCAGTCCCACCAAAAAAATTTTTTTACACACACATTGCCCTTTAGTCTTTTAATTTCTTAAATAGTTAAGTGGTGCTTTTATGCCTTTGTCTATATACTTATGAAATTTAACTGATGTTTATGAGAACATGCCATAAATATTTTAAGCATATATAATGCCTCCAACAAGTACTAATTATGCGATTAATCAATAGTATAGTTTGAAGACTTCTTAGGCAATAACTGTAAGAAATTAGAATGCAAACAAAAAAGTATCCTTACATACTCTTATAAAATATCAGTATATTATGAAAAACACTTTATTATGATGAAAAGGACTCTAACTAAATAGAAACCATCATGATACAATTATTTAAACAAATACTTTCCGAAGTTATGGACCAAATTAAATCAATAATGAATAATACTGTAATCATCAATCTTTGAATATTTTTTATAAAGCACTGAAGACCAACAAACCCATCATCTCTAAAAAGTTTTCGGATTGTACTTCATATAATACAAATACTATATTTATATTTGCAAAAAGGTCATTTGTTTATCTTTTGCTGTCTACTCTGAAGTCAAACAAAATGTTTGTTGCGGCCTCCTTGATTGCAGTTCTGTGCTGCTTGCTACCTACTGAGATAACTTTTATGTTGCTATTTGGTTTAATTTTCATTTTAAATAAAAACCTCCCCAGATTTTGTCCGTTTTAATTAGGGATGTAAATACCCCAGCAGGTGACAGCGATGAAGACAGGATTACATTAACACCTCATCATCATCTCAATCAACTTTCGGGAGCTTATAAAAATATGACTAGGTAGCCTTGCCAAGCTAATTAAGCAAAAATTTTGTAAGCAAATGTTATAACAATTTAAATATATTACCCACTGAAAGCTGAGATAACTAATAATCGTTTAATGAAAGTCTAGGAGGCAAATTTGAGACCCACCCATAAAGGGTTGTATAAAAGCAGTTCCATCTATTTATGGAAGAATTGCAGATTTATTATTCTGATGGTGGACTATTACACCAAATTGATATATTATCACAAAAGCTATCTAACCTTAAATCAGATGGAGAGGAGTGGGTAGGATGAGGGTGGCTGGAATTAGAGTGCTAAAGAGACCTGTTGTTCAGTTCAAATATAATAGGGATTTCTATTTACATACTGTAATTGGGATTTATCGACCTACAACCAGACTACGAACCCCTCAGGATTCAAATTGACCGCACAGCCAACCAGCCACAACACCAATTAAGAACCAAGTAAGAAATGTATATAATATAAATTTATATATGGCTTTATAAGAAATAAAATCACAGCATCTCAATTCACAATGTTCTTCCCCTTGGGATTTCGAGGCATAAATGGCTGTGACTTAAAAAAAATCATTTTAGCATTCTAAGTTGGTAGATAATGAATCTGACGCTCCTTTAAAGGTTAACAGTACCTTCTGACAGATTAAACTGTTGCTGTGCATATCTAACTGTGGCTTTGCATATCTAAAAATCAAGGATTTAATGTTGGGTATTCATTCAAGAAAAATAACAGGACACACGCACGCACACACGCACACACACACAGAGGCGGCTCCCCAAAGAAAGCTCTAATTTTATGCATCTTGAGAATGTGCAGAATTTGTAGAAAACCCTGGGTTGCTCTAAACCAAGAGGCTTAGAGTAACAGGGAAAGGTTTCCTGTCCAGTCGAGTTCGACTATAGGGCACGATGCTCATCTCCGTTTCTCGGCCGAGGGAGCCAGTGTTGTCTGAAGACAATTTCTGTGGTCATGTGGCCAGCATGGCTATATGCCAAAGGCATGCGGAAGGCTGTTACTTTCCCACTGAAGTGGTACCTATTTATCTACTCGCATTTGCACCCAACAACATTTTGGTGTGGCACCAATTATAGAGAAGTTGAGAGAAGGCCGACTCTGTTGATACGGAGATGTCCAGAGAGCAGCACCTTCCACCGTGGCCAAGATTGCCTACCAACTAGAAGTCAATGGCCGGGGACCTCGTGGGTGTCCAAAACATAGATGACAAGACACTATCAACAAAGACGGGCAAGCCACGGGCCTGCGCCCTGGAGACACAGCTGACCGTGCAAAGTGGTGTTCAATTATCCTCTGCACCTGAGGAAATACGCTAGGAAGAAGATGATTTGCACGCTTTCAAACTGCTGGTGGGCAGTTGAAGGAATGGGAGCTCATCCCACTGCGTGGCACTGGGATCTCAAACTGGGCTATCAGATCTCCAGCTGACAAGCTCAACATCTTTAACCACCGAGCCATCGCGCCTCTGCTTAGAAGTAGGTCGAGACTGAAACAAGGACCGACATAGGAGTACTCCTCTCAAATGATCTAAGCCCCAGAGCTCACTGTAACAGCATTGGCAAAAAGACATTAAGAGTTGTTAACCTTATTTTGCGAAGCTTCTTCTCCGGTAACATTGCATTGCTAATTAGAGCATACAAATCCTTTGCCAGACCAATTCTCGAATGCAGCTCGTCCACCTGGACCCCGCACTGTATATCGGGCATTAACACGATTGAGCGGGTTCGAAGGTATTTCTTGAGAAGAGTCCTCCATTCCATCACTCTCAATAGTATTCCCTATGCCTCCAGGCTTGAAATTTTGGGCTTGGACGGTCCGATCTAAGCATCATTCATAAAATTGTCTGCTATAACAACTGGTCTCACTGAATGGATTCTACCCAAGAGGGATTTCAATTAATTTTCCTTTGAGACAATTAAGATTGTGAGTTGCCTTCGTTTCATCTCATGACTAGGATGAGCCAGAGAATAACAAAATGTCCATAATAATGTGTAAATCTTTCCAGGAGCTGTATTGTTTTCATGCTATTGATTTGTTTTTATTTTACTATTGCAATTGCATTTTTGCAACGCATTCTGCCTCTGTAGAAAAACCATTGATGAAAAACTCAGACACAAACGTATACTTTGGTTTGTGCTTACAACAAGAATGAAGCTTTTTATTAAACCTAAAATGTAGTTTAGTAGCAGCTCCCAAATGAGTTTTTAACTCCAACAGTGGAAGATGAATACGTTCCTAAATTGCAACGGTCTCTAGACATTATCAGTAAACTTATTAAAACATATTTTAATCAGTCCTGGCTCAAATCACTTCGCATGCAAGTATACTATAGATGCTGCAACTCCAAAATGGATAACCACCAAGGACAAGATTTAATAAAAATAAGCCAAAGGACAACTAATTTGCCAGTTATTAATGTTCGCTGCACTGAAGTGGCTGAAACAGTATCTCTCTGTTTTGTTAATGCTGAAATATCATTTTAAAACAAAGCTTAAATTAAAATTTAAACCAATTAAGAAGTAAATTGTAGCGGAGGAACAACATGGAGATTAAAGATGTGTGTTTTTTAAAATTCATTCAATAAAGAGGAGCGCAAGAGGTTGAGAATAGTTTTCACAGAAGAGGAAATAGCTCGTTTATGCTATGGGGTTGGTTTACCTCCCCCATGCTGCTATTTTCTATTAAGGAAATTGGCTTTTCTGTGTTTTTTTTCTTTTTTCTTTTTCTTTTGGATTTTCCATTAAACTTAAATTGCAAAAGACTGTTTTGGAAATAAATAACATGCAATTTCATGGAAGATCAAAACAGCCTCAACAGCGGTGGCTCTTTCTATCTAGATCACATTTATTTATCTGAGGGGTCCTTGGTGTTCTCTGTGCTTGTTTTCTTGCAGACGTTTCATTACCCAACTAGGTAACTTCATCAGTGCTAGAAGGGAGTAGGGTTTGTAGAATGACGGAGGAGGAGAAGGAGGACTGTGGGGGTACTTTGTGCTCTCTGAGCTTGCTTTTTTTTCTTGCAGATGTTTCATTACCCAGCTAGGTAACATCATCAGTGCTAGAAGGGAGTAGCGTTTGTGGAAAGGAGGAGGAGGATGACAACTGTGGGGTCCTTGGTGTTCTCTCTCTCTCTCTCTCTGTCTGTCTCTCTTTTTCTCCCTCCCTCTCTCTCTCTCCAGACATTTCTTAAGTTTTGCCCCATATGACCATCTTTCTTGCCACAGTTTTTAAGCGAATTGTGTTTGAATTTTGATCATGTGACCATGGGGCTGCTGCAAAAGTCATAAGAGTGAAAAACAGTCATAAGTCACTTTTTTTAACAGTGCCGTTGCCACTTTGAATGGTCACGAAATGAGCTGTTCTACATGGAATCTCGAGGACTACTTGTAGGGCGGCTGTTACTATCTTTGGTAGGATGCTGTGGCTTAGAAAGTATAACTCTACACGGAATGGTAATGTGACACGTTTGGAATCCTTGCTTAGAAGTGTCTCTCGCGCATCTTTTGAAATTTTAAGCAAATTCATGTCTTCTTAAAAATACGGCTTATTTCTAAAATTACACCTGCCCTTTGGCTGTCAAGGAGCTTGCACTCGGTGCGATGAAATTCTAATCAGATTAACTTGTTTACATCTCTCATAAATAAATGAATGTATTTGATGTAGGCTTCATGCTTATTAGCATTCATGCCATTTCCCAAGACCATCTGCTTTTGAGGAGTTGCGAACAGCTCTCGGTGACAGGTTATTAGAATCCCCTGCCCCTCCCCAAAAAAACAAGGATTAAAAACCAACAAAACCCCATTATATTATTTAGGATGGCTACATTTCCACCTTCACTTGCCTATAATGGATCTTCTTTTTAAAGAAGGGAACAGTATATGTAAACATTCCCGCAAGCTGCCAAAAATCCCTAGCGGATTCGGTAGCATGCAAATAGAATCATTAAAATAAGACCTCGTTTTAGCCTGATTTTAGTTCGTTCTATAGCAAGAGTTGCAGTGCAGAGGCTCCCTGGACACTTACTCGGGAGTAATGGTATTTAATTAAAGGTCAAGCATAAATGCAGGAAAATATTAATGGGATTTATTTAGAAGGGAACAGATTAGGGTAGAATGCTGCTGGTGTTTATTTTCAAATAAACAGGCACCGTGTTTTTTTAGGACTCATAACATTTTCGAGATCTTGGTTAATCAACTCTTACACTTAATCGGAGTCAAAAGGCCAAGAAAAATCTAGTTAATCAAATCCTCTCCCTCACTTTAGAGATATTAGATGACGAGAACAATTGTGACTGGGAAGACCAAAGTATGTAGATAATTCGCTGACATTTTAAAAACCAAAACTTCAGCTCAGTTTCTCTCAGCCTTGGTTACTGACCACGATTTAGATGGAAAATTGATGTAAAACTCACTTTATATTCTGATCAGAGGAAACAAAATGTGGGATCAATTATGTTCTTTTTTTTTAACGGAAACCAGATTCTGAATGTGGACTTTTAAGTTTTAATATTATTAGTAATTTGAAGGTTTATCACACTAAATATACAATAAGGTGCTTTAACAAGGACATAAAATAAAAAGAGATCAAAATGTTGATGATCGGATACAAAATAACATTAAAATTAACACATCAAGCACCTGGTGTCATAAATGTAATGATAACAATGACATTTTGGAATTGTCAAAAATACATACTAATTTGGCCCCTTAATTAAAAGCAAAAGTATTAATTCTCTCCACAAAAATATTGCTCGAAATTAGATTCCCAGAAAGTTAAGAAAGTTTAATAATTGATATTTGCGTTTTAATAAGCAGTACAATTTAAATATTTTGTGTATATCTCAGATATTAATTGATAAAGTACACATAAAACATTTTAGCAATATAAAATTTAGAAAGAGTTTTCTTAAAATGGTATTATCACCCTAATAATTTCAACTGCATAAATAAGACATTCTTGCATACAGAGAAAATACATTTAAATCAAATATTTGCGAGAAGGAAAAAGGTATCTCACCAAAATCAGCAAATACTGATTGTCCTATAACAACCGCATCCTTTGGTTTTTCCTTTATGTGTTGAGGTTTGGCAAAATCTCCATCCTGTCAATAAAAATATATACGTATATCTAAAATGGCAATCAATCCATAAATATTTCTCATAAAAAGGTGGAAAACAATGAACATAATAACCCACGAACTGTAAAAGCATTATATTTTATGGAGGCAATATAGTTTGGGTTTTTTTTAATTTTCACATACTTTCCATCACTTCATAAACTAACTTAAAGATTTAGAAAAGGAAAAAAATTATGGTTGCAAATATCTTGGTTTAGCCTTAGCTTGCAAAGAAAGAGTTCCATATGTGAAATAAAGATTTTGGACAGAAATGTTAATAGACAAGATGGGCCCTAATGAAATTAGCTTTCAGTGTTAACTACAGTATGGAATCAAATGGATTATTAAGGAGAAGAATCAATTTTAGTAATAATTGTGTCAATCAATAATTGCTCACACTCCTTGCACTCAAGGAAAAAGAAAAAAAAAGAGTGAAAATAGCTTTCCAAAAATTATATTAGTATTTTATGGTGACTGCTTACTCTCTTAGATTTACTGATAAAATTCAATGGGGAACAAAGAATAAGTTCAGTAAGGAAAGAGGAAAAAGGGATATACAGGTTTATTTTACCATGGGCACTCTCAGAGCCTTAAAAAAAGTCTTTAGATTAGCTATTAGTCCTCTCTACTCTAGAGCAGAACAGCACTGTAAGATCTCTGGACTTCAATTTCTAGAATTCACCATGCTGCCTGGGGAATTCTGGGAGTTGAAGTCTGCAGATCTTCAAAAGTTACTAAGGTTGGACACCCTTGTCCAAGACTGAGACTTTAGCATCCAGAAAGGAATCTGATTTCTCATTTAACCATTTTTTCCTCCATTTTTCCAATAGCGAAAAGAAAAAAAAAATTGTCTCACTGGAATCAATATGAAGTATTGGCCCTTGTCACAAGAAGGAAGTACCAAAATAAGGAACATTTTTTTTCTTCCCCAAACTAGCCTGTTGACAAATCAAATACCAGCAAACCTACATAGGACATCACTGTGGGAGTCTTGCTCAACACACACATATATAGGGGCTACTGAGCGGCTTAATTGTCATCCATGCTAGATTGCTGCTCTTCAGGTGACATTCAGAAGTTCAAAACCAGCACTGGCAATGGCCGGTAAGGTCCAGGTTCTTTATTCCTGAATTCAGTAGAATCAGCCCTGCCTGCACGAATACATAAGAATATAATTATTCCCGACTTCGCACGATGGAGTCTCTTTACCTGATTCACCCATATCTCAAACTGAGGTTCTCCAGCTTTGGACAACGTTGTCAGGAACAAATCTGTAAGATGCAAGCAACAAAAATCAACAAGGGTCGACATATTCGGAGCTCCCATTTTAAATCAAGCCAGCATGCTTAAGCCTAATCCTAAAAAACTGTATTGAGGACCCTCCCTCCCTCCATATCATCCCCAGAATATTTGGGGGGGCCAGCTGAGGACCCTGCTATTTCTCCCTCAAGTAGATCAGGCATCTGAACTTAAGAGCACAGGGATGGAGATTGTTTGCTGGCCTTTATGTGCTTATAGACTTGATTTTTTGATTGTTGATGGATTGTTTTTAAAGATATTGAGTTTGGTGGAAACCATAAAAGAGGGATTGAGAGGCAGAGGGTCAACTGTTGGTCTGTTTCTTCTTTGACCCAGGGCCGAGAGAGGTTACTGCTGGGGATTACCCCTGGCCTTCTTCATGAGGCTCTGGCAAGATGCTAAGAATTCAAAAAGATCTTTGCAGGCAACAAATCTGCTTCTTAACTTCCCTCAGGGGGAAAAAAAATGACCCATAATGGGTCATTTCTATTTCTATTCTATTCATTTCTATTTATTTTTAAAACGGAGGCTAGCTGAAAAGTAGCTTTATGGCATGTGATTTTTTTTTTTAAAAAAACCTATGAATATAAAATCCTTAAGTCTGTATTTGTTTTTCTTAGAACCAGCCAAGGATACAATAGTTGTGGCATTTAGTTACTGGATGGGTGGGTGGAATTTAGAAAAGGCAAAGGAAGAAAAAAGAAAAAGAAAGAAAGAAAACAAAGAGCCAAACCACAAAGAACTAAGGAAAAAAAAATTAAATGTCAAAGAGATTTACCAAGTTAGCTGTACAAACGGTACTTGAAAGGAAATATATCTTCCCTTTATTGTTAATCCCTTTCTTTTCTTTGATACATTTTTCAGAACTGGCATCCTAAAAAAATTCTAGGACACACCAGGTAAGTACTTTAAAATGAGGACAAAACCAGAACAAAGGCATAAAATGAAACCTGTTCTCGGGTTCACATCTAGTCCAAAGTGGAAGAGCTAAGATTATTTTGGATACGGATTGTTTTGTTGGATTTGTGGATCACATGGTGACTCAACTTATGACCTCAACAACTTACAACCAAAATTCTGGGCTCAATTGTGGTCAGAAGTGGAGAACTACCTGTATGGTAGTTTCATCAGATGGATGTTATCTTAGTTTTGACTGACATGTTATAAAGATCAGTGAAGACTTTTCTTTTGGGATTTTCACCATTAAGTCATTTTTCTGACAACCACCGTTTGAAACCAAAGATCCCCCAGTTAGCCACGCGCTGTGGATAAGCCTACTATACCTGAGTGAGCTCTTTAACTTAATACTTATGTTCCAGTGGTGTATAAGCTAAACATTACTCGCAAGCAAACCAATTAATTCCTGATTTGTATTCTCATAGAAAACAAAACCTTACTGAGAAAGAATGATTCAAATGTAATTGTGTAGCACAACATTAGCGCCCACACACTATATAAATGGCATTTTCCAAAGTTCTTGAAATATAATTGCATGCTGGTAAGGCTTTTTGTTACTTAATGTTATCCTTCTGATTCATTACGTAAATGTATTGGGTTGTTTTTTTTAAAGATGTTTTGCAAAACAATATTTTCAAGGCAGGAATATAAATCACCAATGGTCTCCCCCGCACCCCCCCACCCCCAAAGGTTTCTGTTCCATCACCTTTGAATGGATGGATGGAGTTGCATCAGACTGGGAAATGATGCACTGGGAAGAAGCAAATAGATACCAAGGAGGTTTTCCATCTTCATTGGATCGTGGCGGTGCTGCCAGTCAACCAAGAGTCACTGTAGCACTGAATGCCTTTTTTAGTGGGCACCTTTGAGTCCGTCTTGACTTCGGGTAACTACAAATCCATGTAATTTCCTTAGCAATATTGTCAGGAACCGTTTCACATTGCCTTACCTCCTAAGGTGGAGAAAAGGGGGCTATTCTAGAGACGTCCGTGCAAAAGGCAAAACTCAACTCTTGTAGCTTAAACAGTAGATCAAACTGGCACTCTCTCAAATGCCTAAGAAAACAAAACTGCATTTATCTGTCATGAAAACTCCACTCTATTTGGGATCATTATGACAATTGGCATAAGGAAAAACTCAGCTACTCCCAAAATATGGACATGTACAGAACTGGTTTCAATGCCAGTTGATTTTCATTGTCTATGGACACTCTCCATCATCTAGGTCATGGTGCTTTTTCAAAAGGCAAGTGGACGTTTGTGTTTTTTGTTTTCCCTTTAAAACATTTCACTTCTCATCCATGAATCTTTTTCAGTTCACTTGTCTTTCGAAAAGTACCATTGATTTTAATTGTATGTGAACTCTAAGAATAAATTGGACTTTGAATTAATAAATCATGGATAAAGGACAGATATGTAAAAGTTGAAAATAATCAGTTTTCTCATTAGAGGTACCTAAGAGCATGACTGTTAGGGACTCAGATGGTATTTTGGGCAAATTTCAAGGTTAATGCCAAGTGTGGCTGATGTATTTTTCCAAAATAATTGGAAGGGCATTACGATTTGAAGACAAAGGCATATAGGACAGTTTTCTGTTCTACCTCTTTTTGTAAAATTAAATTTAATGAAATCATGATTGTTAAAAAAAAGGAATCTTAAGAGTTGAACGCTATTGCAAAATACACCAAACCCTCACTAGTGCAGAAACTAGTGAAATATATTAAAAATGACCAATAAGACCCAAGTTGAATAATAGCAAAAAGAAATCCAGGCAAACAAGAATATCAAAAGTATTACTAATGATACCACTGAAACTGTGGCAGAAAAATTCCATAATTAGGTTGAAGTCGGGCTACTCGAAAGAGGTAGAACAGAAATTAAAATTATTTAAAAAGTTATGTGGCAGCCCTTTTAAAGAGGATCTGACCTCAAAGTGCTCCTCATTAACCACTTGTTTTGTACAATTAGGAATCTTCAGTCTCATACTTGGTTTTTTTTTTAAAGACAAACCTGTAATAAATTGGAAAGTGGGTGCTGGCTTGTAAAAGGCTAGTTTTATTGCTAGTTATGACAACTAGACCTGATTGCATCTTAGCTTCACCCATGCTTATGTTTCTCTAACAAATCTGTCTCTTTAGTGGAATAAAGACATTATCATTCATAGTCCAAAAGGAAGGAGGAGAAAGGAACCCAGCAATCTGCAGTACAAAAGACAACACAATTGCTGAGTTTTTCTCCAAATGATTATCCCTGCCTGCCTTTTCTGCTTTTTGCAGAATCTGCTACAGATATACTCCTGAATAAAAAGAACCAAAGTACCTGGAATCCCCCCCGCCCACACACAAACAATGCCTACGTGGATTGTGGCTTAAGACGTGAAACATAAGATACATCTGGTTGCATCTAGGTCAATAGCTGTGGGGTAAAATCTTCACAGTCAGCCACTCGGTTTTCCTTTGCAGCACATTCCTTTCATTCATTTCAACAGAAGGTATCAACTGTGACAGTTGATATCTTTTTTTCCCATCATTACAAGCCATTTAACCCAAGTCACTGAACTTTGAGATGCATACATTGCATTTCCAGATCCATTTTCTATGTTCAGGGAAACTTGGCAGGCAGTTCCCTGCTTGTAATGATGGAAAAAGAAGCACACAACTATCACAGTTGATACCTTGGCAGTTTGCAAGTTTTCTTTTTTCTTTTAAAAGGAGCTTAGTTGCTTTTTACGATATTCCCGTCTATCGTCTGGGACTTTTGGATTTTAGACAGAACCTGCATGCCCAATGCAGTGCTGCAACATATTCTTTGGTCCTCAAAGTTTCCTAATCACATTTTCTTTAACAGATTGTTTTAATTAAAAAAAAAAAACAGCAACGAATAGAAAACCTTGATACTTCAAGCCAAAGGCATTGGCTTTAAACATCAGCTCTATCTGCAATGTCTCTGGATCCTACATAGATCCACAGAGACATTCTTAAGAAATAAAATGTTAGGTGGTTGGAGCTCAGCAGTGGGGTTTATTTTTTGCCCTGCCCTGGTTCTTCGTAAGCTCTGTGACTTGTCATACCCATCCAGGGAAGCATTTATAAAGTGTCTATAAGAGGATGTCAGAATTGTAACAATGGCCATAAAGGCGTAGAAACTTTTAAGTGGTTATGACTTAGTTTATGTACATCAGATGTTGGTGCCGTGAAGGCCCTTCTTAGCCTCAAGGCCTTTTCTGTTAGACCGCTTTGACTGCCCAAAATGAATAGCATGGGGAAACAATGGTTTAAACCAGGGATTGCCAACCTTTTGGGCCTCAGGGACCACCAAACTCATCATTTTAAATCCCACAGACCACTAATATGAATTTTGACTGACAGTGGCTTGCTTGACATTGGTGGGAAAGTCGGTCCCATATTCCAGAGCTGCAATAGTCATAGGACTGGCCTGTGCGGATGAGCTGCTCTGGGATGACCAAAGGGCCAGTCTTGTGACTACTGCAGCTCTGGAATACGGGACTGATTTTCCCACCAATATCAGCAAGCCACCCCGGGGCGGATTTCCCTCTCCCTTGAAGGGTGGGGGCCAGTGGGTGGGCGGGCCATTTGGGTAGCGCAGCCTTGTATTCCCGTGGGCCATGTGGGTGGTGCAGCCTTGGGTTTCCATGCAGCCTGGATTAATTGCTTCGGGGGAGGGGGTGTTTTAGGGGGAACATTTCTCTGCGGACCACCAATATTTTCTCACGGACCACCTGTGGCCCACCACTCTTTTAAATTGAA